>NC_133311.1:14630697-14632321 GCF_012295235.1 Primulina huaijiensis | reverse complement strand
CAACTAAAATGTCAAAAAAAGTTTCCACGTATTATTTTTATATCATATTTAAAATAATTATGAATCCTAATTTTTATTATTTTGAGTTGGCCTTTGTTATGAAAAATCATTGTGAATAAATTGAATTTGAAAATTCTTATATCTATGTATATCACATATTAATATATCAACCTAAGTCCAGGTAATAAAAAACTACAAAATGAACTTATTCATCTTCAATGTACACAAATTATATAGTAAAGATATATGACAATTAAGACAATGAAGTAGAATATATGCTCACATATAACAAAATATATAGACAAGAAAAACAATAAATAAAAATATTTTTATAGATATAAATATTTTTTTATAACTTTTTACAGTGAGTTGGAGAATATAAAAGAGCAAAAATATTAACTCTTTTGGGTTACACAAAAAATAGAAATGGAAGAAGTGTTTGTCATACAATGAATTCAGTTTCTAAATTAAATGTATACTATAAAGTTATATTTACCGTTCAAACTTTATAAATGCAATGAATTTTTCTCAAGATAAAGGTACTCAAATGTTCTCGTTACGATATTTAAACAATTAGAAAAATTAAATATATTATTTTTCTGGAGGTAATACAGATATGACATTAGTAATTTGATTGTGCTAATTATACTTATGAGTTAATATGAAATATTAAAATAAATGTCATAAGAGACAGTAAAAAGGTGATTTATTGTCAAAAATATTATTATTATAAATTGCAAATAGATGACAACATTTAATCAATATTTATTTAAATCAATCCATCAATACTTTTTTATGTGATGATAGATTGTTATAATAATTAGTGGTGAGCATTCGGTCGGTTCTGTTACCGACCGAACCGAATTAGTCATAACCGGATCAAACCGAAATATTTAGCAATAACCGAATCGATCGAATTAATTTTCATAACTGATGAAAATCGAACCGAATTAAAATCGGTTAATTTAGTAGGTGACCGAATTAACCGATTAGTTTTTTAAAAAAAATTGTGATTTAACTTTAATTATATATGTAATTTTTTTGAACAATACAATCTACACAAATGCATAAAAACGTAAAATCACATACATAACAAATTTTTCTTTATAATTAGGGCTGATTTTAAAATTAAAAATTAAAAAATATATTAAAATTTATAAATAATAAAAATATATTAAATAATAGTATTTATTATATCGGTTAATTCGGTTAGCCGATTTCAAAATTTTGACAACCGTAACCGAACTGAATTAACCGATATAACCGAATTTTTTTTTAATTTGAAAATCGAATTTATGAAATAACCGAACCGAATTTTCGAATTGACTCGGTTCGGTCAGTTAATTCGGTTTAACCGAAATTTTGTTCACCCTAATAATAATGTGTAGTTTATATGTTATCAAGTATAAGTGTCTAATAAATTAAAAGTGACTAGGAAATTAAAAGCATCCAGTAGAAATTGTTGTCAATTTACACGAAAGAGAATAATAATCAAACAATATTGTAAATAAAAAATTGCATATCATTGATTGTCAAAAAAGATTGTAATAATTGAATATTATAATAAAATATATGTATTATTGAGAGAATATGACAAATAACAAAAGAAAACAATATGATAAAA
>NC_133311.1:14597870-14630685 GCF_012295235.1 Primulina huaijiensis | reverse complement strand
TAGCTGTAATAAAATGGAGCATCACACACAGCCATTCGGTTGGAAACATCGCGACATGCCGATTCGGTTTTGGGATCATGTCACTCTCGGTGCATTCGTGCATTGTAAAAAGACGTCTTGGGATAAGAAAGTTGATGAAAATCAAAAGGTTTTTACATGTTATTGGTAATATATATACTCGAAAAATTGTCTTCAATGGCTAACGCAAATGTGTGGCTCTTTACTTGTACACGAATCTTTCAAGTGAGAATCACCAGCATATATAAAAAGGAAGAAAATTAATTTGCCACTCATGGAGTGCCAAGTTGGTGAATTAAATGAACAATTGATCATTGGCAAGAAGTTAGATTACCCTGCCAACACTTTCTCGGACGAGCTTGCCGTACAGGATTTGTCTAGTATGGTTTACTTGTTTAACATTGTTTATAGTTTATTACGTTAATCCGAGAGTTTAACAACGGCGGATTATATTGTCGTAAAAAAAAACTTAGAGTTCGGGTCTCATGTCAAAGCCATTATAAGCAATATTAATTTCCTTCCTTTTAATAGCTTGTCATTGTGACAATCAAATCGCATTTTATTAAGCTTATAAACTCTTATACATTTTTTTCATTTTTATCTATAATTTACACATTTTTTATTTTTATTTTGTTATGATCAATTTACAATTTTAGTCCATTAACATTCACATATTTTCTCAAATTTAATAATTTTCACCGGAATATAGATGTCGCATCGGCCATGTCAACAATGTTCAGAATCATGTCACAATTTCCAATCTCACGTCATCATTTTTGTTATTTTTTATTATCATAATAACGAAAAAGCAATTTTTCCTATTTTTATTATCATAATTATGAAAAATGTATGTATCCAAATAATGCAAGTACATGCATATGTTTGGATAGGCATGCTTAATGGATGGGAATCGCTCCGTTAAGCTTGGAAATGATACCGATATGAATGAATCGGACCCGAAACCGCCTCCAATCCACTTTTCATTGGATTGAACCGGTTCTGATCCAGCCCGTTACCGGATCCTGTCTGGAACCAGAAATTTAAAAAAAATTAAAGGTCGTTGGCCAACAGTTGTAATGCACATATTTAATTTCAATTTGGCCCCAAATTTGGAGTCCAAATTGCAAATATTTATTTTTTTAACCCCATAAATCAACTATAAATACAAGATCATTTTTGTACATTTTCACACAATAATTTTCTCTCAAATCTACATTTTTCTACAATCAATTTTCTCTCTTTGATATCATTTGTCAACATATATTCAATATATTTTGTTATAATTTTATCTACACTCAATATTCTCTTCATTATTATTTACTTACTTTTTCGCAATTTACTCAAATAAATCATTCGAATTTCAATGATATCATCTTCAAATCGTGATTCGTAGTGGTGGAGATGAATATATTTCCGACTTTGATGAACATTTTAGCTACACCCCCGACTTTAATGAAGCCGAACATGGCCACGAGAAGGAAGAAGCAATGGAACTCTCCAACGAAGATGTAGGGGCACAATCGTTCACCCGAGCAAACAATGCGATGGCAATGAGCATGACGACAGCCCGAGGAAAGTGAAGCAAAGTTTGGGATTACTTCGATATTAGAAAACAATGTACGAACAACTATTTTGCCATATGTAAAATTTGCAAAACAAAATATTCTTACACACGAGTGATGGTTCTGATGGTACCGGCACTTTGAAAAAAGATTTAGTCAAGGTACATAAACTTGACCCTAATGCTCTACAACCATTCAGTATGGAATCAACCCAACAACAAATTAATCTTTCAAGTGGTAAAACTTTCACTATTAAAAATGAAATTTCTCGAATGGTTAAACTAGTTACGAAATGTTGTCAACCTTTTATAATAGCTGAACATGAATTTTTTGTTGAATTTACTAGTACTATTCAACCTAATTTTCACAATATTTTTAGGCACACACTTAAGAAATATTGTTTTCATATGTATAAGAAATATAAAAAAAAACACTGAAATCGCATCTTTCAAATACTCATTGTAAAGTTAATTTGACAACTGATATTTGGACTAATTTAAAATATGAATATTATATTATTGTTACATGTCATTTGGTTGATGACATCCGGACTATGCAAAAAAATTTTTTAGCATTATATCATTTAGAATCGTCATGCAACACATATACGATAGCTAGATATATTTTAAATATTGTTATGATTTATGGCAAGATGATAATTTGATTTATATTAGATGTGCATGTTTTATTATGAACTTATGCATGTGTTAAATGTATATGTGATGAGCATATGTCTATTGTAATAGAAAAATTCAAAGTATGTGAGAAATTATTACGTGAAAGAAGAAATAGACATGATTATAAAACACTAGTCGAATCAAATGAGATTAGTTTTAAAAAAAAATTATTCATATTGGAACTAGATGAAATTCTTTATATCAATTGTTTCATATTTTGTTACGTTTTCAAGAATTAGTTACTTCATATTACAATAATATTGTAGTAGAATCTTTAATATTTATTAACGATGATTGAAATATTTTGAGTAATTGTGTTTCTTTGTTAAATTTTTAAAGAAGCGACCAAAAATTTTATGGCGTTGACTATTCTATTTCAACCATGTTTTTACATTTTTTTCAACATATTTTATAAATTTGTTGAATATCTTGATGATGTTATTACGCGTGATTTTGTTTCGAATATGGAAAAAAAAATTTATAATATTGGGAGAATATCTCAATTGTACATGGCTAAGCAATATTACTTGATACTAGTAAAAGTCATTATGAGTTAGACATGTTTTTTTTTTTTATAAATATTATGCTAAATTTCTTCGCAAGAATGTTGATATCAAAAGAAGTTAATCATGCATTCTATCCAAAAATTGTTTGATTTGTATACTAGTGAACAATGTGAACTGAGTGCATTGCCGGAAGAAAGGCTACAAGGAAAAGCATAAGTGGACCACTAAAGTTTGAACTTCTTTCAAAGTTTGAAATAGTAAAAGTTCAAAAGAAAATCGGTAACAACAACAAGTTACAATTAGATCCAAATTTATCTAAATCAATATACTGATACTACAGAGAATTTTGATGTTCTTGATAGGTGGAAAGTAAATTCTCAACTTTATCCAGTATTAGCAACAATTGCAAGAGATGTCCAAGTCGTTCAAAGTTCAAGTGTTGTTTACCGAATCAATGTTTTCAGTATGTGGAAGAATCATTGGTGAAAAAAGAACTAATTTAAAGTCAGAAACACTTAGCTTGCTAACATGCCAACAAGATTGGTTTGCAGTCAAAAAAATAATAGGACCGCTGGAACGGTCGACGAATTTCAAAGCTCAAGCTCCGTTGAAGATCTGGAGTATTCAAAGTATATTTACAAATCGTGATGAATTTTAGATGTTCAATTGTAAAAATCAATGTTTAAGTTATTTTATTTTTATTTTATGATTAATCAGTATTGTTTTCACTCAAAATACTAAATAAAAAAATTTTTCATTAATAAAAATAATTTTATATTAAAAATAATAAAATTCGGACGTGGAACCGATTTGACCTAGACCAAAAACTATCTGTAAATTATAGAACTGGTCCGCGATTCAGATTAGTTTTAAGGTTTTTACCTTGAAACCAGAACCGATTCGGGCCGGTTCCGGAACCGCAAAACACGAAATCGGTTGAAACCAAACCAGAACTTGGGAACCGTTAAGCATGTCTATGTTTGGACATGCATTTAGGATATGTGTAATTGAATTTAGGAAAGATATACTTATGATATAATACAATATGGAGATATTTTGCTAAATATTAAAATAGGATAGGTAGTCCAAAACTTTT
This sequence comes from Primulina huaijiensis, assembly GCF_012295235.1. NCBI lineage: Eukaryota > Viridiplantae > Streptophyta > Magnoliopsida > Lamiales > Gesneriaceae > Primulina > Primulina huaijiensis. The sequence goes on along the minus strand of NC_133311.1, from coordinate 14,626,826 downwards.
TAAAACAACTTTTACCCGGTCAAATAACTCATCTTATATCTTTTATCCTTTATTTCAAATTTGTTACCAAATATTNAGCCTCGAGAGCGGTGCCAAATCGAGGCAAACTCTGAATATTAGATATGACCGTAAAATAACATGGGTCAAGGTCTAAAACATAATTTGAACCAATATTACACATAAAATTTATATATTAAATAAACAAAGTGATAAAAAAAATTAAAAGTAATATTGGATCGGATTCAACATATTAAAATGTAATTGTTTAAATTTATTTATAATAGGTTACTAAAATAATTTATAAATTTGAGAGGGCAAGAATTTCCAATTCTCTAGGGAATGGGCCTAAAGTACTCGAAAAGCCCAATTTAAGAGTACCAAAGAGTAAAGTCCAAGTTCAAGGGAAACAACGATTCGGAGAACGCGGATGGAAGGAGAAGACGATGTTGTTTGCTTGGATGCATCTTTCTTTGTCAACGACAAGTATTCATCTTTCTCCATCTTTACTAACTTTTGATTGTGATAATTGATTTAATGGGTTTTGTTTTTGTTCTCTGCAGCTACCAATTGACCAAGTTTTCGTTTGGGTCGCAGATTCTTGAGCTGTATTGCCTCCAATCTGCTTCAAGTGAGTTCTTTTTGCATTGTATGTACTTGTGCGTGTGGCTGAAATGACTGTAAAGACAGAGACCTGGATGTAATTCGATAAAGTTTTATGATTTTTTTGGGTGTTTGCTGTCTTTTGCTTGTCGGAAATCTCCGGTTCTCAAGTGCGGTACATGCCGCTCAAATCATGTGGAAAATACCTGTTTGCTCAGCTTATAGACGTTATGGTTTTCGGGTCAAGTTTTAAACCTGGCGTGGGGCGATGGATGGAGCCGCAGTTTTGACTTGGCATTTAAGATATAGGGGAGTGTTGTGAGGGAATGATGTGATCTTGATTCAATCTCAAACAACAATTAACAAATCGGACGGTGCGTAAAACCGAGCTGCTAGTAAAATCTCGTGAAAAATAGTATGCGTGACTCTCAAGTGTGGATAGAGGGAATGAAAGGATATGTAAATGAGTAAATCTTGGTATTATGTGTAGTTTTTGGTGTCCCTTTTCGAGTTTACTTGTATAGTTTTTTGTCTAACGGGGAAGAGTGCCGCATTTTATGCTACACTATTGCAATATGTTTTCGTTTGGTTAAAATAAAGAGTTTGTTGATCGAAGAACAATCATGGCGTCAATGAAGAATTTCACAATTATATCAGTTGAGGCAGGTGGCTTCTGTAGTGCTAGATCTTTAGTATGTGATTCTGCAGAAGTTCGATAGATGGGCCTTTAATAATGTTTGGCTCTAGGAATATTAAGGTTTAGGAACTCAAGAGTTTAATTTCTGCTGATATGGTGTATGCTTGATTTGATGAAAGACAAACATGTAAAAGAAAGTGAAATTGTATTACCATAAGATGTGTTGCACAATGATGTGCGATTTGATTATGGTCTGACAGTCTATATGGCAGCTGATTATGATTTGACAGGACAGTTAGTATGGCCTGGGGCTATGCTTTTGAATAATTATCTCTCAGAAAATGAAGAAATTCTCCGAGGGTGTTCTGTTATTGAGCTTGGCTCTGGTGTCGGTTAGTTTTAGTATTTAGCCTCCTTAAAATTTGTTGCTTATCATATTACATCATTTTTTGCACCTGGAAACATATCACAATGTTTAAATGAATATTGGAATGCACAAGACATGCGCTAGTAAACCATCAGAAAGAAATAGAAAGTTGACTAGATTTGTGAAATTCCTCTAATATTTATTTCCAGGCATCTCAAGGCATAAATAAGATCCAAATTTATCATTATATTTTGCTTAATAGTGAATTATTAGAAAAGGTTAATGTATTTAGAACAGAATTATTTTTTTCAAGATTGCTATTTAATCTTGCATCGCATGCAAGATACTTTTGCAGAAATCAATAGTTTTGGTAATGATATTTTCAAGATAAAAGGATCCATAGGTTTGACAAATTATAGTTTACCGTCACTTTCTAGGGTCACCTCGAAATTAAATTGGTTTCCGATTTTCCAATTCAGGCATTACGGGGATGCTCTGTCATAGATTTTGTCGTGAAGCAGTTCTAACAGACCACAATGAAGAGGTTCTCAAGGCAAGGTTATGACGCTGTCTCGGTGCTTTTGAACGGCGACATACATCTTATCTTTATGTTGACATTGTTCTCTCTCTCTCTCTAAACATATTTAGATCCTTGAGAAAAACATAAAGCTGCACATATCATCTCAAAGTCATGCCGGTAAGTGAATGATTTCTGTTATAATAATTGGGAACTTGAGTGTCTCGTCATTTACGCTCTCCTTCTGCAGGATTAAAATCTGAGAAACTAGAATGGGGAAATTCTGAGCAGCTGGATAAAATCTTGCAAAACCATCCTGAAGGATTTGATCTCATTCTTGGAGCCGATATCTATATCCTAACCTTTGCCAATTCATCTATCATTTTAGCTGCTTTGCATTCGTTTAGTCATGTGTGTGTGTGTGTGCATACACAAACTAAAAACTAAAGAAGCCTTGACTCTGTTCAAGCTTTCAGCAGTCCAGTATTCCTTTGCTCTTTGATACTGTGGCAAATTTCCTCCGAGTTAGCCATCAAAGAAAGTGCAAATTCATATTAGCCTATGTATCCAGAGCAAAAGTGTAAGTATCTATACTATATACGAAATAAGAGATCCTTGATTTCTTTGATATCCATTTATTATCATATAATAAGAATAAAAAGATAACGTAAATCAAAATTATTGTAAGTTAATTTCCCTTTATCAATGTTTTAATTGATTTTATATCAAGTCCTATTTATACAATTTTTTGTGCTCACATATTGCCTGTACTTTGTTCACTAGCTTATATAACGAAATTGCTCTGAGATGGTGAAATTGGAAAGGTTACATTCTTAGCCCCTAAAACTTCGTTCCCTATAGGTTTAGTTTATGGCCTACCACAGTAGATATATAGATCTTGTGTTTATCCTGATGTAGCAGCCGACCAACTCGGTAACTATACACTGTTCTTCTTCGAGTTTGTTTAACATCATATTTACACCCCCTTGTTCTATGGATTGTAGCTTCGTTGTGTAACTAGACCGGTCTCATGGAGCGTGAATTTAATATGAAATTTATCTTTTATGTTTCTTCTGCACAGAATGGATGCTCTGGTTATCAGTGAAGCGATTCGACATGGATTACAAGTGAGTGAAGTTGGGGGAACTCGGACCATAGTTAAAAATCTTGAAGGTGTTATATTCGAGATCACATGTGGAAGAACTCGAACAACCGGAAACTCAGATATTTAGAAACACTTTCGTGTACGTTAAATTTTCCTGTTATCATAAGAGAGTTGATGTAATTTTGCTTGCAACTATCTTCCTTTAGTTGATTTTGGGAAAGGGGATGGATCTTTCACAATAAAGAATGATTTGGAACTATTATGTAATGTTATCATGGTTGATGCAATTTCATTATTTGTGCATGAAATTATAACATATCTAATTATTATTTCTTTCTGTAAAATGAAACTGCACCACTTTAGCATGAACTGTTGATTTCAAGTGAAAACAAAATTATTTTTATTTTTCAAAATTATTATTATTATTATTTCACTAAATTTTAGTAATATAAAACCCCTATTTGGCAAAAATGTAATATTTTCTTCCAATGTTGACTCTCACCTAATCTATGACAATTATCCTTTTATTAAAGTTTGAAACTTATGATTTAAAAAAAAATTGAAACTTGTGATTATCTAAACGTAATGCAATATTTATTTTGTTTTAACTAACCATTTGTTGCGAAAGATAAGCCATTATTTGATTTTACATTTTTATTTCAATCAGTGTGTGGTTCAAATTTTAAAATAATTGTTATTATATTTTTTATATCATCCATAAATTTCAATTATTATCCATTTGCATACATCAAAAGTTTAATATATCTAATTATCAATAATATAAGCATGAATGTTAAAAAAAATAATTATAACAAAGTGGGAAAATTTTAGAAACTACAATAATACGAGGTTCTTCGGATTTAATATTCGAGGAACTTTTCCTCAGATTTTATATAATAATTTACACTTCCCAGTCTTATCATATTTAACATTATTTTTAAAAACTTTAGGTACTATACCATTAAATAAAAAAATCATTACTATACCATTAAATTAATCATTATTACAAGTGGCGTGTACATAATGTAATAAGAAAACATGATGCATTATTATTATTATAAGAATGAATGTAACGATTGATGTATTACCTCAATTCACATGTGTAAAAACTTAATAGTTAAATGAGTTTATAATGAGATATAATGGAATATTATTTTAATTTGGGTTAACTTTTTTCATAAAATAAAGACGAATGTGAAGTAATTGTTACATGAACAAATTGAACAGTAGTATTAACATGGACATGAGCTCACTATGTGTCAATATGTCAGATGACAATTAACTGATGAGAAAGTAAAAGATTGTTGAATACTGTAATGTGGAGGGAAAATCTATTTTATTTATTCTTCTCACCAACTACATTTGTACAATTGTGCCCCTCTTTATATACAAGGAAGTAAAGGGGGTAAAGGAAGCGTGTTATATGATCTAACACTTTTATGCCTATGTGTGTATATGAATTAACACCAACTAACACTCCCCCTCAAGATTGGTGGAGATTTAAAACACCAATCTTGGACATCAAGTAGGTGTATTGATCCTTTCCCAAGCTCTTGGTGAAAATGTCTGCGAGCTGATTGCTTATAGAAATATAAGAAGTCTTGAGCAACTTGGACTGGATTTTTTCTCGTATCAAATGGCAATCAATTTCTATATATTTCGTGCGCTCATGATAAAGTGGGTTAGCAGCAATTTGCATAGCTGCCATGTTATCACAATACAAAGTAGCTGGTTCTGTAATAGAAACGCCCATCTCTCGAAGCAATCCAGTAATCCATACAATCTCACAGGAAGTGGTTTCCATTGACCTGTACTCTGCTTCAGCGGATGATCGCGAAATGGTGCTCTGTTTCTTAGTCTTCCAAGACACCAACGAATCGCATAGCTTCACACGATAGCCTGTGAGTGATCTCCGAGACATAGGGCAGGCAGCCCAATCTGAATCGTAATATGCAGACAGAGAAAGATCACTATGAGCAGACAACAAGATACCTAAACTGGGTGTGGACTTTAGGTAGCGCACAATTCGAATAGCAGCTTCCATGTGTGATTTCTTAGGTGAATGTAAGAATTGGCTGAGATTCTGCACCACATAGCAGAGATCAGTTCTAGTGATAGTAAGATATATCAACTTGCCCACAAGCCTTTTATAGCTACTGGAATCTAGCAGCAGAGAATCAACAGTATCCAGTGAAGCCTCTTGTTGAATAACCGAATCAAGTTCATGACTTGTAAGCCTAAGATTTTGCTCCATAGGTGTAGCACACGGCTTGGCACCACTCAAACCCATTTCTGAAATCAGTTCCAGTGTATACTTCCGTTGACATAGGTAGATTCCTTCATTAGACCTAGCAATCTCAATTCCTAAAAAATATCGTAATGGACCTAAATCCTTGAGATGTGTTCTGGAATGAAGAAAAAGCTTCAGCTCCTTGATAGAGGCATCACTATCACCAGTTATTATGATGTCATCGACATACACAAGTAACAAGACTATGCAATCAAAAGTTTGTTTAATAAACAATGAATGATCGTGTTGTGACTGAACACAACCTGCATCCTTCATAATGCTAGAAAACTTATGGTTCCATTGTCTCGAAGCCTGTTTCAATCCATATAAGGACTTCTTTAACAAGCAAACCTTGGACTCCCCCTGTCTTCTATCACCCAAGGGCATGTCCATGTATACCTCTTCATCTAAATCTTCTTGTAGAAACACATTCGTCACGTCCATTTGATGCAAGTTCCAACCTCTAATTGCTTCCAAGCTTAACATACACCGAATGGTCACAATCTTGGCTATGGGTCAGAATGTGTCATGGTAATAAATTCCTTGTTGTTGTGTATATCCCTCTGCCACAAGCCTCGCCTTGAATCTATCCACAGTTCCATCAGGTTTGTGTTGAATTTTGTACACCCACTTACATCCTATCGGTTTCTTATTGGCAGAGAGATCAAAAACATTCCATGTATCATTGGATTCAAGGGCTGCAAGTTCCAAATCCATAGCCTCTCTCCACCTAGGATCAGTCATTGCTTCATGATAGTATTGCGGTTCTTTTTCAGAAGAAATTGAAGCCAAAAAACTTGGATAAGCTGGATGAAATCTTGAATATGTAAGGAAATTTGAAATAGGATAATTGGATTTAGCTAAATGACTATGTGGCAAGGTTGGACAAGTATAGTCTTTTGTCCAAATAGGTGGTGTAGTGTGTCTAGACGATCGTCGAAGAAGTGAAGGATTTGGCTCAGGGACATCAGGTTGACATGGTGAAGCAAGATCATGCTCGATAATGGGATTATAGGAAAAAAGTTGAGCACTACTGTTCAGACTTAGAAAAAGGAAAGACTTCTTCGTGAAACACCACATCTATAGAAAAAAATATTCTGTCATTATGAAGGTTGAGCAACTTATATCCCTTTTGTGTGTTTGAATATCCCAAGAACGCACATGATGATGCTCTAGCAGATAGTTTGTGTTGGATATTCAAGTTGGTAGCATAACACAAACATCCAAACACTCGTAGGTGATTAAATGAATGAACTTTATGAAATAAGAATTCATGAGGTGTTTTGTTTCCTAAATAGGTAGTAGGAGTGCGGTTGATCAAATATACCGTTGTCAAAATACAATCACCCTAAAACTTCAACGGAACAGATAACTGAAATCTCAAGGCCCGATCTATGTTCAAAATGTGTATATGCTTTCTTTCCACAACACCATTTTGTTGTGGTGTATATGGACAAGAACTTTGATGTATTATGCCAAGAGATTGAAACAAATATGTGCATTCCCGCTTTAAAAAATCAGATGCATTATCAGTGCGAATAATTTTGATCGACATGCTTAATTTATTTTGTATGAGCACAAAGAAATTTTTAAGGATGCGTAGGACATCTAGTTTAGAACGCATCAGAAAAGCCCAAGTCCCTCTAGAAAAATTATCAACTATGGTAAGAAAATATCTCTCTCCATTGTACGTTTCTGTTTTGAAGGGTCCCCAAATATCCATGTGCAATAATTCAAAAGAACATGAAGTTTTAGAGGTGCTTGCACGTGGAAAACAAAGACGAGTTTGTTTTGATTGTGGACATATAGAGCAATGAGGCATAGAATCACATGGAGATATAAAAGGCAAGAGTTTCATCCTAGCAACAGATATATGACCCAAACGTTGATGTCAAAGTGAATTACTTAATGAGGAACAAACTAGTGTATTATCAAGTGTCAACGTATTACAATGGAACTTAGAACTAGAGGTAGGAACATGAGATAATGAAGAAAAACCAGAGTGTGAATTGCTTGTGTCGTCCAAGTGATAAAGTCCGTTCCATTATCTACCAATCCCCATTATATGTCCAGTCTTTGTTGGGGAATTACACCCCCGAAGCGATGCCGACCACGATGATAATAGTACCCAATCAATTGCGGAATAAAATAACCAACAAGAACACAAAGATTTACGTGGTTCACCCAATATAGGCTACGTCCACGGAGCACTGCAACTTTTATAACTGGAAGAAATATTACAACAAGTGTATACACCAATACACTCAATATTTCTCACACTCCCAACCCGAGTATACCGAGAATAATTTCTCTAACTCACACAAAGAGAATTCTCGCACTCAAGAAAAAAAATACACTCTTTTTTTCTATGCACTCTCTTTTTATCAAAGCTAAAAAGCTTTTGATTTTGGGATACTAAAAGCAAACAAGGAAGGCTCAATTTATAACAAATTTCTTGAACCAACTTTGAAGACTTCCCGATGTGGGATATGTGGGAAAACATTATTATATTTAATGTGTGGGCCCCACATCCTTACCTAACAGTCTTGAGGTCCTAAAACACACAAAAGTGGGGGTAAAATGTAACATAACCCTGATGTTCTTTGGTGAGTTTAGAAACAGAAAGTAGGTTGAATTTGAAATCGGGAATTTGCAACACTTTGCTGAGCATGATTGAATCTGAAAGGGCTATAGAACCTGCTCTACTCATAGAAATCTTACTGCCATTTGGCAAACCAACTGTCCTAGAGGAATTAGCTATGGATTTAGAGTTTTGCAAGGTCAATGAATCTCCCACCATATGCTCATTCGCACCGGTGTCTATTATACTAGGAACCTTTGGAAAATGAGCAATGATAATGAACCCCTCCTCCATGTACCTGCCATAGGTTCATGAGGAGTTTCAGCATCACACTTTCCTAGCAGCTTTAAAATCTCAGCATACTGAGCCTGACTGAATATTGGAGTATCTTGAGCCACTGTTGTTGGTGTGCCAACTGAGTCACGCTCAACCACATTCGCTTCAAATTGTGGCCTTTTATTCTTCATTACTTTCTGAGGAACAAATTTACCTTGAGGCTTGAACATTTTATGACCTGGAGGATATCCATTAAGCCGATAACAAATGGCTCGCGTGTGACCATTCCAATTGCAATAATTGCATTTGAGAAATTCTTTCTGTTGTGGTTCTCTTCGACTTTGATTAGAAAAAAACACCGCAGCTGGAGCTTCTACAAAAATTATAGCACGATGAGATTCTTCTTGGGAGATTATTGAAAATGCTTGTCCCACAGTCGGTAGAGGAGTCATCATGAGAATTTGGCTTCGGATTTGAGAATAACTCTCATTTAATCCCATCAAAAACTGAAGTAGTCGCTGTTGTTGATCATGTTCAATATATTTCCGAGCTGTTGCACATTCACAAGAAAGCAGAGTTACTAAAGAGGAGTATTCATCCCATAATTGTTTCAATTTGCAAAAATATACTGAGATTGTATTCTCTCCTTGTGTGATCCTTCCGATTTCTCGATGCAGAGTAAAGATCCGCGATCCGTTTACTTTATCAAATTGCTCTTTTAAGTCAGACCATACCACAAATGCTCCAGTAGCATACACAATGCCTTGAAATATATCTTTACAAACCGTATTGTAGATCCAAGACAGAACCAGAGCATTACACATCTCCCATTGTTGCGCTATAGGAGATCCAGAGGTTGGACGCTTACATGTGCCATCTATGAATCCAATTTTATTCTTCGCACACAACGCAATTAACATCGCGCGACTCCACACACCGTAGTTCTCAGTACCTATCAACTGATCAGTGACGAGATTCATCCTGGAGTGTCCGAGGGATGAAGAAATAGCGGATCATTGAAATTAGAATTTATAGCCATTTCAAATTGAAATTCCTCTGCACTATTCAACCGTGAAGCCAGCAGAGAGAAATCTTCCGAACTCAATCTCAAGTGGAATTCAGAATTGTGCTGATCACTCATCGACTTCGATGCTCTGATATCATGTTGAATACTGTAATGTGGAGGGAAAATCTATTTTATTTATTCTACTCACCAACTGCATTTGTACAATTGTGCATCTTTTTATATACAAGTAAAGAAAGTGTGTTACATGATCTAACACTTTTATGCATATGTGTGTATATGAATTAACACCAACTAACAGATTAACACCAACTAACAAAGATAACAATTATTTTTTTGATGTGCGATAAAAAAAACTAGTTGCATCACATTAAAAAATTTGGTCTAGAGAGGGAGTCATTATAGTTGAAAGAGGAGAGTTTTTGAACTCTTATGTTTATACTATTAGAAAAAAAGTATGTCTATATTATTTGTATTCTATTTTATGTTATATCTTTTTAAAATTATTTGTAAAATTGATTCATAAAATTATTTTCAAAAAAAAATTGATTCATAAAATATTTTTGAGAATAACATCAATTATATAAAAATTGAATGAGATACTATATAATCACATTTATAGCTTTATTTCATTAACCAATTTTATAAAAATGAAATACACAAATTGTTGTAAGACTCCATTATATTTCATTATAAACTCAATTACGAATCAACATTTTATGTTAAATGAGTTATTACATCACCGCCTTTATTCTTATTGAAATAGTACGAAAATTATATTATAAGAATGATAATAATAATAATATTAATGTAACAGTAATGGTTTTTTTAAAAAAAATAAATAAATTTAACTACAAGAATAAGTTGATTTCCATGAGATTTTAAAAATAATACAAAATATAAGATCGGGATGTATAAATTATAATCAAACAAACACATATACATCATGAATCATAGGTGGAACTTCATATATTTCTTTTTTGGGAAAAATAATAATGGCCATATTTTTGGCTAAATTTTGTTTAATATTCTAATAGGATCCGAGAAACCATTCCTCGGATCATTATAGTTTTTAAATTTCTCATTTTGTAATAGTTAGGTAAAAAAATATAATTTTATAATATTTGTTAAGGTACAATAATTTTTCCTACGGGAGAGTGATTGAATTTTGGTGTTTGTGCTGCTATACTGTTTAAAATATTTGAGTTACAGTGTTACCATCAGTTATGACTTATGATAAAACGACAAACACTCAATCCTACAATTGATATCAGAGTCAATGTCATGTGTTCGATTCTCATTGATTGCAAGAAGTACAATTATTGAGAGAGATATTGTCGAGGAACAATAATTGTTTCTATTAAATTAAGATCGAACCGTGGTGTTTGGACTACTGTACTATTTAAAAGATTTGAGTTACACTATTACCACTAATTATAACTTTTGGTAACAAAAAAAATGTTCAATCCTACAATGTCTTATTAAAAAAAACCCCATCGGAACAACTCGAAAAGGCTCAAGAAAAAGGCTTGGGTGAAAGTAATACCTTTCGATTTTAGGAGAAAGAAAGGTGTTTTTAACCGATTGATATGGTTATTGTATATATATATATATATATATATGTTTTAATCCAGTTAATAAATTGTTACAATCACGCTTACAATTCATTTATCATAACAAATAATAAAAGATATTTCAAGCAAATTAAGATAGTTTTAATCAATAATAATAAGTTTTCTGGTATATCACCAATCAACAAAAATTAAAGAAAAACAATATGTTTTCACCTATTATTATTTTTTTTAATTTAGTAATTTAGTTTCTATTTTAATAATTCAGTTTCCCAAATGGAGTACTAGCCTGCTAACCTGTTCAAGAAAATCTGCAGGTTCTCATCTCTTAAAATGAATATTTCTCATACAGCCGTGGGAGAGAGTATTTTCATGGCACAAATGGAAAATTAAAAAAGGCCTTCTCAAAGCCTCCAGATTATTCCACATACATTAACGGAAATTGCGTCGTTTGTTTCGCGACAGTAACACCACGTGTCGGAGAAGATTTGCACTAAGAACAAGCAGTGTACATGATATGATACAAATTCAAAGCCCTTAAAAAAATTATCCGACCATTAGCGCATTTTCGCTCTTGTGAAAAGCACACCAGCCAACAAGCCTACAGAAAGAAACACAGGATTATGTAATATTTCCTATATGGGATTGAGCAAACCTCAAGGTTTTCCATAGTCGGCAGAGAAATTTACCAAAGAAAATGCTGGCAGAATTTTCCAAACTTGTTGGAACTTTAAACAGGAGGATACCAGCAACAGAAAGAGGTATCTTGTTCAGAGACCCCACCAGACTGCACTAAATGATTCATGAATTAAAAAAAGAAGAGGAAAATATTCAAGTTCTGCACGTAAACTTTAGTCCTGGCTGCAGAGAACAACAATATTCGAAAAACTGTATTTTGCACACAATCCACTCGGCACTCGCCACCTTCTATCAAAATCCTGAGTGCGTTCTCTGTGGTAGCTAATCGAAACCAAAAGTCTACACATGTGAACCAGTTCGTAAATTCTAACCAGTTCGTAAATTCTCTCATATCTTGGGATATGCCTAAAGATTAAACCGACACATATTCCACCCTTCGGTGGTGTCAATATAACTGAGGGTGATGCTTCAGTTTTGTTATAATATGTGAGGGTGATGCTGACAATTCCTGAGGGGCACACCCATCATTTTTTTGAGAAATAATACATCTCAGCTATCTAAGAAAGAAGAATTCAGACAATACCAATTTACCTGTACGTGGTAGCTCCTGTTTGATGCAGAAACCACATGGACGTGAAGCTAATCGCCAACCCCAGGAATCCACTCAATGTCATCACCAGCCAGAAGGTGGGCAATCTCAAAAGTGGTCTGACATTAAAGGGGGGGGGAATGAGAGCTCAAAGTTTGTCAAAGAAAATACGACCACCATCACTATATTACTTTCCACATTTAAGGGCCCTTGGTACAACAATCTATTAGGTTACACTTCGATGAGAGGATATGATTTGGAAGGAAGAATTTGATTTGAAGAGGGATTTGAAATGACACTCATTTACCATTACATCCACATGGATTAGCGACGGATCGACGTGAAATTCACCTAACATAAATTTATCCAAGCAATCAAATGAATTAAAATCCATAGATTTGAAATCCATAGCTTCAAATCCAAGCGCAATCTTAGTGTTTCCTCATGGAATTCCAAACTTCGAAGTAGAAAACATTTGCATAATAGTTCGAAAGGTTTCTCACGATCAGATGGAATGAGGATTTAATACTTGAAATTTATAGTCTAAATAAAATAGGAAGAATTCATCTGTATGCCTCTTTCCACAGTTAAAGGCCCTTTCTACAATAATCTGACATAGTTTCCTCATCGAATTCCAAACTTGGAAGGAGATAAACATTTGGTTTTCTCAAGCTCAGATGGAATGAGAATTTAAGACGTGAAACTTGGGGGCTAAATAGAATAGGAAGAACTTTTACTTACGTTTGCAAAAGATAATCAACTTCCTTGAACACAAATATAAGAAAAATTCCTAGAGGCAGGGAAAGTAAATTGTTAAGCAGGACCATTGAGAATTCTTTCAACTCTCCTGTTTTGGTGACTTGCTTTGCAGTATCCATGACCCTACGTAAAGTCAGCTGTGCAACAAAAAGACTATCAATATATCAGTAATAATCGTCATTCCCTAGATGGAATATAAGTAACTTATTTCAAGAAAATATATCATAATTAGTACAAGCAACTAAAGCAGTATACATATGGTGCTCCGATCACTTGAAATTTGAAACACAAAATTAAATGTGGTAACAGAAAACAAGGCACAAATCTTCCGGACAAAATTATGCATTCATAATCTATGAACAAATAACTTCGGTGTTTTACTTACAGAATATGATGCAGTCAGAAAACAGTTGATGAACTGCCATGTGTATCCAACAGCATGAAATGAGAGATCTGTAAGTCCTCCAGATATAGCTGAAACAATCTGCATTATGAATGAACTTCATTGGACAATTAAACCAACCAACCGACACCTTATTTTCGACAACTCATGCAAATGAGTGAATTACAGGAACAATGATGATTAAAACAAAAATATGAACATGAATAAGCAGAAGAGGTTAACGTCTGGGTATAATTCAAGTAGAAGCCTAATAGCCACGTCTCTTTATTAATCGATTTTGGCTTTCTCAAGCATTTTCAAACTTATAAAGCCCAACTAAAAATTAACTTTTTCCAAAAAACTGCTTTTAAACAGTGCCTAAATCCAAATGCTAGAGAGGATAGATAAAAGAAGTGAAGTACCAATATACACTAGCAATATAGAGCAAGTGTAGTCCACATGTGGGAGGAGCAATTGTTCTTGGTCAATTAAAATGACATAGACTGAAAAATAAGTAATTTTTGGGACAATAAACAGATATTGGCTAGACGACATACCATTAAGAAAAGCGCTGCCCAAACTCTATTGTCGTGATGCTTGTTAAAAAGATACATTTCACCAATAGCCGTAATCACATTGGTCACATTCTTTAGAACTGTGACCATAGCTACATTAATGTATTTAAGACTGCACGGAATATGGGTATACATCAGGCAATAATATGTTAATGAGAAGAATTTTTAAAGAAAAACAAGAAAGGAAACACATACATCATAGAAGAGGCATTCTGCGACATCCAATGTCAATGGACAACAATTTCAAAAAAAAATCTCTTGATTTCGTAATAACAAAGACGATCAATGGGACTGTGGCATTGCAATAAAATATATAATGTTCATTGTCAAATGAATTCAGCCATCCATTATAATGAACAAATAATAAGAGTTCAGAATCAAAATTCATATGAAGCTTGTGGAGAAAATCGGCAACCTGGTAAATCATCAGAAAATTCAGAACAAAACATATATCAATTTCAAAGTGATTGAGAGCAAATTATAAGCTTTTCAACAATTTATAGGATGAAAAAGCACATAACTATCAAGAACAGCAACACATCAATGAAGAAAGGATAATTAAGTCAACGTTCAATCAATCAAGACTTGAGTATCATGAAAATGTAAATAAAGAAAAAACTCAGACAATGCAATATACGACAAAATTGAGAAAGCAAACCTGAACATACTTGTGATCAGCATCCCGACAAATATAACATTTACTGGGAACCAGACCTTAATCAATCTCCATGTGAGTGGTTCAACAGTAATTATGCCAAGTAATCTCAAAGTGGAAACAACCACCACTGAGACAACATTCTGCATTAAGATATTTTTCTTAATATTTCTAAAGAACTCAGAATCTGACTGAAATCAACTGATGTACAGTAAAATTGAATGTAATTCTTCAAGGAACCTAAATGGAAGATGACCTGGTATAGCATCAAAGATATTCCGGCATTAAAGTTGTAACTGGAGAGGACGTACTTGTTAACCAGTATCATGCCGCAGGAAGATACACAATATGCAAGGCCAGATAACAAGGCTTGATTATGCAATGTAAATCCTATTTTACTTTGAGGTGCTTTTTCCCTATTCTTTTCTGGACTTCCAATCTCGGCATCTGCCTCATCACTATTGCCAAGTGTATTCATCACAAAAAAATATCTGAAAGCGAGACATATCAAATTCTCCACGTCTGCAGTTTAATTAATCAATTCAATTGACAGAGAAAAAGAATATAACAACTTACAAAATGATGAAGCAAATTTCAATATAGGTTGTTTAGCCTATCCTTCCATCTTTGAAGTAAAATACAGTCAGAAGTTTCTTCCAGTCTTACTTAAGCAATTGGAACCAGAACGAATATCGGGATGTTTTTTCATGCCAATGACAGAATTCCAGTTCTCCCCTCTTCCTACAAGAATGAAAACTTTAATGCTTTAATGTCATGAAGTGTCAAAGCTGTAGCTACTTGCAGCGAGACTAAGATTTATTTTCTTCCTAACACCATTTTCGACATGTGGTGATCTCCATAAATTTACATTATCAAACTGTCAAAATACATGACAATGTGAATACCAAGAAAGGGAACATAACATTATCACAAAACCAGCCACAAAAGTACATTTAAAGAATATACCTGCTGACCAATTCCCTTCTCACATGAGAGATGAGACTTGATCCAGCAAGTGACTCGGCTGACGTTGTTTAGGTCTCCTCCACTTGGGAAATCTTCCCGATATCCAGTGTTATATATCTGTCCCAAACAAGATCAGAATAACATAGAGACGTACTTTCTGATGACGAAAATTAACTTGGTAGCAGCTGCTAATGTTGGTCGAAGATTATAACGTCTATAGGCTCAGAGTTATAGGCAGAATGCAAGAATACTAAAATAAAAAGGAAATTAAAAACTACATCAAATGGTGATTCATAGCTGACCACCCAAGTCTCCTTCTATCCACACAAACCTCCAGTCCTTTTTCCTTTTCTAAATTTTTTAAAGAAAGAAAATTTATGAGAACAGCTGCTCCTACAACATGAAGTGTCCCAGAAAAATTCCCCCACCCTCAAGGAAGAATTGAAGTTTTCACAAGGAAGAAAAAGCTTTCAAGTTTTACTCTGAATTTCACAAGCCCATCAGTCCGAGAAACAACTAATCAAATTGAAAGCACCAACACCAAAGCAAGCCAATAAACTGACCAATAATTTGCACAACAGCAAAGCCTTTAAACTATGATCCAATATCTGATCCCCCAGTGAGTTTGCAGCAGCTCAATCAACACAAATTACTCATTTAAAAATATAAGAAAAGAACTCCCAAGTCCTAACTCACAACCTATCCAAGAAACATAAGCAACACTTAGTTTTCCGAACCTTAAATAAAAAAAAGGGACGATAGAAAACAATCAGATAGAACTATAACAATGAAAAAAACAGAACAAACAAACCCAGAAATATTTAAAAAATAATAATAATAATTACCTTTGTGGCATTTACAATGTCAGTGTCATAATTTTTTGCCCATAAAAGCAGACGAGATATTTTATCCCAAATGGACGCCGAACACAAATATTCGACGGTCAGAGAGAGAGAAAGACGAGAATAACAAGAATGACAAATCAAAATGGCCCCAACCAAGTGAACTATAACAGCAGAATCTACAGTTTTTTCGAAGTTCACCCTCAGATGATTCGATTTTTCTGAAAAAATTGAAAAAAGTTAGAATTTTTTTCCTTTTTGAATATTTTTTAAAAAAAAACTGGGATTTGACCTTTTAAGTGATTTCATCTTTAAAAATTCAAGGTTTTTCCCCTAAAATCACCCTTGTTGAACTAGATTTGTTAATAATTATAAAAAAAAAAATCTTAATATTATACGAGTATATGACTATATGTGTAGTAGGTCTTTTGTAATCTCTTGGAGAAAATATTACGAATCTATTTCTGTAAAGCGGGTCAATTCGATTTATATTTAAAATAAAAATTAATATTTTTAACATAAAATATAATATTTTTAATGAATCGGTTCGGGATAGATTCGTCTCACAAAATTGAACCGCGAAACGATTTCACAAGAGTTTTTTTGCTATATTTGCGTGTTTTTAAAAAAATTTATTAAGTAGTTTTTCATGATAAATAGTATATAAATTAACACAAAAAATCTTGTGAGATCGTATCACGAGTAAATTTTGTGAGACAGATATTCAATCCGACCTAGTTCATTAAAAATATTATTTTTAACGTCAAAAATATTATTCTTTACAATAAGTATGGATCGGTCAAGCCGTCTCACGAATATAGTGTGTGAAATATTCTCACCGAAAACCTACTTATGAATGATTTAATGGTTATTTCATGTGTTTTTCCAAGATTTTCTTTTCTTATGCCACATTAAATAATTTAGATTATGTTTTGAATTTTTTTCTATGATATTATTTATAGTACAATAATATCCCTATATTATATTTTCATATCTGATGGTCAAATTAGTTAATAAATATGTGTAAGTTTGTTTTTTCTTTTTAAATCTGAAATAAGGTCATAAATAGTTGTTTGAAAATGAAACTGCTGATTTAAAAAAAAAGAGTGAGTCTCATGTGAGACCGTTTCACGGATCTTAATTTGTGAGACAGGTCAACCCTATTCATATTCACAATAAAAAATAGGCAAAAACTTATGTGAGACGATCTCACGGGTCGTATTTTGTGAGACGGAACTTTTATTTGGGTCATCCATGAAAAATATTACTTTTTATGCAAAGAATATTATTTTTTATTGTGAATATCGGTAGGGTTGACCAGCCTCACATATAAAGATTCGTGAAACCGTCTCACAAGAGACTTACTCTAAAAAGTAATACTCTTAGCATAAAAAGTAATACTTTTTCATGGATGACCCAAATAAGATATTCGTCTCACAAATACGATCCGTGAGACCGTCTCACACAAGTTTTTGCCTAAAAAAAATGCAACTGCTTGAAATTAAAAGAATAGTTTAAAAACTTTTTAAAAAATAAGTATATTTTAACACAAAAAACTCATATGAAATATCGTCTCATACAAAAATTTTGTGAGCTCATAAAAAATATTATTTTTATATCAAAAATAATATTAAATATCGGATAAGATCCGAAATTCAGACTATATGATTAAGGAAAATTATATTGGAATAATCAACATAAGTTTCTTTGGTTGGACTTTCTTTTTTTCTTTTTTTAACACCAGGTTTGGACTCTTTGTTTACAAAACATTATCTCTTGTATAATAATATTCATATCACAGTGTATTATCTTTTAATATTATGTGTTACATTTTATGTTATTTTTAAAACATTATCCCTTTAATGCTAATTTTTTTAAATTATCTCTTACTTTACTTATTATTATATAACATATTAGATATTCATTTATAAACATAATAATATTTTACACATACAAATAATTTAGATACACAAAAATAGAACATATATGCACAAAATATGACGATTTTCAAGATAATTAAAATACGATATAGAGATAATATAACTGTTTTACTTATATATGCTTTTCTAGTACATTATTGTAAATATTGGTAATAAAAAATATCATACAACGAAAAAGTTATAATTGATGGTAACAGTACAACTCAAATTTTTTAAATCATACAGTAACTCAAACGAAACGTTTCGATTGTTCTAGTAATAGAGACAATTTTTGCACAGAACATATGCATTAGCCAATTTTCAAAGTATATATGCATTAGCCTATTTTCAAAATATATAATATGATCAACATGTAAAGCCTCCTTATTTTCATCGACTTTCGAAACAAAATGGCTATATTAGAAAATAATCGATTTTCATTTTATTCCAATTTTTATACAATTTGATCTCAATTTATAATTAAAGAAACTTGTAAAAATGAAGCTCAAGCACCAGCAGATAACAAGTACACACACCCAACTAATATTGCAAAATAAAGAAGTTCCATGGGCATATCCAAATTGTATTCAAGATCTTAAACTTTTCCAAAATCTATTGAGTTTCGAGAAAAGAAATGCATATGAAAACTGTAAAAAAAAAAGCAGAAACTAGAGAATACAAGATCCATCTGTCTCTAAGTTTGGCCATGATGAATTCATATAGGCCTTGTTACTCTAACCATTTCATTCGCAGAAATCCGCGGATTTTGTTTCAGAATGAGGTGCTAGAATGTTGTATTTCCCTGGTGTTAAATTTTTCTAAGCTTGTGGGCTGCAAACTTGTAGGTTCTCCGTCTAATGCTTAGTTTTGCAAGATTTGAAAGTAGCAGTTTGTACTTATTAATTCTCGAATGCCGGCGGCGGCCCGTTCTCATCTGAATTAGACACAAAACGTAATCGTCCTGCAAGAGTCGGGAAGGAAACACAATCTTGTAGCACCAATAGATATACATAACAGAAAACATTAGCATCAAATATTACAAAACATCAAGTTGAGATGGTTTTTACCTCTATGTCACCGTTGTCGTCGTCTTGTAGTCGTCTGGGAGGCTGGTCAACTATATACTCTTTCATGACCCAAATAGTCTCTCTGCCATATGGGGGCTTCCCTCTGTAGAAGATCAAAGAATTTTTGTATCCAATGCGGATATTGTTGTGATATATTTGTTGTTTAGTACCGTGGCACTTCCAATACCCGTTACCAGCTGCTCGATACAGTCGCTTACGGTCTCTCGGGGTAAAAAAGTACCATGCATTGTCTGCCAAACTTGGATATGCAACTGCAGCATAGCTCAATTATAATTAAAAACAGGAAAACATAATCTTACAAGAGCCAAAGAACACATTAAAACATGCATATATACAATACACACAACATATCCATCAGCTTTGGTACATATTTAGCAATGTACTGTTTACATGGAGAATATATTTGTTATACGCATTCCTATCACCACACTTGATACTATTTTCAAAAGAACTTTCAGCCGCAGACTGAGAACAAACACTTAGAACACACGAAATCGAGACACTATCGATGATCGATCCCATCCATGTAAAATGCCTAAATTCACATCAACAGCTGTCTAAACCCAAATACAGTTTCATGAAATGGTAACCTTAATTCCATTAATGAAGCATGTATACTACCAGTGATCGTGTATTGTAAACTAAGTTTATCAATCTTTCGTGACAAATCATGGATTCTGTCCCTAAACCTATCTCATGCTCTCAAGTTCTTGGAAAAATTTGTTAAATTTTATGTAAGACTACGATGTAGACTAATGTGACACACAGAATACAAGAGGAAATTGAAAAACTCATAGGAAGAACAGAGCATTACCAGTCAAGTTCCGTGGATTATACATGTAAACATTGACTGTTTCTATACTGCTGTATGGGATCGGCTCGAAATTGATGAACTTCTTCAAATAGTCGTTAATGAGACTGTGGTCTTCTGGGGCGAAGCGAAACCCCGGCTCAAGATAAACTCGAACATATTGCCCTTTATTCGGGCCAAAAGATATTTGATGCCAGCTGGGATACATGGAAACTTAAATCCTTGAAAGTGGAACGTCGGAAGAAGAGAGCGAGCAGTGGCTTATTTCATCTAGAATCTGAAATATATGCAAAAAAAATATATAGAATGGTTTGAGGATTGCTTACTTCCCCCCCTTGAATTTTCTTCTGAAAAAAATACTAAACGCAGCAAGATTCACAGGTAACTGTATATAGCTTGAAGATTAAATGGCTGCAAGATTTCTTAATTTGGGTTTGAATTTTCTTGGGGGAGAAGAATATGCAAGATTCACGGAAAAGAAAGAAGAGATAACAACGAAGATTAAAACCCCACTGATGAAGATGATCAGTTAGTCGAGTAAAATGTGGGAATTCGCAGAAAAAGTGGGAACAGATTCTGGATTGAAAACATTACCTGTTTAATGGCTCCAAGATTTCTCAACTTCCCTCTGAAATTTTCTTGGGAAAATGGATACAATCTGCAGAAAATGTGTGAGATAACAGAGTAGCTTGATGATTAAAACTCCATTGGTGAAGAACAAAAAGTTTTCCAGAAATTGCTTCGAGAGAATGAATCTTCTGGAGGGAAAGCAATGCCTGTTCAACGAGTGTAATTTTGAGAAATTTATATTATATTCATTTTTATCGAAACTAATTTTTTATTTGGTTCATGGCATGCGGTAAATCTGGCACAAGGTCTCCGCCTTGGTACGAAAGTATTGGTTAGACCCGGATTGAAATCTAATACATTTGTCAAAAAAAAAAAAAATTTGGATCGGATCGAGTCGAGTCGAAAATATATATCATAAAATTGATCTGTGTGATCGTCTGACATGAGTTTTTATATAAAAAAATATATATATTTCTTATCCACCAAAAAAACTACTTTATATTGCAATAAATAATAAAAATTTATTAATTTTTAAATAATTTAGTCATACCATCCTACTATCTTGGGCAGTCTAAGAGTCTAAGGGCACCCGCATTCGTGATTGTTATAACACCTACCACCTCATCAAAAATCATAGGGTCCACATGTCACATACACATTACATTAACACATCTATTCTCTCACATTCATTTTAACATTCACACTCATTATTTGTAGGTCCCGTTTTCCACTCATTCATCTTATTCTTACTTTAAATTAAATAAATTCAATTTCAAATTTTTTAAGAAATTTAAATTATTATTTTATATTAATAATAATATGTTTTTATATATTTAGTACGTTAAATAATTTAATTTTATGAGATGATGAAAATAGAAGAGAAAAGATTTTTGGAGTAAAGAATAATATGTTTTGATGTTTGAAATAATTTGTGTAGTGTGTGAATATTTATAGATGAATATATTATTTTTTTTATTAAAATAGCCGTTAACTAGCAGTTAAAATAATTTTTTAATTTTATAAATAAAAACAACCGTTAGTTTTTAATTTAACATTATTTTTAATTTATTTTAATATCCGAATTTTTTTTAAAAAATGAAAATTTGAAATTTAAACCAATACATTAAATAACATTAAATAAGAAAACATCATCACGTGTGTGGGGCCCGCGTTTAGCGACGGTTTGTAAAAATCCGTCGCTAAAATCCGTCGCAAATAGCGACAGTTTTTCAAAAACCGTCGCTAAATGACTAATTTTTTAAAAAAATAAGCGGATAGAGGGGCATTCAAACATATGAACGCTCCCCTTTCTCTCTCTTGTGAGTGGATGTCACAATGGAGAAAGAACACCCATTTAACACCCATTGTGGTTGTTCTAATGCCTCGAGTCTTAATAAAGTACTAGTACTCAGCTGCACGTGTTGCATGTAGGTACGCGTTTTGTATGCAGGTACGGTCCATTTTTTATAATGAATAAAAAGATAAATATAAATGGTAATAATAATTTTTTTTGGGGAAAAAACAAAGGCCATATGAACGTGATTTTATGAAGACAAAGTTTAATTCGTTTGATTTATAATTATAAAACCGAGTAATATTGTAATTATTAAAATTGTAAAAAAATAATACGATAAATTAAAAAAAATTGGTGAGTAGGATGGAATTTGTATGGTGGTCATATAATACTAGCAATCGATACACACACGTTGCGTTGTGTGTGAAATGAATAAAAATATTAAAAATTGCTAATGCAATGGTACTCTATTTCATTGCAACACCAATTCCTTATAAAAACACAATGCATGATCAGTATTTCGTTGTATCACTAATACATTATGTCTGACAGGTGTTATTAATATGCTTATAACATGAAAATAATATTTTCTTGACAAATAAGAAGATCAGCACCTTATAATAACATGTAGCATGTACGCATAGTAATTTAAGCATGTTAAACGAGTACCAATACCATCGATATTTCGACTATTTATGTCCCAACCATATGTATCATGTGGCAGAAGGAGGGAATACTACAAAGTATTATAATATCTAACTATATCTTGAATGCGGATAAGATTTCCATCAATTCCTTGTATAGTAATATCTCAACCGCTCAAATTTTATTCACATTCGTTGTCGACGATGACGTCTGTAACTTGAGATGTTGTTGGCAGACTATATTGATGTTCTTTATGTTTTTGTTTCCTGATGATGAGCCTACAATTAGGTATGTCTTGAAAGTAGCCAATCTGTCGAAACACGGAGTATTTTGTATTTTAATCAGCAATTCTCATCTTAGTTATGGATTGTCGTTATTCACACCCCTCAAGACCAAACGGGTGTTAGGCAACTAATTACTGAAGTTCCACAAATCACCGATGAAAATTAAGTAGATCAAGTTGTTAATGAAGAACAACAAGAAATTATTGATCAACCAAACAACCTAAAGAAATCTACTAGAATAAGAAGATCAGCTATATCTAGTGATTATGTTGTGTATTTACAAGAATCGGACTTTAACATCAATTACAAGGATACTTTAACTTGTCAACAGGAAGAAATCGATTATAAAGATACTTTTTTCTCATGTATCTAAAAAAGATTCTCTTCGTATCATTCTAGCATTGGTTGTACATTTTGACTTAGATTTGCAACAAATGGATGTGAAAACAGCTTTTCTGAATGGAGAACTAGAGGAAGGGGTTTATATAAAACAACTTGAAGGATTCTTCTCTAGTAATGATGAGCAATTGGTTTGTAAGCTTAAGAAATCTATATATGGATTGAAACAAGCTTTCCATCAATGGTATTTAAAATTTCATGATTTTATCTCTTCATTGGGATTAGTTGAGAACCCCTCCCTGGATAAATGTATATATCAGAAGGTCAGTAAGAGCAAGATTTGTTTTCTTATTTTATATGTGGATTATATATTACTTGCAATCAATAATAAGGGTCTGTTATATGAGGTGAAATAATTCCTCTCTAAACACTTTGATATGAAATATATGGGCAATGCAGCATTAAGATACATAGAGACAGAATTAGAGGTATTCTAGGTCTGTCTCAAAAAACCTATATCAACAAAGTTTTAGAGAGATATCAGATGAAAAATTGTGCACCAACTATAGTTCTCGTTGTGAAAGGAGATAAATTCAATTTGAGACAATGCCCAAAGAATGATCTAGAACAGAAACAAATGAAAAACATTCATTATACTTCTGCTGTCGGAAGCTTAATGTATGCTCAGGTTTGCACTAGACCTGACATTGTATTTATTGTTGGGATTTTTGAAAGATATCAGAGTAATCCAGGTTTAGATCACTGGAAAGCTGCTAAGAAAGTCATGAGGTATCTTCAAGAGACCAAAGATTATATGCATATGTTAAGAAGAACTGAGAATTTGGAAGTAATTGGCTACTCTGATTCAGACTACACTGGCTACATCGATTCATGAAAATTTACTTCTGGATATATTTTTATGCTAGCTGGTGGAGCTGTATCTTGGAGAAGTGCAAAGCAGATATTGACTCCTACTTCCACTATGGAAGCTGAGTTCGTAGCTTGTTTTGAGGCAACATCTCATGGTGTATGGTTGAAAAGTTTCATTTCGAGGCTTAGAATCATGGATTCTATATCTAGACCGTTAAGAATATATTATGACAATTCAGCTGCTGTTTTTATGGTTAAAAATAACAAAAGTGGCAGTCGAAGCAAGCACATCGACATTAAGTATTTAGAAATACGAGAACGTGTTAAAGATAAGAAGTTACTTATCGAACACATTAACACTAAATTGATGATTGCAGATCCTTTGACTAAAGACATGCCACAATTGAAATTTAAGGATCATACAGAAAGAATGGGACTTGGTTTTTTATGTGATTTTGTTGTAAGAACAAAATTAATGAAACTATGATGTGATATTTTCCCATATTTGTTGTACACATTCATTAATTTGAGATATATCAATAAAGTTGGACCTCGAATAAACATAAGGTTTATTCATTAAGTTATACAGATTTGAGATGCATAATGCATTGTAATACGTGGAAGATAATACTCGCTTTTAGAGGACATATCGTCATGATTTATGTGTTTTGTTTTCTCATATGGTAAATGATATATATGAGCCAAGTGGGAGAATGTAAGAAAATTGACTCATATCAAAGGAAGAAAAATCGTGTAGGAAATGATGACGGTCATTGCCTACAACTTTTGACAAAGAAGCGTACGGCGCCTCAACTTTAGAAAATTGAGACGCATGCACCTCTTCTTTTGACAATCAAGCTCCCGCAATAACTCATCGATGGTATGCCTATAAATAGCAGCGATTGAGGTCCCTAAGCATACACCTCATAAGAAAAATACAACATCTATAGAGAGCGTGAAGTGCTTAGAAGGCTTCAACCGGAAGAAAATCAGAAAATTTACAAATTTCTTGATGACCGGAGGGAACACTCGATTCGTTTTCACATATTATTTATCATGTTTATATATACATAAAAACATGATTTTTGAGAAAAATTCTGACATGATCTTCTTCTTCAAATAGAAGTTGATGAGTTCGTGGTCTTTTGGGACGAAGCGATACCCCGGTGAAAGGAAAAGATCGACTTGGGCATATAAACTGAGACCATCTTGTTCATGATTTAACGCTTCTTCTAAAGCTGGATATCCTTCTTGATTTATGGCATCCATGGAACTTAAATTCTTGAATTAAGAAGACAGAGAGCAGGGGATTATTCAATCAAGAATCTGAGATATTTGCAACAAATAGAGAACTGTAAATATATGGTTAACAAATTATCTGGCCTCTAAATTTTCTTGGAAAAGGAATAACAATCGCATGCAAGATTCACAGAACAATGTCAACTCCTTTTCGAATGAGAATGAATCAGATTCTAGCGAAGAGAAGGAACATAACACCTTTTTGATTTCTCTGAATTTTCTTCGGAAAAGAATGATCAAGAAAGATGGTCGATTGAGAAGAAAGTCTTCAATCGAGACAATGAATGGAGCTAGCTAGGGAGGAAGGACTACAAAGGTTTTAATGGCCGTAAGATTGTTAATATATGATACTGGATTGGCTCGGTTTTGTATATCTATTAGGAGTTTAATTAAATCCAAAATCGAAATCGTATTGAGTTGAATTGAAATTGATTGGATCAGATTGATACCATGTTGGATTCAAATTTTTTTTTTATATCTCATGTATTTATTTGATTATTTANAGGATATATAAAATGTAGGATATTATATTTAATGTTTAGTATGATTTTAATAAGAGATATTAAATTTATATATTAGATTGTAATGACAAAATTAACATTATCATAATAAATTTTATAATTTCAAAGTTGTTGCTTGAGTTCATATTTCTTATCTGTTCATGTGCCGACAGTGCTTTATGATTTATTTATTTTTACGTAATTTTATATATTATATACTATGATAATTGGGCCCTTGATTTTGTGAGTCAAGTCGAATATCAATTTTTAAAGTTAATCGAGTGATACTAATAATTTTATTGAGATTTATAAAAACCATTTATATAATTATCTCGAGTTCATTTATATAATTATCATATTATATAATATATAAAAATAAAATAAAAATATTTATTTGATGAGGCGGTGAAATGAGAGAACGATATAGTTTAAGATTTTTATATATTGAAGGCAATTAAGTCATTTGTGGTGTTTTTTTATCATTAGATTAAAATTATCACATGTCATAAAAGAGATACATTATCCTTGTATAAAACTATTTATCAATCATGGGCTTTCTAAAAAGGTACCAAACGTAGGATAAGGCGGATTATTTATCAAACCCTCTCTTATCCCTTGTATCAAAATATACCAAATAGTACATGTTATCTAGGGATGTCAATTTTCACGGGCATGTGGGAAAAACCCGAAATGGGACAGGTTCAGTATGGGTTTAGGTTTGGAGATTTTTCAAATTCTTGCAACAAATTGGGGGCGGTATGGTTTAGGTTTGGAGATTTTTCAAATCCTCGCAACAAATTGGGGGCGGTATGGGGATATTATCCTCATCTCCGAGCTCACCGCGATAATAATAACAACAACAACAACAAAAATATAACTTTTCCTAATAATTAATAAATCAGAAAAAGAAAATTCAAATATGTAACTGTTAAATTTTGTTCACAATCCAACCCGACGGCCCAATGATAATGATGTGTTTTCTTAATTTTTTTTAATTAAACTACGATGTGTTTTCTTAATTTTTTTAATTAAACTACGAAGTATTAATGTTGGTATTGTTTAATTAATGTTAGTATTTCTATATGCAATTGGATTCTTTATCGATATTATTTAAGTAAATTTGAAGACTTGTTTGGCCA
This sequence comes from Primulina huaijiensis, assembly GCF_012295235.1. Lineage (NCBI taxonomy): Eukaryota > Viridiplantae > Streptophyta > Magnoliopsida > Lamiales > Gesneriaceae > Primulina > Primulina huaijiensis. The sequence continues at coordinate 14,599,693 of NC_133311.1, read as the reverse complement.
ACTCAGTCGGTATTTAAAATGGTAATAAGGACGAGGTTGAGAATGGCAAACCCACCTCGCTCTATTATCATTCGTAGACTAGTTGAAGCGGGTATGAAGACTGGAATGACGATTTAATCCCTGTGGAGTCGGTGATGAAATTCCCCAATTAGATAGAATATGGGATAGCGACGAGAATGTAGATTTGGTCCCTGCGGAGATGGAGATGGGGAATCCTCGATTAGAAAAAGCACGGATTGGGACGTGGATAGGGGATGGAGATGGGATGGGGAAGACATACCCGCCCTGCTCCACCTCATTGTCATCCCTAATGCTATCTAATATAGATATACGAAATCGGTCCTAGATTAGTTCCGATAATTGATTCAAACGGATTAGATTAAAATGGTTCTTGATATATTTTGAAACAACTCAATATGATTAACTACTATTGATGTTGAATTTGTTCAATCCGAAATCAATTATATTAATTCCAAGTTAAACCGAATTAAATCATACGGAAATTGAGTCAGTTCCGAATTGATTCAATTCGTTAATCATGCCGAGATAAAAGATATATTGAGAATTTTATATTTATTTTTCCAAAACTTGTTTTATTTGTCACATCACAATTATTTTTAATATATTTTTCATAATTTAGACACATTTGTCCACTAATACAATTTTTTTTTTTTTTTGCAAGTTAACTACAACAATGATTATGTTATAAATTTTTTTCATAATTTTACTGACATGATAATTGCAATTGAAAATTTATATTCTTTAATTGATATATTAATTTCACATCTTCTCATATACAAAATTGATTTAATTATATTAATTGAATGAAAAAATTTAAGATATATAATAAATATGGTTTTTTTATTATTACTAACTTTTAGAAATTTCTGATCAATTTATTTCGATTTTTTTCTGAAATAAAATCTATGTTTTAAAGATAAAAATTTTAAGAAAATATTTTTGTTATTCTTGTTTAGTTAGTTTGTTATCTTATTTCAATTATTTGAATTTATCCATTTATACAACAACTAATCAACTCCACAAATTAATTATATATTAATTTGACTACATTTTAGTTACATACTCCAATATTTTAGAATAATATCTTATTTTAGTCAAATTTATTGATAACTCTTGTTGATTTAATTTTTTTAGCATATTTATAATTAAATAAAATTTTATATTAATAGACAAAATTTTATTTTGGAAAAATATTTTACTTTTAAACTAATATCTAAAGTATTAATGTAGAACCCGTAACTTAGACTACGTATAAGTCATGCATAATTCTAGTATTTAAATTAAAATGATTTTTATTGCATGAGTTTCTAAATTTAATTATTTTACGTAGTAGTTTAAATTTTTATCCTTTCAGTTATTTCAGTAAGGCCGGACTGGAGTTGGAGCTTAGAGATAAAATTTAGGATTCAGAAAACATTTTCAGAATTTATTTTAGCTAGCAAGTAAGTTAATTTAAGTTAAATGAAGGTTTAAGGAATTATTTATACAACTTGAGGTGAGTAGAAAATAAATTCATTTAAGTTCCATAATTAAGTGGTTAGTTCACTAAATTATTTAAAGGATATGTAAGGCTCTTAAGGGTTAGAAATTTAGTAAATAATCAACAATTCCCCTCCATTTAATTACCAAATTTCGGTCCCTAGATGATTAAGCAATGCCTTGCCAACTCATCATCTTTGACCCATTCTTTATTATTTTAGCATGCTAACCTTTTTATTTATTTTGCAACCTTAATTAATTAACTATTAAGCATTATCCTAGTCTAGATTTCATGAGGAAATCGGCCACCTAGCCTCCAACAA
>NC_133311.1:14586147-14597540 GCF_012295235.1 Primulina huaijiensis | reverse complement strand
TTTTGGTGGCTCGGTCCATGGTTACTCGGTTTTCAACTAAAACATCAAGAACAGCCCTTACCCCATTTCGGCCCTTCATTTTTACAGCATGTGTCATTTTGGTTTGGTGGATGGTGTGGATCTTGGTTGGCCTATGGCCCTTAGCCACGGTTCATACCATGCCCCTAGATGTCTAGATCGTGCCATGGTCAATCAAATGGCCACTGGAACGAGTCGAGACAACAAGCGAAGCAAAACACCCCTCACGCGCGCAAAGGTGCTCTCGGGTGAATCTTTTCTATTGTTGCTGGAATATTTCGAATTGTGGCTGGTCTAAAGCCCTTANTGGAATGGTGTGGATCTTGGTTGGCCTATGGCCCTTAGCCACGGTTCATACCATGCCCCTAGATGTCTAGATTGTGCCATGGTCAATCAAATGGCCACTGGAACGACACGAGACAGCAATCAAAGCCAAACACCTCACGCGCATGCAAAGGTGCTCTCGGGTGAACTTTTCTGATGTTGCTGGAATGTTGCAAATTGTGGCTGGCCTAGGGCCCTTAGCCATGGTTCAAATCATTCCTTGGGATGTTGGTAAGAGCCTCTGGTCGGTGGTTCAAGCCCCAATGGCCGGTAGTCTCGAAAACGAGACAAGAAAAGCAAGTGTGCAGCTTCTGTAATTTTGACAGCAAGTGTGCTGTTGTTCTCAGGCGTCGTTCGAGTTCTCGGTTGGCTTTTAGCCCATGGCCTTGGACTGGACAGTGCCTCACCGAGTTAGGAAGGTCATGTTTTGGCCTCCATTCACCTAGATTTCGGCCCTCACCATTTTAGGAGCATTATTTGATCATTTTAGGCGTATTTTAATCATGACTACATGATGGTTCAGTGTTGGTTCGGGTTGGCTTGGAGTCATGATTTAATACGAAGTCGGTAGGCGTATTTGTCACATTTTTTAAGGTTATTGTATAGTTTGGTCCCATAAATCTATTGCATATTTTTCATGGCATATTTAGGTTGCAGCGAGCCTGGAAGCGATCCAATCTAAGCTGTAAAATGGGTACAGGATATTTAATTCAGTTATTTAATTATATTACGTGCAAAAATACAAATTTTGAGATTTATGCGATATTGTTTGTGGTCACTTTACTATCATGCTTCAGTCCGGTCCCCAGTATCGGCCCGGTCACCAGTTATCGGTCAGTTCAGTTGTTTCACCCAGTACTGTGGCAGTAGTCTGATCAGACGTAAATCCGATCCCCAGTATCGGTCCGGTCACCAGTATCGGTCAGCTCAGTTCAGTTCAGTTCAGGGACCACTTGCGTAGACCATAATCTCACAGAAAATTATTATATGCTATTTCCGTACAGGGCTCCAAGGAGCAAACAGTTTCACTATGATTTTCAGTTCAGCTATGCACGTATTATAATTAATCATGACACGACATTTTACGATATGCCTCATGACATGAAATTTTACTCCCATGCAATTTTACTATATTTACTCGTTATTTACGATATATGCATGTTGAGTCTTTAGACTCACTAGACTTGATTGTTGTAGGTACTGATGATGTCGGGATCGAGGGCGGGGACCAGTGAGCTAGCTCGAGTCGGCAGTAGTGGCACCCGAGGACCTCAGTTTCAGCACTTGCCATTTTGATGCTCAAATATTTAGTTATTGAATACTTTAACTTGTTATTTTGGCAAGTAATAATTTCTTCCGCTGCTATTTTGAACGTTAAATATTTTATCAGTTTTTTTTGTATGAATGAGGCACTCCATTTATTTTAAAAGAAAAATTTTAAATTTTTCGCAAATTTTCAAGTAAAAATTTTTAGGCCTCTACAATTAATTATTTTTTTAAACTAATAGGAAATATAAAAAAAGTAACGTTGGTGTTAGCACTAAAATAATAAATTAGGCAAAACCCATGGCTACAAGTCGAAAGTTATCCTACAAACAATGATCGTGCAATGACGGGGAAGCAGTCACTTGAGAAAACGGAACATAAGCGATGGAATGTAAGAAGACAAGGACATCGACAATCTTCATCAATACAAAAATTTTGTGTAACAATGATAAGATCAAGCGTTTAGAATTAAGTCAAAAGTATAGTTATTAGTTGAAGTACAACTTTATTTTTTTTATATTTGTGACAGAGCATAATGCATTTATTTACGTGTTAATGGGTCAGGTTGTTAGGCCCATAAGTCCGGAGATGTGCGTATCTATCTGCTTGTGTTGTCGCATATCTCATAAATATCAGTCTTAACCTTTACACGACGTCGATATTGTCCCCAGCACAGACAATATTACTCGTTACGTATGACGCCACTATTTTACGACTCTCCTATACAACCAGATCAAGTGGCGTAAGTCAGCAGCTTGAGACACGAGAACATTCAGGAGGTCATTCATCTCATGCATACTTAACCCAACATCCTCCCCCAAGAAATATAGAAATATACTTCTTGAGATACTTGAACTCATGATCTCGTTCTGGTTACAATTGTTAGGGTCAAGTGCTTATCACTAGACCAAAGTCTATATTTATTAGCTCACACACAACTTTATATCATAATACTCGTGATACCGCATATGTAGGTCCATGAGTCCACGAAGGTGCGTGTCTATTGATGTCTCATATATCTTAGAGATCCTTATCCATAACCTACCGCCAGGCATGTCCCCATCAGAACAAGTATAACCCGTTAAGATCTAGCATCACTCTTTTACGGCATACCTAACCAACAATATTCAAGTGACGCAATATCAACAGCTTGACGCATGATAACTTTTCAATAAGTCACCCATATCAATACTACTTTCACTCATACACGCTTGACCCAATAAATAATTTAGCCAAATTATAGTTTCATTCGTTTAAATGTTAATAGCTTTTCACGTTTTTTTTCCATTTTCTTCCACTTAGTTTCTTTATAAAATATGCTTGATCAAGTTCATAATGACATAATCAATTTTACTCATGTTTATGAATTTTCCTTTCCAGAATCTTTATTTTCTCTTATTAATTAGTTTCCTATTTTTTCTCACTTAACCGAGGAGATTGCCTGGCACGCCGGCCGAAGTAAAATTATATGAACCCGAATTCTAAATTAAATCCCCTTTTAAGTTTTACCTAATACTATACTAAACTAAATTTTAAATCTTCCCAAAAGATAATTATTTGAACCCGAAATTAAAAATAAATAAAAGAGGCAACTAAATTCCACTTAAAGGAACGATTTTAGTATAAACTGCAGGACTCTGTAGACAACACCACCATAGAGGAGCGTGGCTTTATTTTCTCGAATTTTTCGATAATTCCCTCATTCAAGAGCTTGGATTTGCAGCAAGAGCCCTATGATGCAAAAACCCTATTTGATTTGTCATGATCTTCTTCTTATTATTATAAAAACCTTGTAAAATGTCATAAAAATGGTATCAGAGCCTAGATTTTTTATTTCAGAAATATAAAATTATTATTATTAAGCAAACTTATCTTGCTAAGGAAGAGATATTTATCAAATTATGGATATGAACATAAGTTCAAGATTTATTTTCATGTTTTATTTTAATATTTTGGAATATGTGAAACAAAAAAATCTAATAAATGTTAGATATCAGGAACAACTAGGAACATATCAAATTATTAAGTTATAATATGATTAAAAAAATAGATTCTTAGAAATAGTCAAATTTTTTAAATATATTTTAAAGAAAAACCAGTAGTGGATGTTTCAGCTGTTGAATAAATCTATGACTGAAACTATCGGTTGCGACTGTATGATTAAGTTGTGAGGAACGATTTGTAAAATCTGATAAATACAACTCGACGACATTTTGGTTCAAAGGTAAACGTTTTAATTTAGTATAAGAAAGTATGATAAACTAATAAAAAAAATTAATTATATATAAAAAAATAAAATAACAATAAAATGAGAATTCAGACAATATTGGATCAAATGTCTAAATAAAAAGGACTCTCTTTTAGGATTTTAGTAGAAACCGCAGTAAGAGCCCCATGGATGAGTTTGAATTCCGCCATCTCCTTGAGAATTTCCCGCTGGTCCGATCTCGCGACTATCATGTAGGTGATCTTGTCTGCACAACTGTTTTCACATAATAACCTCGAGATTGTGTATGATATGATTATTCGAATTATATTTTGTCATAGATTGATTTTTTACTGCTATTTGGAGGTGTCAAGATTCAAAGGGAGTGATTTAGGTTTCAATTTACCTCGTTCGGGCGTGGGCTGACACAATAGATTCAACAAGAGGGCGACTCTGGTGTATTGAGAGAGAGGGAGCTTACCATTTTCGGGAAATTATGTGGGACTTGAATTTTTTTTTTTAATAAAACGCGTAGTCATGTGGCTAGTTTTTTTTTTTTTTGGTAACGTGCGCGCGGTTTTTATCTTCGCTATCTTTCTTTAGTTTTTTTTATAGTTCTCTATATTCTTCATTTGAAGACAGAGATCAAATTCTCTTGGTGGTTTATTGACAAAAGCTCCAAGGTTGGTTCTTGATAAATAATGACGGGCTTTTGAGAGTGATATTTGCCTCTCCCCACCCCCCCTTAAATTGTGATTTATGTTTTCAAATGTCTCAAATCACTTTTTTTCATCTCTAACTTTGATGCAGTTCTTATGTTGAGAAAGTGACTCGTTATATTTTCACTCGTTTAACTCAGTCATCAATATTTGGGTTCACTTGTTTGGTTGGGAGTTGGACTTTAAGTTAGTTTGATGGCACCCTTCCCATTTGGTTGCTTGGTTCCTCATTTTCAGTGTTGCACTTTGTCAGGATATAAAGCATCAAATGCATATTGTTTCTGCCTCTGAGTAGGGTCTCAAACACATATCCGCTCTTCAAAAGTTTTCAAACTTTAAACTTGGATAGCTACACACCAAATTCTTCAAACCCCGGCCTGGAATATTGTTGGAACCACTTGTCCCAAAAAAGTCAAACTCACGGGAGTGGGCAAGATCAATAGTTTTATATTTTAACATGTATAACACATGCAAGCTGGAAATTGAGAAATATGAGGCTGTGGGAGGCAATGGATGCCTGTAAATCAAGACCTAGGACCAGCTTAAGAATATGTGAGTTTTTGAACTGTAGGGATCTTAAACCATTGACCTCCTAACTATGATACCATGATGAAATTGATTGTCCCAAAAGTTAAGAGTTCATTGGATGTAGTATAATAAATCATTTTAAACTTTTGACAGGTTTATCTCTATGTGGACATTATGAGTTTTTTCTGGAGAAAGGCACAATTAATAGCGCCAGATTAATTAATCATACTTAAGTGTTTAGCTAGATACTGAGATGAGTTTCTTTTGAAAATAAATATGAACAGTGTTTTGCCGGTTGTCCAGCAGTATTCACTGAATTTCTGAAAGTGAATGCCTTGGTTATAAGCACATGCAATACCGTCCGGCATCTGCTGAATTGCATAATTACCCTGTCCTCAATGCATGCTGTTCTTGAGAAATCATTAAAATGTATTTTTGATTTCCTTTACCCAACAATTTGGCAAATGTTGAACTACGAGCTCGTCCTGTTACTATGAAACTGACTCATCCTCCACTGGATGCATGACTCGTGATGGGCCAATATGAAACTCATGTCAATATCTTTGGGATTGTTAATGTTTATCTCTCCAAGTTGTGTTACAGGCAGACTTGGATTCTTCGAGAAAATTAAATCGGTCATCACAATCCGAGGAGGTGTTATATTGCTTTACACTCAATTCTATCAGGTTTTCCAGTTGCTGATTTCTATCATTATTGTATGCCTTCAGGTAAAGGAGCACCAAGATGCTGGGACTTCCAAAAATACAAGAGGTACAGAGTTAAACGAGAATGCCTACCATGGTATGTTGATCAGCCACTGCATGACATATGTTTTTGTACTTTACATTCTTTTTTTGTGTTTACTGTATTTAGTTTAAGGTATTCAACCAAACACATAAATTTTTGAACCAGATTGATATTGTGCTTTTTTGGGATCCATTTAATTCGTTTAGCCTGTCATTTATTCTGGAGATATTAGCAGTTATATATGCAGTGCCTTAAACTTTTAAAAATGATAAAATTGTCAAAGAAATTTAGTATGCTCACTCTCTGTTTAACTTAATTGATGTTTTACGTATTGTGCAAGGACAGAGGGGTTTTGGGGAAAACTGATGTTGGCTGCTGAGCAGAAGGTATGCTTTTTAAAACTGACCTTACATGATATTAAATTCTATAGTCCTGGTAGTTTGAACGACAATTGATTTATCTTTTCCATGTCTACGTTAAATACTTTTTATTTTCGTAGTTCCATTTTTCTGATCTGCTCTGAAGTACTGCTGCTTTGCTTTCTATCGTCAGTGTGGCTCTCCACATACTTACTATTCTCCATAGCACCTCTATGTTATCTGCATTATAGTTGCTCTTCAGGCCATGTCAAGGGAGACAATTGAGCTTGTAATATAGTTGAATCTGATTTCTTGGAGAAGTCTCAGTCCATCGGATAATTTTCAATACATTTGTTTCTCTTCTGAAAATTAAAATATAGAAATGTGATTGGATGAGTCAGGAATATACACAAAACATCGTGATGGTCTCAAATGTAAAATAAACTTGGCATGCCAAGAAGACAAAATGATTGATCGTACCTGTTAGTCAGATACCTCTCTGTGGCATGTCAACAAACAAAGCCATTGACCTTGGATGGTTTGTTGTTTGTTGTGTTTAGGTGGGAGCAGCAGAAGCCGAAAGATTCTGCAAGGCATTTCAACAAGTGTATCAGAAACTTGTGAGTATATTGCATTTCAAATCTTCTCTCACACTCAATGTTGTATCTTTGGCCGCTTGCTGTTTGTTACATTCTCATGATGTGAAGACCTTTTAAGTCATCCTAAATCTACCCTCTTAGATATACGATGATGTTTTAGTCAGTGTGGCATGCGATATACACCAAAGCACATCTGAAAAATGACTCCTGAAAAGTGGCCAACCATGAAGCAAAACTAAATTTCTTATATTGTGTTACCTTTCCATGATCATTTCCCAGGTTTATGAAGAACTGCCGTTGGATGCTGCTAGGAAGTTTATAAACTCGTGACGATTTGTTCCGTTCAGGCTGCCATAACTTCACAACAGATCTGAATCTGGCCTCTGGAGCCTTTCACTCTTGCTAAAGTGGATGTTCTTGTCTGGTTTGTCCTCCTGTTTTTAGGATCAATATTCTCGTCTAATATATTTTTGATTTCTTATTTTAGTTCCCTGTTTTTGTTCTCCTGAAGAACTAGTCTTGTACTTCAGAAACACGTGAATAGGAGTTTGGTCGGGATCAAAAATATTTCTAGGTTATGTATGCTTGATTAGGTTGATTGGATTGGATTTGTTTAATAATTCAATCCATCAAATGTTGTTACAACTTTTTTTATTGTTATATATCTCATCTCAATCAAAATATTAATTATTGATATAGAAAACTTGCAATATCTTTCTTTCTTTTATTTATATTATATTTATTAATTTTTGAAAAAAAATTATAATTTATGCTTTTATTTAAAATTTAATCAATCAAATTAAGCATATTATTATTTACTTATGTAAATGAGTGGAAAAACATAAACAAATATTGTCTTTTTTATGAGCAAGTATTAATTTTTATTTCAGTAATTTGAATATTTGATCAATACAATAATTAAATAAAATACCTATTTTCGCTTTTAATTATCTTAATTTAACTGCAACTTAGTGGATTTAAAAGTTAGTTTGCACATTCTCCTTAAAAAAAAAATCCTTTTGCACATTTAATATTATAGAGTTCCCTATCCCTCCATGGTGTTCCTCCTTACTCCTTTCCACAACCAATTATCAAATGATACACTTCTCTGTCAAAACGCATTGCAAGATTAATTGTGCAAGTATTTGTTAATTTTTTAAATAGTTCAGCAAAAGATGTGGCTACTTCTTGAAGTTTTCCGTTTCCTTCTCCGATAGAACTTTCTCCGACGAGCCCGTCGCACAAAGTTTGTCTAGTACGATTTAACTGACTAACGTGATTTACAGACTACTAACATAGTTTGTATGTAGTTGTTAGTTTAATCCGAATTGCGCGGTTTGCAGTCTGCCAACGGCATCCATTTTTCTGGTTATCTTGATATCACTAAGCTTCAAGACATGCGTAGCAATAATAATGATTAATTGAATATACTTTCTTTCCAATTGAGAATGGCGGATTTCTTCTTGAACATTTACAAAATTTAATTATCCTACACACTATTATGAGACGGTCTCACGAATTAATTTTGTAAGAAAGATCTCCAGTTTGGGTCATCCATGAAAAAAATAATTTTTCATGCAAAAAATATTACTTTTTATTGTAAACATAGGTAGGATTGACTCGTCTCACAAAAAAAATATGTGAGACCATCTCATAAGAGACATACTCACATAATTAAAATCGTGTATATTTAATCAAATCAAATATATAAAAAATCTCAAAAGCCTAATAAATTAATATATATAGAGTTTATTGACTAATATGGAAAATCTTTAGTGCTAATAAATCTGATCAAGGAAAAAAAAAAGGAACAAAAAGAATGGTGGAAATAGAATATTGGACAAGACAACAAATACATATGTGTTTATGTATACAAATTAAAATGGGATTGTCAGTAAATAATTCTACATCTTTCGATACGTGCTAGGTAAAAAAACAATTGCAAAAAAAAAAAAGTGTAATAAATAATACACTTGAATCACCAATAACCCAAACATAGAATTCCAACCAAAAAGGGTGCACCATATAATTTCACCTCCCAAAACTTGGAAGATGCAAACAAAGAAACAGATTGAGAGGATTCCTTTTCATCATCAGTACTAGTGTCTCTTGGATTATCAAAATTTGCCGGAACTATGGTATCCGGTGCAGCTTCGTCGTCACCGGATTCAGGACTCACGGGTCCCGGAGACTCATCCGATGGGTTTTCAAGATCAGGAGGCAAACCTTGGCCATGTGTCACATTGATCTTGAAGTGCTGCCCGTAATTGCATTGCTCCCCATCATAGTCGCTAGAGAAAAAATATGTCATTCCGACTTTCGTCAGTGGGACGGATACCGTAATTTTCTGTGGATCCGTCGACGAAGGATTCGCCGACGACCATTGTATGGTGTCGTTGTCCGTGGAGTCCTCGTAATCGCAAAGCTTGTACGTAGTGAAATTATATGTCTGAATGACCGAGTGATTATTGTCCGTATTGAAAACTGCATTGGTGTAGATTAAATTACGTCAATATAAAAAAAAACCTATTGTTTTCATGAACACAATTGAAATTATAAAACCTATTGTTTCCATAAATAATCTAGTGACATTTTTTGGGCTAATTAATCATACTCGTGTGAAAAGTATAAAAGACATAAAACCTCCTAAAAAATATTAATAGACTAACCTAACTCAAACACATATACCGAGTAAGTCTCTTGTGAGACGGTCTCACATATTTTTATTCGTGAGACGGGTCAATCATGCTCATATTTACAATAAAGAGTAATAAAAAGTATTACTCTTTCATCGATAACTCAAAACAACGTCGAGTTTTTGTGATAACTCTTTAATTCACATTTCAGATTTTATCGATGCTATCTCTGGATCTTACAGTTTGATATAATGGATAAAATTAGTAGATTGTCTAAACAACAATTAATCCATACACCAAACATCATACAATAAGTAATTAAACTACATAAACTTTTTTTTATGTATTAGTTTTTTTTTTTTTTTTTATCACTTATGAAACTATGATCATCCTGTCTTACGAGTCAAACAATCTAAATGGATGACATAGCACGGTTGTTCGATTCTTTTACCATAAATTTGGGGTTAGTATACTTAACTAACTATAAAGTGAAGCCCTAAAAAGAGCGAAATGACAGTATATGGTGAGCCAGCAGAAACAGCTGTCGAAATCTTTTTGGGACATTTCTTTATTCGTGGGTTATTTTCTACTTTTGAGATATTGTTTTTTTGGTTAATAGCCGTTAATAATGATTAGGTACATCATTAGCACAATCTAATCCTATACTCAATAATGATTCTACAACTTTTTTTACCACATGAAGTAATTTACTAATACCATCAAATTTATTAACAAATAATTTGGTTAAGTGGGCATTTTAAAACATAAAAACTATTATGAAACCATCTCACGAGTCATTTTTGTGATACATATCTTCTTTCTACATGTCAAAAGTATTATTTTTAACTTTAAATATGGACCGAGTCGACCATTCTCACGAATATAAATCTGAAAGATATCTACTCTTTTTAAAATGATTTATAAGATATAAGAGATTTTATAAGCTCTAAACAAATGTCCACTAATTAAATAGTTTTTTTTTTCTTTTTAAAAAAACTTATAAAATGTCAAAATAAAATAATTTAAAAACTCTTTTAAAGAAGAATTAGAATTCTTAACTTTTTATAAAATTATACATCCCACTAAACCTAATTATATCACGGATAAATCCTTTCAAAATCCAATTACGAACATTCCAAAAAATATTTTAAAAAATTATTTACAAATTTGAATAATACTTTTAATATTAAATTTTTTTAACTACCAGGTACATCATATTTAAACTTTATTTATCTGATTTTATCAAATGAGTAGGTCTCTTGTGAGAAGGTCTCACGAATCTTTATCTGTGAGACGGGTCAACCCTACCGATATTTACAATAAAAAGTATTACTCTTAGCATAAAAAATAATAATTTTTCATGAATGACCCAAATAAGAGATATGTCTCACAAAATACAACCCGTGAGACTATCTCATACAAGTTTTTGCTTTATCAAAATATTTGAACAACTTATCCTAAAAATGAGATCTAACATCTTTAAAACTTCGAAAATAGGCTTGTAAACTTATTTAAGACAAGTTTATATGGAAATTAGCTGACAAAATTATACGAACAATTTATTTAATGCCTGTAATAATAACAGTTAGGCAGATAAGGGTAATAAAAACAGGCGGTTAAGTTGGTTGAAAACCTGTCCTCTCCAACGGTAAAAGCCATAGCATTGAAATATATACATATAAAATTTTGCCATTCTATCACAACCGTGATCATCTGTTTTCGACGATGAGATATCGCTCACTTATTAGATGTAATGAAACATATTAAAATTATATATCCAATATATCTGACTGTCATCTCATTAGTGGGCACACATGTTGACATGGTTGGTGGACAGTAAATGCCGACCTCTGTTTCTACTTATGAAGTGTTACTCATATATTGGATATACAATTAAGATATTTTCATCACATCCAATACATGAGTGACACTTTATTGATGAAACATAGGTGGACACGACATGTGTACAGAATATCAAAATTATATATATA
>NC_133311.1:14467013-14586122 GCF_012295235.1 Primulina huaijiensis | reverse complement strand
AAATATTTCTTCTTCGAAATAAACAAATCAAAATTTTCATATATTTGGTAAAAAAAAAAAAATCAAAACCCCCTTCGAACTCGTTTGCCTTGAGAATAATACAGATCAACTCAATCAAATATACGAGATCTTGAAATTAAAATTCTTACTCTAATAATACCATCCATATAAACACACATACACACCAAAAACAATGGACTAAAACGGATTAAAAGAACGAATTTTCAGATATCCAAATCTCTGGAATTACTTCGAAACTTAACCTTTCTTCTTATCAAGGTTATATATGAAACTAGCCACAGATAAGAGGAAAAGAAACACGAGAAATTTAAGATTTCTTAAAAATTAGAACAACTTACTGAGAAAATCACCGAGGCTGAAGTTCTTTGAAGAAGCCCATTTCTCGTAATCAACATCAGGGTTTTCTAAGGTATCATACCAACCAAATGAATCTCCCACTGTGTAATTTTCGTAGGATTCAACCAGCCCAGAAAAAGATTGAAGAAAGATAATGAAGAGGAGGATCAGGTAATTTAGCTGCAGCCCACTTCTCCTGTCCCTACTGCTGCTGTGATCCATTTTTCTTTTCCTTTTTTCCTGCAGAATAAGAATTGTGGGATTGTGTGGAACGATGAAGATTTGATCCAAAGTTCAGAAAAGAGTATGTAGTTATCTTTATATAAAGTGAATGGATTAATGGGGAGGAGTTGTAGTTATCTTCATANTTTCTTGAATTGCCTTGTGATCGATGTTGTTAAGTGGTTGCATTAATTGTTTCTTGCTAGACATAGAAAACTCGAGCATATGTCGTTTTGATTAGATGTTATAATCGATAATAACTTTGAAGTTCATTTACATTTTTGAACTGTAAACCGGCTCATATTTAATATTATGTTTAATGTTCTAACATATGCAATTGTTGGTTTTCAATGATCTCTAACCATTACTAATAATTTCATCGACATGTCTCGTTGGATTTGTATACGTGATCTCTAATCTCATCCCAATTCTACGACAGAACGTTTACATCTGTCATAATTTATTTGATCGAATATTTGTTGTTTTACATGTATATGAAGTTGAAAATTTATATGAAGTGAAATTTATTAGGAGTTTGAATAAAAACAAACTTGGATTAAAAAACAAGAAGAATGGGGTGTCGGTGGTTATGATTGGAATGCACGTGAAATTGCAACTTTTATAGTAGAAAACTATTAAAATACACGTTGCTATGCTGTGTGAACCAACCATCTGTTAACTCTATAAAATAATTTTTTTTTAAAATCAAATATTATATATATACATATATTATAAGTATAGCGACCTAGCAACTTATGTATTTTCTAATAAATTAATAAAAATCTTCAATTTATAATAGTAATATAATTCACTGATGTGTTATGTGCAAGTATATTGATTTTTTTAAGGAATAATTATTATTGCAAACAATTTGTAAGAAAAATTAATTTTTTTTTATTTGTAAAATTATTGTTTGGATTATATGACTTTTTTTAAATAAAAAAATGCCTATGTATTTTTTTATATGAGATGTATCGAATTCGAGGTGAAGTCAAACATGTTCGATTTATTTTAGGTGAACTATAACATGTTTGAAATTTTTTTCGAGCCGATATTATTATGTTTTATAGTTCGCAAGATGATCGCGTATTTTAATATTTTATCGATTTATTATATATATTAAATAAATATATGTCGAACATTTATTTTCGAGTAGTTCGTAAATATATTATCATATTTTGAGTATTAGATTGCACAAGTCCCTTAATCTCGAGTTCCATAATTGGACTTTGGATCACCTACTGTGGGAGATCCAACAACATTTGGTACTTGGGAGTGGACCGCCATTGGTTTGCTCCAACGTAGGAATTAAAGAACTTAGTCGATTTGCGAACTTTTCGAGTCGATTCGAAAAATATTTAATTTGTATTTGAACTTATCGAATTCAAGTCGAACTCGGATGTGTTCGAATTTCTTTCGAGACGAACTCAAGCTTAAATTATTTTGTTAAATAATGAGTAAAGTACTCGCGGATCATAATATTTTATTAATATAATATAATTATATATTAAATAAATAAATCTTGAATTTTTCGAGTATTTATTTTCGGGCAATAGTTCGAATAGTTCGTTAACATGTTCGAATCTTTCAACATGAACTCGAGCTTTAATTCGAACTAATTTTTTTTAAAATTTTCGAATTTCAAATCGAGTCTGAACTCAAATAAAACTAATTCGAGCCTTTAATTTTTCGTCATATTTGGTTCGATTCGTTTCATTTGTACCCTCACTCCCACAACACATATTTTATTTTGTATTCTTTTTTATTTTTTAAAAAATTGTTTTTATATATATTTTATTTCTTTTTTCCCAATATCAAAATTTTATATATTCTAATAATTCTTTATTTCCTTTTTTAGTATTTTTTCTTTTATTTTAATTAGTGGTGGCAAAAAAAAAACAAAAAAATTAAAATATGATACCTAAATTTTTGATACGGTAACGATATGAAATTTGAAAAATTCTAATATACCAAAATAACGAAACAATATATATAAATTTAAAAATATAAAAAGTGTGAATCATAAATAAAAACATTGGCCTAAAAAATTAAAAAAAATTAAAAAATATACTAAGTGCCGTGGGAGTAAATTATGGAGCTACATTATATATTATTTCTATTTTTTGTTTCTTGTCAATATAAATTCTTTTAGTCCTTGGCTTTTTAATATATTATAATTTTAATTCTTTATTTAAAAAATAATATTTTTAATTTATATTTATTGTTTCACTATTTTCATATACCTAAAATTTCAAATTTATACCATTATTCTATCAAAAATTTCAAAATTATCGTACCGAAATTTTGGATATTTTAAATTTCAAAATTTTTCCCATTTCTAAATAAAATAAAAGAGAAAATACTAAAAGAAATAAAGAATTAAAATTAGAAAATATAAAAGGCCAAGTAGGATGAGGCATAGTCAAGTTAAATGAGAGAACTCCATTGAAAATGTTGGTCGTGTTATGTTCCCCCATTCCCCGCTTCTCCTCTCTTGCAATCTCAGTCGACTTCAAGCCTTCTCCACCGCCGCCCTGCCACCGCCAAGATGGCGGCGCACGGCGGATATTCTCCCTCTCTGTGAATCTGCTCAATCCCTCTCCGAAACCCAGCAAGCACATTCTCTCGCCGTCGTACACGGCCACCTGCCACGCAGCGTCTCCATTTCCGCCGCCCTCATCCTCTCCTACGCCACCAATCTTTCTCACCCCATTATTCTTCATCACCTCTTCACAAAGTCACTTCCCTTCTCTCGTTCCCCGTTCCTCCATAACACTCTCATCCGGGCCTGCACCCTTTTATCTAATGGGCTTGGTGAGAATCGCGACACTGTGAGAAGTTATGGTATTTGGTGGTACAATGATTTGTTGAGGAACACCGCTCCTCTAAGACCTGATGACCACACGTTTCCTTTTGTGCTGAAACTCTGTGCGGATTTTTTGCTTGTGGGAAAAGGATTGGAGGTGCATGGGAGTTCGATCAAGGCTGGATTTGACTATGACGTGTTTGTTAGTAACACTCTCATTTTGTTCTATGGGAGCTGGGGTGATTTGGGTAGTGTAAGAAAAGTGTTCGACGAAATGCCTGCGAAAGATTTAATATCATGGAACACAGTGATTCGGGTTTTCTCTGACAATGATTGCGGGTTGGAATCGGTTAGTTTGTTAAAGGGTATGTTTTTGGTGTCTGGGGTTACTCCGAATGCCATTAGTATTGTGAGCATTTTGCCGGTGTGTACGAGTCTTGAAGATGAGACTTTGGTTAGATTAATTCACTGCTATGTGTTGAAGGTTGGTTTGGATGGTGAGGTAAGGATTGGCAATGCAATGGTTGATGCATATGGAAAGTGTGGAAAATTGGAGGCTTTGGAGGGAGCTTTCAATGAGATTGGTGATAGAAATGAGGTCTCTTGGAACTCGTTACTAGGTAGTTTAGCTTATAGGGGTTTTCATAGCAGTGCCTTGGATAGTTTTAGGATGATGGTAAAGGAGGGAGTGAAATTGAGTTCTATTACCGTTGCCATGATGTTACCGGTATTGGTAGAGCTAGGCTTTTTCAATAAGGGAAGAGAACTTCATGCATTCAGTGTGAAAATGAGCATCAACACTGATGTATTTGTTTCGAATGCATTGATGGATTTGTATGGAAAATGGAGACGATTCACTGAAGCTTCAAATGTGTTTTGCAAGATGAGTGTGAGGAACATTGTGTCTTGGAATACCATGGTAGGTAATTTTGCTCAAAACGGGCATGAGATGGACGCAATAAAACATGTTAGAGAATTGCAAGCTCATGGTGAACTTCCTAATCATGTCACTCTCACAAATGTCCTTCCTGCTTGTGCCAGATTAGGCTCTGTTGTTCATGGAAAGGAAGTACATGCTAGATCCATCCGGAACGAGTCTGTGTTTGAATTGTTTGTCTCAAATGCTTTAACAGACATGTATGCAAAATGTGGTTGCTTGGATCATGCTCAAAAGATATTCAACATCTCTCTTAGAGACGAAGTATCCTACAACGCGCTAATTCTTGCATATTCACAAACTAGCAAGTGTTCAAACTCTGTTATCTTGTTTAAAGAGATGGAAATTTCAGGGCTGAAGCCAGATACAGTCTCCTACATGGGAGTCTTCTCTGCATGTGCAAATCTATCGGCTATTAAAGAAGGGAAGCAGATTCATGCTTTCGCAATGAGAAGGTTGCTACATGATCATCTTTTTGTTGCAAACTCACTTCTTGACTTGTACATTAAATGTGGAAGAATTGATGTTTCGAAGAAGGTTTTTGACCAGATTCCAAAAAAGGATGCTGCATCTTGGAATACCATGATAATGGGGTTTGGAATGGTTGGGGAATTGGATTCCGCGATTAGGTTCTTTGAAGCTATGAAGGAGGACGATGTTGAATATGATTCGGTATCATATATAACAGTTCTCTCTGCCTGTAGTCATGGTGGATTAGTTGAAAAGGGGAAAGCATACTTCACTGACATGTTGGCACGGTGCATAACACCCTCCGATATGCATTATGCTTGCATGGTGGATCTTCTTGGGCGTTCCGGTCTTATGGAAGAAGCAGTGTCGCTTATTAATAATCTCAAGATTAAACCAGGTGTTAACGTATGGGGT
Source organism: Primulina huaijiensis (assembly GCF_012295235.1). Classification (NCBI taxonomy): domain Eukaryota; kingdom Viridiplantae; phylum Streptophyta; class Magnoliopsida; order Lamiales; family Gesneriaceae; genus Primulina; species Primulina huaijiensis. Next base: position 14,580,915 of record NC_133311.1, on the reverse strand, counting down.
GCTTTACTTGGGGCAAGTCGGTTACATGGTAACATGGAGCTTGGCTGTTGGGCAGCAGAGCATTTACTTCAGCTGAAGCCTGAACATTCTGGGTATTATGCATTGCTATCAAACATGTACGCAGAAGCAGGGAGGTGGGATGAAGCAGATGGAATTAGAAAACTGATGAATTCGAGGCATGTGAAGAAGAAACCTGGTTGCAGTTGGGTTCAGGTTCAAGACCAAATACATGGCTTTATTTCTGGAAAAAGATTGGATCCTTATATGTATCTTGCCGACTCAGGTTAATGGCTGGGAGCACGCTTTTTTGCTTTTGAGTTGAGAAGAATCGTTGAAAAACGATTGGAAGTGAGATAAGAAAGAAACGGCCACTGAATATGCAAAAGTAAAGAGAATAGGCACCAAGATTGTAAACTTCAAATTGAGAAACAAGGAAACATCAGATTATTGGAATTTGCCAATGAATACCAAGATGACTAAATTTGTGCATCTTTACAACTCTGATGTCTTACTGATAGTGATATTGGTGGATGTAGAAGAAGTATCCTTCTTTACTTATTTGCATAGTGGTTTGAGAAACTTTATAGTTAAAGAAAGTAAAGGGATAACTTGGAATTTTTTCAACTTAAAAAAGATTTACAATGCATGAATCTCTCACACAAAATAACTAGTTGTGTTCTTGAACACCGGTAAACGCAAATACCAGGTGTTTTGAAAATTATCCCGCTCGAAAGGCTGCTAATGTTGCAAAAAGAATGACAAACCCGCAACTGTACAAATGACCCAGATAGCTGATAAACCATTTTCTACTTCATTTCTTGCATGTCCTCTTCGGTTTTCCAAACTACATCCTGGAGACTTGTTGATAAATTTTTATAGAACTGCATCAAAGAACAGCAGAAGTACACAAAGTGTGAGTCCACTTCAGGATCTTTTTAATTCATAAATGGGGGTGGGGGACTAGAACCTACTGCCTCCCCTTCGATGGAATAAGCCATGCCAACTAGCTAAGAGGTTTTCGGCATTCATTCCAGGAAGTCTGATTAAAATAACATTATTTCTACAGGAAAAATTAAAAAAGATCAGATTTGGCAAACCAGCGGACCTTGTGGAACTCCAGTGTGTCACCCTTTGCCTTTCGAACTTCAACCATATGCAGTGATGGGGCTACTTGAAAGACCTGAAAATAACATTATCAGTGTTAAAGTTTTAAATATATAGTAAGTCAGACAGATAAAACCCAACTAGATAAGAGCTGCTGAAAACACGCTTTGTAACATCGTACCTCAGTGGCTACATTAAGGTTGCCTTTTCTTCCAGCTTTCATGTTTTCAAGCCTCAGCTGGGAAAATAACATCATATTCATGCATGAATTATAATCTCGCCTAAGACTTGGAATACAGATTCTACTCATGAATGAGGTCAAAACCCTCGAAATCTTATAAAAGTACCAAAAAACCAAGTTTACCTTGTAATTCTTCTTGTGAACATCAAAACCAAGAGGCTTTGCAGCTTCTTCAATTTTGCTAATTATCTCATTAGCAGGCCTTCTAGAAGTGAACCTTGTTTCTCTCTTAAAATCCTGTCACAAAAGAATGGGCAAAACATAGAGAAAAATGAGTAATGGTACTCTCTAAACAACAAAGAAACAGAGAGGGTTCATAAGACCAAGGATACGTCGCTATATAGAAATATACAATTGTTGGAAATACAATTCAAATATTTTGACCTGGTTTGCGTCAAATAGATTCCCAAGATTGAGACCTCTAGACATGGATATTAACTCGAAGGCATTCATTGCAGTCGGCTTCTCCTCCTTGTTCTCCATTACGTGATATTTCTATGTTAAGAAACTCTGAACAGATTATACTTCGAATGTTAAAAATTCCACATAATTCTGAAAGTCTGAGAAATGCACCTCAGAGTCCTTAAACACAGCTTCCACATCATCTAGATTCATCTCTTCTTTCTCATCAAATACTGGTGCTTTGTAATCTTTCTTAAACCACTCGTCCTTCAAGATTTTAGAAATAGTGATGCGCTGCAAAAGGTCACAGAATTTTATAGAGAATTCGTTAAAAGAACATTTTAAATTAGCATCAGATGTGAACAAGGTAGCTTGTATTGAGCTATTTTCATACTTACATTTACAGGATTTGGATCCAAGATTTGAGCAATCAATTTCATGGCACCGAAAGAAATCCAAGGAGGGCAAGTAAATTCTGCGGATGATATCTATACGTAACCAATAAAAAATTTAGTGAATCAACCAAAGCAATAAAAGAAATTAACTTGATTATAAAGTTGACAAAATATATGCTTTAATCAAGTTGACAAAATATATGCTTACTTTTTTGTACAAGGTCATGAGGTTGGAATCATCAAAAGGTAAGTAACCTGCGAGTAGCACGAAGAGTATGACTCCACACGACCACAAGTCTGCGGTTGCTCCGTCATAGCCTCGATCGTTGATAACCTACTCCGATTATGATCCCACTGATCATGAAGAGGGGAAGAGGACAGATAAGAAGAAAGTGGTATAACTCAAAAAACATACCTCAGGAGCAACATAGTTTGGTGTTCCACAAGTGGTATGCAACAAACCATCATCCTGGCACATCAAAGTTTGCAAGAGTTCTACTTTAATTAAAAAATTAGCATAAAATCAAAGCACACAACGAGCAATTTTTTAAGATTTTCTGCGCTGAAATTGAAAGCATTTCAACATCTCCGTCCATTATCCACTTTATCTCATAGAAGTAACCCTTATTCCAAATGAAAACTACGATATACAAAAATATTACTTTTTACGACTATCAAAGCGCATGAACAATGTGAATACTGAATGCTAAATAATTTATGAACAAATTCACAATGTTGCAATCAATAACCACCTGGACTTGCTGGGACAGAGCACTTAATCCAAAATCAGAAACTTTGAGGTCACCAGAAGCATCCAGCAATAAATTTTCTGGCTGCACCAGTAAAGATACGGAATATAATTTTTTATTTTTTGACAAATTCAAGGTCAAAACAACTACCTTCAAATCCCTGTGGTAGACTCCCCTACTATGACAAAAATCAACAGCATTAATCAGTTGCTGAAAATATTTTCTCGCTTCGTCTTCTTGCATCCTTCCATGATTTACCTTCATCAATACAAATGTTCTAATCAGACAAGGTTTAAATAATTCACAGCGTAAAATATATCAAACATACAAGAAGTTGTGGAAATATTCATCTTCTGTAACATACTTCAAAAGATAGTGAGGGGATGGGAGGGCAGGGCATTTATCATCTTACAATTTTGTCAAAGAGCTCCCCTCCAGTGACAAATTCCATTACAATAAATATCTTGGTCTTGCTCGCCATCACCTGATGAAGATATATCATAAGAAATGCAGGCAACACAACCAAAAACAGAGAGAGAAGAGGACCTTCAACTTTACAATATAAGAATTGGTCCCATGCTTTAAGAAAATCTTAGAATGTTCATATTACACTTTGACGAGGACCAAAAGATCAGTGTAGAGTACAACCTCGTACAATTGAACAACATTGGGATGCTTGATCAATTTCATAGTGGCGATCTCCCTTTTAATCTGTTCAAATTTATACACAAGATATTTTAGAGCCAGAAGAGAAGTTTATTTTACCAAGTTATAGTTAATTATCGAGTGAAAATATCCATAACTAGAAAGATGAATTTAATAAAATACAGGCCATCTCCTACCATCAAGCCTACCATCAAGAAGGTCATACAATAGTTCCAAAATATATAAATAACTTGTCCATTGGATATCATTGAATTCGATACAAAGGCTTTAATGCATATGGAAAAACGAAGAAGAAAGTTAACCTGCTCAGATAATTTGTGCTTAAGAACCTTATCCTTGTCAAAAATCTTGATTGCCACGGGCTGTCCATTCTCTGTGTTCCTAGCAAATTTCACTTTTGCAAATGTTCCCTCACCAATAGTTCTTCCAACCTCATACTTTCCAATTGCTCGCCTCACTTTTGATTGACTCATTTGCTGATGATTATGGGGGTATATTCTCCCCTTCCCTTTACTTTAAATAAAAAATTTCCTGCACGGACAAATCATGAGTGTATGTAGTCAAACATTTTACTAACTTTAAAATCCAGCAAGATTTCTAAGTTTATTGATATTCTCACGAAAAATGGATTCATGACAGCTGAAAGCAAAAGTTGCCAAGCTCAGGAATTGATCATTTATACCTACCAATAGAAGAGCAGAATCACCAATTGTATGGGTTGGGAAAATGACAGGTACCATTTCTTTTAAGAGAGGTTCTTTTTACAGATTAAAATACACTCAATCAATGTCATTCTTAGATTATAAAATGATTTGACTAAAAAAAACTAAAAATCAGCCAATGATAGAATAAAAAACTCCAGAAAATCATCATCATGACCACAAACTGTGGAAAGATAATCAATTATACTGATTCCACACTCGCTAATCCAACACTAAATCCCAATCACAAACCACAAGCTAAACCAAAAAAGAAAACCAATTAAACTTAAACAACACTGGTTCAAAATCAGCCAAAAATCTCTCAACTTTCTCACAAAACGCACCAAATTCCAACCAACCTCGTAGAAACATTTTATCTACTTTTTCGAACTCACCCAAGATTCCCAAGATCCAGCAAAAGGCTTTGAAAACCCTTGAAATCAAAAGACAATCTCACAACAACAGTCTCAAGTTTCTGCACAAAAACAACTTCACGAACTCATAATCTTGAAGGGATCCCACAATACTACACAAGAATTGAAGCCCAAGATGAAATGAGCGAAGAAGCTTGAATTTCTCGAAATGTAGCTCACAGATTGATCAACCTGAAGTGCAAAGCGGCACAATACTTCAAAATTCAAGATTTCTCGCTAAAGACGAACCAAAACGAACTAGTACAAAAAGGGCTCGAAAATAGGCGACACCATAGAAAGAGACGCATCAGAATCAAGAATTCAAGGTACACCACACTCGGCCCTTAAAGTCTTCTCAACTTGACCAAAAGGATAAAGTAAATTTTTTTGCTAAATCATCAAAGTTTACTTCTTGGAAGGTTCCCAATCAGCTATTAATTTCTTTTTGCTGTTGAAACGATAATAATAATTACTATCATTTTGAGAGGTCGGGATAATCGCCGTACAGTGCAAAGTCAGAAGCTCATCCTGTCGCTGTCTCTTCATCGCATGCAAATCGAGTGTAATTGGTGCAAGGGACCGCCATTATCTTCAAGAACTATCTCCTGGAGCTCGGGTTTGCTCCAGCAAAATGAAAATTTTTTCACCGACAAAAAAGGGTTATTATTAAATCCATCGATTAATTTTCTTCAAAAATTATGAATGGAATTTATCAATAAATTATTAAACATTTGATAGATTTTTTAATTAATGAAATTAGTGACGAATGTGCATGCCTAATTACATGGATAACATGTTATGATACACTTAAATTTGGCGTAACAAAACTCCCTCGACACGTATAAACAGATTTCAGGGTTCTAGTGTTGTTCTGAGACGGTAGAAAGACGAACGTTTGATCAATTATGAAAAATTCGTTTATTTCTTTCATCGCTCCCAACATGTCAATAACGACACTAATGGTAGGCAATGAACATTTGCTATTAAGAAAGAGCATAAGATCTTTAATTGAAGAGCCAACGCGAATGCGAGTCTGTTTCATATGATTTGTCCAATGTAATTTATTTAGTTAGTGTAGTTTGTAGGTTATTGTGTTAGTTCGAGAGTTTACTCAATATACATAGAAAAATAACGACAATGGATTTCATGTTATAAAACAGATTTCAATGGATACATTAAGATAGTAGGAACTGTTGGACTCTTGCTATAGTGGATATTGGAAGTCAATAAGGAAAAAATGCTAAGCTAATGAATTAGAGATTCCTTTGTTAATTGATAAAACAAAACAAATGGATATCGGCAAACAGATCAGCCTTACGCAAGCAACATCATAACAGAAAGAGAGGTGTGAAGACTTGAAAATTGTTATCATCATGTAAGGAAATTAAAGGAGATTATACAAGTAGTTATCACATATTATATGTCATTCGCAAGTTATAAACTCAAAAATAAAGAGAAAAATAAAGAGCTTCAGTAAGTTGAAATGCTCAGAATTGTAACATCTAAATAAAAAAAAATTATGATATTTAAAGATGAACATAATTAGGACCTTTCCGCTCACCTCTTTGGAGGCCTATAAATAAATATCTTAAGCTAGACAAAAGCCACCCAATACTACATCAAATACTTCACAATTTTTCGAGCTTCACGAGCTGTAAAGGGAGACGAAATTCTGCAACATTTTCGAGTATAAGTTCTACCATAATATCGAGTCGAAGTTCTGTATAATCATTGTTCGAACTCCAGCAAAGTTTTAACCATTTTCGAGTCAATCAATTTACATGTTTTTCTTATTCAAGAACAATCAGGTAAGTGTACTTTTTGTTTTAACTCGATATATATTTTAAAATTAACCAGCATATATGTATTATACGTGTTTAAAATATTATTTCTGAAATCTGTATTTTCGAAACAGTGAAACTTTGGGAACTAATGGTAAAAATATATATTCTGAATATACTTGATTCTTGATTTTTGGCCTCACCCCTTAGAGGAGAAACCATAGAGGAGACTGATACCAGTTAGCCATGAAATTTATAATTTGTTCAGTGTATAATTCCGATACATGTTTATTCCTAGAAAATAAGAATATTTATGTATATATCTGCTATTATTTTTTTTGTTGAAAAATTGATTTTTAAGGCCTAGAGTAATTTTTCTGCTTACTGAGTGACGATCATGCCACTCACATACTCACTACTTCTTAGATAATAATGAAAATCAGTTAGAAGATGGAGAACAAACATAGTTCTGGGAATGGTAAGGAAAGAGAAGATTGTTGCCAATATTTAAGTTTCTTTTTTTTTGTTATCAGTTTATTTCAAGTTGTATGTTTTCGCGCCAATGTTTTACATTTCGCTAATGTGAAATATTCTGTGATTGTCTCGGGACGTGACAATATGTACATAAAGTATCGTTGTTTGTATTAAAGTTTTTGTCATTTTCGTGTTTATCAAGGTGATCTAGTTTTTCTAACACAATAATTTATAACAATTAAATCTCTCTAAGATGTTCGATATTACTGCAAATATATGAGTCCAGTTTTAATATAAAAAATACGAGTATCATTTCACAGAGACTGATATATGATAAATTTACCTCAAGCACAATTCTCTAGTTACTTTTAACGAAAATGTGAAAATTTATTAAACTAAATTGAAATTCAAATAAAAGGATGAAACAAATATAATATAAATAATTTAAATTCAAATAATAAATAAAAAAATATTAGGATCAGTTCATGTATCCCTTAATATTCTGTACTGATTGAATTTCAATTTTAAGCCATGATTTTGTCGTAATTTCTTAATCTATTAATATATTATGTTGATATATATTAAACTAATTCAACAAAATACAGTAATAAAGTGTTCTTGCATTATTTAACAATTACAATAACATTAACGAACCATAAGATTCTATAGCTTTTGATTTTTAATATACGACTTTCAACATGTACTCAACCTCATATGTTTATTCAAGTTATAGATCCATGAATTATTTTACTCTATCATGTTATAAAATCTCTATCCGATCTCAATTATAACACATCAAATCACTTATAAGTTGATCATGCTCCAATTATGCAATAAATATGATAACATAATCAAGATTGCTCAAAAATAAAATTAGATTTTTTCCTAATATGTTGACTATTATTATTATTATTTTTTCTAGTAGTGCATGGGCCATTATTTCTTCAAACGTGAAACTTTACAAGCTTATAACTTCATAATTCGATGTGACATTTATAAAATATTTTAACCAATAACTATAATCTTAATGCTTGTCCAATCAATCCAAAACATAGAATAAAATGCTTCCAATAACAAGAATATTTTTAACCATTCATCCCAATTATCTTAATTATAAATCCGTTAGGTTGGCCGAAGACCTAAATTGAAAATTCAATATTTCTTAGGTATTTGAAATAATTATTCCATTAATGTCACGAGATATTTCTTATTTTATCTTCAACTATTTCCCAAACGAGTACATCTCTTGTGAGACGGTTTCATGAATCTTTATCTGTGAGACGGTTCAATCATACCAAGTATCACAATAAAAAATAATACTCTTAGTATTAAAAGTAATATTTTTCATGGATGATCCAAATAAGAGATCTGTCTCACAAAATACGACCCATGAGACCGTCTCACACAAGTTTTTGCCTCCCCAAAATATCATGCTAAGATTCTAACATCTAAGATCGAGCAGGTTTCTTGTGAGACGGTATCATGAATCTTTATCTGTGAGATGGGTCAACCCTACCGATATTCACAATAAAAAGTAATACTCGTAACATAAAAAATAATAATTTTTAATGGATGACCTAAATAAGAGATCTGTCTCACAAAATACGATCCGTGAGACCGTCTTACACAAGTTTTTGTCAACATGATCTAAAATAGAGATTCCCCACATTTTGAAAACCGTAGCAATATTTAAACCATAATTCCTTGTGTAGCTCTCAAATATTAATTCAATTGATGACTATGTGCGATTATATTTTTCTTAGAAAATTTTTATACCCCAATCTTAATAATTAACTTATTACCAGAAAAAAATATCATTAATCAAACTCCAAAATGCCCAGATTTTGTTCGAACTAATATAAACTTAAATTTATAAAAGAAGAACGAAAAATATTATTAATATGCATCCATATTTTCAATTAAAGATATTCGAGTCATTAGGATTATACCGTAATAAAGATATAACAAGAATTTCTATAAACTGTAACTAGGCTAGGAAATTATGAAACAGGAAAATTCCGAATATTATATGATCACTTTGAGGATATTCATCATATTATATAATTTAAGAACCAAAAGGAGAGCTAAGGTATTTTTTTTTCAATAATACAAAAAAATAAATTTCTGTAATGAGTTTTGTCACCTACACCAATCAAACTTAATGAGTCGAAAGACTCAACAAGTTCGTTCTGGTACAATAATTGTCTCTGTTAGATAAGACAATCAAAACGTCGTGTTTTAGCTGTTATACAATTAAAAATATTTGGCTTTCATCGTTACCACAATTAATAATTTTTTGTAAAACGACAAGCGTTCAGTCATACAACTAGTATTAAAGCATATGTCGTATGTTTGATTCTCATTAATTGACATGAGTTAATTCATTTTTAATCAAAAGAAAAGAAAATTAACACTTTATTATTTTGGGACCCAACTTTTTAAGTTCGACTCAAGCTTTAAAAATATCAGGTATGATACCGAATCAATCATACATCTCTTTAATTAGCATCACCTCAAGTCCAACCCCGCTGTTTTCTTCTAATTAAACTCCACATAAATTTGGGATTTACATAATTTCCATGACGAAATACAAGAATTTAATTCCGAAAAAAATAAATTAATATTTAAATATTGGGTTAATTGCATACAGTATCCCAGCGAAATTTCAAGATGGCTAAAAACGCCAAATGAAAGAAATGCTTTATGAACTCTTCATGTTTTCAAACACATGCACCTTTGTTTGTACGTGTTTTCAGAGACACGAGAAGTTGGTACATCATTTTTTTTTTTGTAGGGATTTTCAGCAATCTCGATATTTCACTTTAATAATGTATACAATTATCCCTTAATGTTTTTCACAAGGTGGATGTTTGCTCCTACCTACTGGATGCATCAACTCCTATAAGTAATAAACTACAAATCATGCCATTAGCATGCAAAAGCAGAAGGTGCTGGACAAGCAACTCCTTCACCTCCTCCATCATCAATCCTTTATAACTCAACATTTGTTTTAGAGGAAGCCCGAAAATCTTACTCGATCTTAAAAAATTTCATATGATGAGACGACGAGGGATCTACATTCTCGTGGTTCTATACATTATGTTGATCCAAGTTTGGGGCATGCCGGGAAACATCGGACAATGTCTTACCAATTGCAGCCAAAAATATGGGATATGTATGGCCAAGTGTGGAACTGATGATCAAGATCCTACTTGTTATCAAGATTGTGGGAGTGGTAGCATTGATTGTGTCAACTCTTGCCTTGCACCAAAATCTCCCCCACATCCCAGCTCTGATAATTAAGCTCATACATATATATNATGTTGGTTCCCTCTGTATACATGCAAGCGGACTGCATATCACAGGTACAATAAATGCTTGTTTATGTGATATTTGAGCTCGTTTAGCTAAATATATATAGAACTACTTACACTACAAAAAATTTATTTTGTAAATGTAAACGCCTATTATATATATGTTTTACAACCAACAGAAGTTGCCTTCAGATTCTTGTACATCTAAAGCATCACAAACCCTATAGGAAAGTATTCGTTACGTACGCCTTTGGGGAGTAATATATAACCCTCTTTACCCTTTTAAGCATCGTCTTGAATCTTCAGTATGATATAGGTTGTAATGCACTTAGAGGACTAGGCATTTGCGAACCCGATCTCTACGGCGGCCTTTCGTTGCACCTTGTCTATTTTCACCATTCGACACTACTCACCATCACACTCGTTATATTTGAGAGTAGAAATTTAAGTTTGGGGGCTCAACGAAAGCATATCGGAGTGTGTACTGATCAAAGTTTTTAAGTGATACATTCTGAAAACAGAAGAAGAGTTCAAATTTCCAGAATCAAACCTTGTGTTATTTTACTTTCTACTGTTTTTAAGTTTCAACAAATGCTGTGGACTGTTTCTGCACTTTTAAGTAGTCTATTGTACTTTCAAAGATCGAGATAAGTCTCTGACTCCTAAAAAAATTTGAAACACATATTTCAGAAGCAAAAGAAAGAAGAAATTTAGATTGTTTATTTAATCCCCTTCTAAACATTCTGCCAATCCTAACACTTACCTAGTTTAGGATTAAGGAATCTTGGTTAAAGAAAAAAATACATCAATGCTTCCCAATAAAGCTCAAGGAATAAGTTCTTATTTATCATGGGTACCATTTGTATGCTTTCTGGGCATATTGGGAAGCGTACATATGTATAATACAAGACAACTTTAAAATTTAAGACTAGTCTACAGATTTCTGTTGCGATCCCATGTGGTTCCAATTCCAATTTTTAATTTAGGACTCGGAAACGAACCATAAGAATTTGGTGAATTTTTTGTATAAGATGTTCGCGTGAACATCTCAATTCAAAACAAATATATGAAGCTCATCAATATTTTTCGTTGTTATACAAGATGTTAGCACGAACATCTTATACAAATACTCTGGGAGTGTTTCTCTCGACGTAGCATAGAATCATCCATGATCATGGTCTCTACTCAGACATGCATGCATGAGAATCATATTCAAAGGTAAAGGTGAGCCTAGCCGAAGACAAGCATAATCTAACTAGCTAAAAACAGTTAAAAAAAACATCATAATTGTATGACATTAATTTCAAGATACTTTTCGATATCGTGGCTTGAGTAGATTGAATTGCTTTTATTCCTAGCAATCTGTCAAACAAAAATATTTCAAAAGAATAATGGAAAGAAAAGAAGTGGCAACGTACGTACTAAATAAAACTAGGAACTACACTTAAAGACAATACAAGCAGGAAAAGACGTCGACAAACATAATATTGTGATTTTATCATCTCTGTTTTCTTTTTATGTATAATTTAAAACTTTGTGAAATTAAAGTTTTGAGTTGTTCAGTACTCACTTGGCCATCATCACCTTGACGAACTATTTGTAGTCGATCTGCCCATCACCATCCTCATCTGCCTCGCGGATAATCCCATCGACCACCCCATCGGTGAGCTTCTCACCGAGATTCGCCATGCAGAAATTAACCTGTTTTGGTCCTTGTTGAAAACCCGGAATGCTTCTGTGAGCTCCTCCACAGAATTTGTCTCTCATTTTCTGCGCCGTCAGGTTGAGAAACTCAGGGAAATCAATTGTTCCATTTCCATTAGTATCAACCTCATTGATCATATCCTGAAGTTCATCTTCTGTTGGGTTCTTGCCAAAAGAGAGCATCACATTGCCAAGCTCCGTGATAGTGATGCTACATGTTTGGTTCACAAGAAATTAACAAAAATTCACAGGTTGTCCATCCCAAATCAAATTCTATACCAACGAATAGCACAAAAACAATATTCTGCCGCAGTCAACTCAACCAAAACAAAGAGAAATCAGACACCTTTCCATAGTAGTTTCAAACAGCAAATAAGAAACCAAACCGTAAAATAAAGCATGACAACAAAAAAATCCACTGGTTAAGCATCAACAATCCATGCAAAAAAAACAAAAAACAAAAAAACAAAGCCAACCTTGAGAGAGAGTGCTGCACTCATGCACATTCCAACAATTTCTTCTGAACATTACAAATAATCGGCCTAATACGAATCGAACAGCAGACATCAAGGAAGAAACTTTCACCAACAGCTAGCACCTAACCATTCAAACAACAAAAAATTTGCATCTTTAGCATCAACAATCCATGCAAGAAGGCTAACCATTTCTTCAGAGTATCACAACTAATCAGCTAAATACGAATAGAACAACAGAAACAAACAACACATATTTCTAAACCTACAGAACACTGAACATATTTCATCATTCACATACAAAAAATAACGCAAACACGCACACACCAGAGAAATCAACTAGAGGTATAACCATCACCACTACGCAACAACCAAAATATGTAGCCTTATGAATAATACCCTTACCACGCCGTTCACCAAGTCCGACATCGAATCACCCCCTTTTATTTGAGTCCTGATAAGTCCCCCCGGCACTGGTGGAATGTCGACTCTCTTCTACCAGAAATTTTTGGCATATTATTAGAAATGATGTGACAAAAGCTACCCTTGAGATTCTAAATGACGGAGCCCCATTGGAGAGCTGGAACAAAACTACTATTAACTCATTCCTAAGGTTCCAAATCCAACGATGACGAAGGAATTTCGCCCTATTAATCTATGCAATGTTTTCTACAAAATCATTGCTCGAGCATTAACTAATAGATTGAGCCGTTTATGACATGTGTCATTGATGAACCTCATAGTGGTTTTGTCCCTGGAAGAGACGGATACACAACAAGAAAGAAGTCAAAGAGCCCTGAAACTAGATATGAGTAAAGCGTATGACCGAGTGGAGTGGAAATTCCTTGAAGCAATTATGATTAAGATGGGCTTCAGTGAAATCTGGATAGGTAAGGTGATGAGATATATCTCGAGTGTCAGCTATTCCTTCGCACTAAATCAGCAAGTTGTCGGTAATCTTAGACCGAGCCGAGGAATCCGCCAAGGTGACCCTCTCTCCTTATCTGTTTACCTTATGTGCTCAGGGATTCTCGGCTATGCTCACATCGTTCGAAGCAAGGGACTGCTTTAAGGGGGTCTGAATCGCTTCTTCAAGCCCACTATTGATACATCTATTCTTTGCCAATGATAGCTTAATATTCTTTAAGGCAACGATGGAGGGCTATTCTAGGGTGGGTGACTGAATGTCTAAGAAAATATGAAAAAGCTTCGGGACACGTTATTAATTTTGAGAAATCGACGTTATCATTTACTGCAAATACAGATTCAGCATTGGTCGACATGATCAAAACAGAGCTCACCATTCCGGTTGTGCAAGGTCATGAGGTGTATTTGGGCTTCCAACTTTCTCCTTACACAGTAAGAAGGTTCAATTTGGTTGATTAGCGGAGAAAGCTTCGCATAAATAAAAGGGTGGGGGAGCTAAGTCTTCTCAGTTTGTGGGAAGGAAATTTTGATTAAATCTGTGCCTAGTTATGCAATGTCATGCTTCCGTATCCCAAAGGCGACCTGTGCTCTATTGAGAAGGTGTGTGCCTATTTTGGTGGGGATCTGAGGATGAACGAAGAAGAATGCACTGGACAACGTGGGACGTACTGTGCCAACCACAATGCTTAGGTGGGCTTGGTTTCCGGAAACTGGAAATTTTTAATAAGGCCTTATTGGCCAAACAGGATTGGAGAATTATCCAGAATCCACAATCCTTGTTGGTGAGGGTCCTTAAAGCTCGCTATTTCAAGCACACTAGCGCTCTCTATTCTGGAATAAGGATTTTTAGAGAAGGGGCCGTGCTTGCGTATTCGTGATGGCACTATAGTGGACATATTTTGTGATAGTTGGGTTCCTTCGCTACGTAACAAACTCGATCCGCAGGTTGTCCATCTGTCTGAAGGCACAAAAGTTAGTATAATTATTCATAACCATCAGTGGAATGAGTCTTTAATTCGAGGGGTATGTTTGCCTTATACAGCTCAGGAAATTCTCATTATCCCACTATCTAATGTTACTGTTGGAAATACTAGATTCTGGAAACATGATCCAAAGGGTCGTAAGGAGCAGTTATAGAATTGGTATTGGCTCGATGAGCCTCATGCGCATCAGTCGAATTCCTTTGTGTTAGAGAACTTGTGGCGGTTCTTGTGGTCCTTGGCTTGTCCCTCCGAAGATTCTTGTGTTTTGGTGGAGAGTCTTTCATAACATCGTTTCCACTGAAATGAACCTCCGAAGGAACCATGTACCTGTCTCCGGGTGGTGTCCATTATGGAATAAATTAGAGGATTCTACTCGCCATGCCTTGTCTACTTGTCCGATGGTGAAAGAGTTCTGGAAAAATAACCAAGTTTGGAATGAGCTGAAGCATTTTAGGATCCACGACACGAAAGTACTGAGCCTTAACATCCTAACTGCTGTGGTGTAGGTGGAGTTGTTCGGAGCCACTTGGGTCAAACTGTGGCTGGGAGTGTTCAAACTTCGGATAAAACCGAAAAAATCGAAAATCCAAACCGAAAAAACCCAACACTGAATCGAACCGAAAATCGAATTTTATAATTCGGATATAAATGTTAAAACCGAAATTTATATGGTTCGGTTTCGGATTATATATGTCAAAACCGAACCAACCGAAAAAACCGAAATTTCATTAAATTAATAATTTTATTTTTATTATACATTTTTTGAGATAATATAAGTGAATGATAAATTATTTTAAATAGGTATCGATCTCCTCCGACTTACTCTTGGCAATGCAAACCGTCACTGAATGTGATTTGAGTTATAATCCCAGATACAACAATGAATCTAGATAGATTTTTTTTTTTTTAATTTTGACTAAAATTAGATTATTTGATTTTCAAGTATACTATTTATATTATAATAAAATTTTTAAGACTTTTATAATACCTATTTTTTTCCTTCAAATTAAATACATATTAAATATTTTATATACCAAAATACACATGTGTCATAACACCATTGCTTTGAAAAGAAAATTAAACATAGCAAAATTAAAACAAAAATATTAAATAAACCTATCATATTTTACACAAAAAGTTTATTATTTATAAAATTATATTTTTTTAATACTAATATTTAATCCATGTGAGACTATCGCGTGCAAGATTTATACTATTTTATTTATATTAATCTCACATACAAAAAACACATTATTTTGTAAAAAAAATAGAGTAGGTCTCTTGTGAGACGGTCTCACGAATCTTTATCTGTGAGACGGGTCAATCTTATCGATATTTACAATAAATAGTAATATTTTTAGCATAAAAAGTAATACTTTTTCATGGATGACCTAAATAAGAGATCTGTCTCACAAAATATGACCCGTGAGACCGTCTCACACAAGTTTTTGTCAAAAAAATAACATTTGTCTTTATTTGTTAAAAGGGATTCGTTCCCTTATTTTTGGTGAATAATTGGAGAATTAGAGGATCGTTTAGTTTGATTGCTGGAAAACATATTCCCACTTAAACTACTAAACATGAGAAAAATAGCAATAAATTTACTTGCATTTATTCACATTTTTTCCTATGGACTAACTTTGGTATAAAAAAAAAGTAATTTATAAAATTATATTTCATTAATTCAGATTTTTTTAAGTAGCAAGTCAGATTTATAGAACAAAATTTCTGGATATACTTTTTGAACATGAGATATACACTATTTTTTGTCAAAGGTTTTATTTACTGATTAAAAAAATCTTATTATTAAATATTTTTCAAAAAAATCAAAGTTTCATTAAATAAAATTAATACGATTTTCGGAAGCATAATTGTTCATATATAGACGATAGACATATAAAAACATTGGTGTTTAGAATCTTATAATATTTAAAATATTTAAGTTACAACATTATTAATAATTATTATTTATTTCGTTAAAACAAAATTGACTATTGAATATTAATAAAAATAATAGACAATCGAAATTTGATGCTTAAGAATTATATAATTCAAAATATTTAAATTGTGCTATATAACAACTGTATGTGATGGTAAAGCAATTAAATTTCAATCCTTAATCCTGCCATGGAAGTGCTAATTAAAAGAAACAAACTACTCAGCCTCATCACATCTAGGCGACTCATTCAGATCAAAATCAAGTATTTTAGATTCAACCTTCAGCTCCGGCTCCTCTTCAGCTCCTCCAGGTCTGCCGGAGGCGGCAGCAGCAGCTCCGCCCTGTTCTTGCTCAGCTCTTTGCTCCGAGTTCTTGGCCGCAACATCCACACTCGAAGTCACATATGCTGTCTTACCATTTGTGTTGTAAATGCTAATCTTGAACCTGTTGTGGCTCGCCCTGTGGCCTCCCAATGCTTTGTGGCTATCAAATCTTTTGCCACAAACACTGCAAACGTACTTGGAACGCGTCGATGAATCGCTGCTGCTTCCTGCTTCGACCATGCTGCAGCTAGCTTTTGAGGCCATTTTGGACTTGTTTTTGCTTACGATAACCTTTGCTCCATTCGGCTGATTCTGATCCTTGGTTTGCTCTATGGTTGAGCCGTTTGCGAACCTTTTATTGCTCCCAGTGGAGTACTCCTCATCCTCGTCGTCATATGAGGAAACCAAGATCCTGGAACTTTTGGGTTCGAATAATTTAATCTCCTCCTTGCCATTTTCACTCGTTGGATATCTGACAGTAACATCGAACATGACATTCGAGTTATTTCCGGCATCATCCTCGGATGATGATGAATCCTTAATGCAGCTGCTGCTATCTTTAGGTTTTTGTATCTTAGCTTTCCCTTTGCCGTTTTCAAGAATCATCTCACTTCCACTTCTGGCCTGAATTTCCTCATCTCCACCCTCTCTTTCACAAATCTTCAGGCCCTTCGGCACTGGATTGCTATTTAGCAAATGTAAAAGCTGGTGCGCTGCCAGGCGAATTCCTTCCTCGATATCCGCCTGCTTGGATGCTGCACGTCCACGCTTAGCAGTCACGGGCCATGCCAAAACATGGCCTGGATCATTCATGTTTTGCTGGGGGGACGCAGGGGGGAATTCGATCCTTGCCTCCGGTGGCGGACTCACCCCTCTCCAGTTCCTGTCCGGATGGTTCTTCATATGCCCATACAATGATTTGTTCGATTTAAACCTTTTTCCGCACACCCGGCAGGCAACCTGAGGCAAACTCGAGGCCTTATGCTGGTTCTTGAAATCTCTCTTCTTCCCATGGATGCCTTTGTTGGCCTGAGCATGCGCGCTGCTCATGTGACCTCCCAGAGCTTTGCCGCAGCTAAAACCCTTGTCGCACTCTTTACAGTAATGCTTCTTTATTTCCTCCACCTCCGGAAAACTCCGGCCATGTAATCCTGATGGTCCAGCTCCCCCAGCATCGACTAGTTAAGCACCTCTTGGTTCGTGAGATGAGATAACAAACGATGTGTACCATGAAAATAATAATTTGAAAGATATGAATAATAAAAAGATGCACAGCTCCATAGAACTCTGAGTCAAATATCAAATGAAACGAGGATGTGGAAAGAATCAATTACTTATAATTCGCAGCAAACGTTGTCGCTCAGCTATCTTAAGCTGAGAAAATCAAGAATTCATGAATTTTAAAGAAATAATTCAGTTCAGATTATTCTTACCAGAGCAGAAAGCATTCTCAGAAAGACTCTTCATCTCTTCCTCCGGAGCAGAACCCATCTCCTCTTCCACCTCCGGTACCTCCTCCGTCGTCCTGCGTGGCTCAGCTGGCTTACCTTCACCTGAATCTTCCATAAGTCTTCCCTGTTCAGCTTCTTTAATTTTCGACGTTTATCTATAAGCACAAATAGATACGTACCCCTAAACAAATATTAAAAAAAAAATCAAGAATCCCAGAAATCGGGGATTGATTTGAACAAATCCCGATGAATTCTATCTCAACACTTCAGTTCCCCGGCCGCCATTAACACCCAAGAAAACCTACAGAAAACCCAATAAACAAAAAGAGATTAAGCGAAATAAATATCAACTATGGAAAGTGGTTAAGAAATCAAATTAAGAGAATCATAAATGTAGGACTGATTTTCTTGTTTAACTTAAAAGGAAACAAAACGACGGAAGGAAGGAATTAATTGAGTTTCATATGGAAATATTTACAGACCCACGAAATTTTAGGATACGATAATTGCAAAAAAAAAAAATCAATAATAAAAAAAAGATATACATATATACGTATGAGAGATATCATGGACCCAAAAAACACACGCAAGCGTGTGTGCACGCGTGTTTGCACTGAATTTGTGGTATATTAGGGCAGTGAAAGGCGAAGAAGAAGAAGAAGAAAAGCTGGTGCATGGTTGATATCACGTAGAGTTTTCTCCGAGTGTCTTTCTATATTCTCGGAGGGGGCATTCGCTAATTAATTTAATTTCAATCACACCCATTTTACTCATATATACCTCAGTGCTAGGAATATAATGATGTTAAATCTTCTGGATTTTATATTTCATATACTCTATTTCATGAAGAAATAATCATTATTGTTTTTATAGTAAAATTTGAATTATAATCTGTGGTCGACCGAGATTTAATATATAACCTTCTCGATTTTTAATCGTTTTGTAGACTTTGGTATTTGAAGGTTAAAACGATTAAAGAATATCGAGTAGGCCTTTTGTTATACGATTTAACGGATCTTTTATAAATTTGTCTGCGTTACAAAACAGTTTATTTTTTTTATCAGAGATTTTCTTTCAAATTATTTTTTCTGAATAAACTTTGTATTAAAAAATTGTAAATTAACTAAAAATAAGGATTGCATGTTTGCATTTGCACTTTTGGAGTTGATTGAAAAGGAAAATTCTGAATTAGAAAAATGGGATTTAATGGTTTTAATGTTACTGATTTTTAGACACTAGAATTCAATGGATCATTAATTTATAAATAATTTTAGAAAATGAGGAAAAAAATTTAAGACACGAAGTTGGTGCTAAACTTTGAAAAAAAAAAAATTTGGAAATGGTCAAATAATGAATAGATCCGGCTATTTAAGAAATTAAATTGGTTTAGAACACTCATTTCGGCTAGTAGGCTAACACTAATATCTCAAATTAAAAACGAGATTTCAGATTCGAGACGTAATTATAACCATCATCAACCATTCAAAAAAATTCATTTTAACAATTATAATCAATGATCAATCATAGTGGTTAACTATCAAATGGTTTGGTTAGTCGTGGAGCCAAAATAACAAAATTTACTTGCCAAAAACTTGTGTGAGACGGTCTCACAAGTCGTATTTTGTTTGGTTTATTGAATAAAGAGTGACAATATAAATTGGATAAAGAATGAAGTGTTTTGTGTATTGTTGTAAGAAAATAAGAGTAATTTAGGTATTCTAAAAAAAAAACAGATTATGTCACTATTTTATATCTATTAGGTTCTACTTTAGTTATAGTATAGATTATTTTTTTAGTTGAATAGTGATTTGTTACAATTAGATGTTGAACAAGATCACGTTCTTAACTTAGTACTTTGGTGTCAAATGGACTACAATCAATTGATAAATTGATTCAAATTGTATGTTCAATTTTCTTTAAACCAATAAGCAATTTAAAAGTTACTACAGAGGAGTGTCGGAGTTGGTAGCGTAGGTGAATGTTTGGTTAATGATCAGGATTTCGATTTTCCCTATCAACACATTCTTGGACAAACTTGTCACAAATGACTTTCGCAATATGGTTTACCTCAGTCTGACTAGTATGATTTGCAGGTTATTGTGTTAACCCAAGAGATTACTAAGTAGGTACCAAATGGTAGTGTTTGCTTGATACACGATTCATGCATAAATATTAAAAAATTTGTGTGAAAATTTAAAAATTATCTTAAAATTTAAAACTTTTTTTAAAATATATATATATAACAGTTTTTTTAACAGCTATTATATTATAGTTAAACTATGATCACTCAAAAATTCAAAACTATAGATAACGATGAATAAATTTTCTATTGGGATACGATAGTTATGAATGAAATTAAAATTTACTAAAATAGGATTTTATTATGTGTTCTTATTAAATAAAAATGGAATATTTTTGTGATTTAAGAATATGCATTTTTTTTTTGTTTATCAAAATATATACATTGATATCAACTTAGTTATCATATATAAGTCTATCAATTTTAATCCTATTATTAAGGAGATAGGATAAGTAATTATTTTAATTATATTTTAGATAATTTATTATATTTGAAATTAATTTATATGTCTTTCTATTTATAAAAAAAATTATATTGAACACACAATTTTATATTGTTAAATACAATGTATGTGTGTAATGGTGTATAGTGATATTTGTTTATTTATATTTTAAAATATTTGTTATGATAAGTCTATGTGACCGATAATGTTGACAAATAGTGACGATGCACATCTAATTACGAATGGTCACTCCAAAATTGCAAATATAGCCATCTTTTCAGTTAATTTATAATGGAAAAAATTTGTTTGAGACTGTCTCAAGGGTCGTATTTTGTGAGACGGATATCTTATTTGGGTCATCCATAAAAAAGTATTACATTTCATGCTAAGAGTATTACTTTTTATTGTGAATATCGGTAGGGTTGACTCGTCTCACAGATAAAGATCGTGAGACCATCTCTCAAGATACCTACTCATTTATAATTTGTTTGATAAAAAAAATTATCAAATTATCATAATTGAGCTATATAATTTGATTTTAAACTTAAATTATATCAATTGTATATAATAACCCCACTTTTACTGAAGTTTTCTCCGCTTCCAATAAAATACTACATTTTTCATTTTATTTTCTCTAATTTTTATCGACTTTAATTAGTTTATTCCGAATAAAACGTTTTTTTAATCAATATTTTCTCCATCTTTTCAAATTAAAATCCAAAATATCAACATGTCTCACAAACAATTAAAACTTATAAGTTGTGATATCTTATTTTAAAAATAATTTTTAAAGTGTTTGGATGAAGTTATTTTAAACAACTTAAAGATAATAATGTTTTTGTTCTTATAAGATCTTTTTATTGTCAAAATTACCAAAAATGAAATAATACTATAAATTAATGTGTGTTTGTATATATGTATAAAAAAAATAGTCTATAATTTTAATGTTAAAAAAATCAATTTTATATTTATATTTATAAAAATTGATTTTCTTTTAAAAAATATTTAATATTATTTTTAATGTTCATAAGTAAAATTTTGATTAAAAAAATTATAGTTAATAATTTATTTGATAAAATCTTAACACTTTTCTTTTTATATCCTAAAAAAGTAAAAAACAAAATCTTATTGTAAATTCAACAAAAGTCAAATTGATAAAGTGGAGATTTAAGAAATGAAGATAATGAGATTTAAGAATATATATGTGTGTGTAAAGATATTATAAAAGAATTGAAATACTAAAATAAAATCTTTTTGAAAAGATGTGGGGTATCACAACTTTTTTAAACAGCTTATTTCGACGTTTTTTTGCAACTTTTTTTAATCAAACAAATTACGAGAACTTATAAGTAATCAAACAATTTATAAGTTGTTTTTTAAAACTTTATAAGTTCTACCAAACACCCTCTAAATATGAGTTTGTTAAGGTTTTTTTTTACTTTTATTTATTATCCTAAATCGAATTTACATCATCGTGTCAAGTTACCTGACTATATTTATGTGAATAACAGGCATTTTGTAATAGAAAATTAACAGTGTTATAAAATATAGTAAAAGAAAAACAGACCGTGACATCAAATCTTTTGACACAATTACGGATTAACTTAATAAAAAGTAATAGATATGATAAACACATTAATTATACATAAATATTTCTTCTGCCGAGTATATAATAGTATTATTAAATGGTAATATGTATATAGAAAAAAAGTAAAATGTCGGGTGATTAATTTTAATTACAATATCTAATTAATTTTTTCTGGTCTTAACAAATGTAATTTTGGGGTGTAACATAATAAATTAAGCATATTTTTAATTAGTAAATGGATTATAATTAAAATCATTTTTAGGTCTATTAATAAGTTCTTTTTTATCTAGCTTCAAATTATTTAATTAAGTAAATCTGAAGAAAACTGGATGAATATATTTATTTAAAGTTCAACCCCAAATTAGGTTTGTTCGATACCAATAAAAACTCCATCCCAAGAAAAGGATGGTTCGTACATGTAGTTTATTTTATTTTTCTCAAACAAATATTTTTTTTAATCTATATATGCGAAACATTATAATATGAAAATCTTATTTTGAATAAAAAAATGGAGTAGGTCTCTTGTGAGACGGTCTCACGAATATTTATTTGTGAGACGGTCAACATTACTGATATTCACAATAAAATGTAATACTCTTAATATAAAAATTAATACTTTTTCATGGATGACCCAAATAAGATATTCGTCTCATAAAATACGACCCGTGAGACCGTCTCACACAAGTTTTTGCTTAAAAAAATGAGGCTGAAGAGAAAGCAAACATTTCGAGAGAAAATTATACATTTATTCGTATAAATCTTTTATAATTTTGAAAAAAAAATTATTTGAGATGATTTTTTTAATCCATTATTATTGTTTCATATATTCTTACTATAAAATATTTTATATTAAGAAACTGTTTGATTCGAATGTTGAGACATTAGTCGCTTATATATATTTGTACACAAAAACTTATATGAAATGGTCTAACGTGTCAATTTTATGAGACGGATATCTGATTTGACCTAAATCATGAAAAAATAAAAAATTTCAAGTGAAAAATTATTGTTTTTAACCGTAGATATGGATCGAGTCAATAAATATCACAAGATCATACATCATTTGAGTCAAGTGCAACAAATTATTATAATTCATATGTATGTCATATATCCTTCGTTATCTCATTCAAGAGCCAAATAATAAATATTTCATTAAATGTTAGGATCGAAGTAACAATTTAGAGGGGGTGAATGAAATGTTAAAAAATTATGACAGATAATTGAAAAATCAGGTTGTATTAACAAATCAAGTCAATATTTCAATCAAAATGAGTAATTTAAGCTACTAAAATATCTCAGTGCGGAAACAACTCAAGTTTTTAAGTAAATACGATAGATACTAGTGAAACATATCAATTCAAGTTAGAAGCTCAACAACACGGATGATAACAGATAAGATAAATAAAATGACTGAAAGTAAAAGATGACAGAAGTTTGTTTATGGAAGTTCGGAGACTAAACTTTTATGTCTCCCTTTATTCTTATTACAGAAGGATTCACTAGAAGATTTGATCGAGTCAACTTTTTTGCAAATTCACTCCGACTTATGACTTATCTTCTGCCTAATCGGATCTCTACCACACTCTTTTCTAAACTTGATATATTCAGAAACAAGTTTATGAAATTTACAATGATTTTCACAATATAATACAGCTCGTGTAATCAAAGTAAATGAGAATACAAGGTGTAGAAAATGATTATTAATCGATCTAATAGAACTTTGTGTGTGTGTAAGAACAACTTATGAATAAGTCTTGTAATAGATGTTGTGCGAGTTGAGAAGGCTTGAAGATCAACGTAACATTTTTTTCTTTGTTGTTGATGCATCCTCCTTTTATAGGTGTTGGTCTCCCACATTAATAAATATACATGATACTCACTGATATATTGGATAGCCGAAAAACCAGCAAAGAATTTCATTTATTTTTGTGGTATTTTCAAAAATAGTAGCACTTAATTCAAATTACTTGTACAGTAGCTTAAAGTGGTAACCAACAGATCTTTATTATGTCATTGTTGACAATTCTTGAAATATAATTGGAGATACTCTGTTGTTTTTAGAGAATGTTTTCATATAAGTCCACAAAATGATTCTCACGGTACAATACAGTTCGTGTAATCAAAATAAGTGAGAATACAATGTGCAGAAAAAGATCCTTAATTGATCTCATATAACTTTGTGTGTGTGCAAGAACAGCTTATGAACAAGTCTTGTAAGAGATGATGTGCGACTTGAGAATGCTTGAAAATCATTGTAACTTTTTTCTTTGTTGCTGATGCATCCTCCTTTTATAGGTGTTGGTCTCCAATATTAATAAATATATATGGTGTTGGAACATTTCATGTTCTCAATCTTGATTTTGATGTTAACAAAACTTGTTATTTTGTTTCAAACAAATCTACCTAGAGCGCAGAAAGCTGAAACTGATCGGGTTGAAAATTGATCAGTTCCCGAAGCCTAAACTGAAGCTGTCGAGACGCCAACTGAAAGTGTCAACTAATTGCCAAAACTGAAACAGTTCAACCGATTGTTCAACTGATAGATAATTCAGCAGAAGACTTTCAGAAGCTCGGCCAGCTGATGAAGTACTCAACTAATGAAGAACTCAGCTGAACAAAGCAACTGATAGCGAAATCAGTCCGAACTTATTTCAATAGACCAGTTCAGAGAAACTGTTCTGCTGACCAATTCAAAGCAACAGTTGTAACTAATCCGTTCACACATCACGACAGAACTATCAATGGAATACAGCCAAGTGCGAATATACAAGGTACATGCTATAAGCTACCTCACAGTATTGCAGCAAAGCTAAAAAGAGAAAAGTTTCCAGAACAATTGTCAGAGTGACAAGACATGTCCTAAGGAAGCACATGCGAATGCAATTGACATTATTATTGAGTCTTCATGTACGATCAACGGAGCACCTATAAATATCAGACCAAGACCGTTGAAGACAACAACACCAACATCGACAACAATAATAACACAAGTGTGTGAAGAAAACTAAGGGCACACTTATTTCATAGCAGCTTACCAGAAGCAACTAGCCTAGCTGTGTGAGAACACCTTCGTGTTGTACAGATTAGATCAGTTCTCACACATTCACACACAATCACTCACATATACAGAGAGTTTAGTTCATTGTTTAGCTGAGTGAGTCTTGCACAAAGACGTTAAATTTGTGCATGTAGTCTTTAACACATAAACATTAAACAAGTATTGGCTGGAAGGTGTTGCCTTTAGTCTAGACTAGAAGTTCAGTTAGGCAGTAGCGTAAGTCCTAAGCTAATTGGTTTGTACAAGATGTTGTATAAATCAAAGTCTTCTAGTGGATCATACCCGAGGTGGTAGAATGGGTGACGTAGAAGTAGTTGAAGTCTCCGAACATCCATAAACATATCTTGTGTCCCTAACTGTTTAACTATTGTTTTAAAACTGATTTGATCAGTTTAGCTGATATCAGTTCAGGTCTTCCTATAACTGAATTGATGCAAACCAGAATTGATCCCCCTTACCTCAGTTTTTCAGTTTAAACACAAGCTAAAAGCTTAAAACTGTTCAGTTTTCTTAGCGAAAAATTATTTCTAATATCTTCCGCTTGGTTTAAAAATCAAACTCGATTTAATTCATCGGTATATTCATTATTAGAACACAAGATATTGCAAATTATGGAGAATATTGTATTTAAAGCACCTTCAAAGGTGTCAAAACTGATCCTACATATGGTACTCATAGATATATTGGATAGCCGAAAAATCAGCAGAGAATGTCACATGTCTTTGTCATATTTCCGAATATAGTAGCTGTTAATTCAAATTCCTTATACAATAGCTTAAAGGGGTAACCAACAGATCTTTATTATGTCATTGTTGACAAATTTTGAAATATACTTGGAGATACTCTGTTGTCTTTAGAGAATGTTTTAAGATCATTCCACAAACTTATCTGATCTGATCACAGAACAAATATTGATAGCTTGATTTCATTCGAGCTGTTTCAGAATGCCTATCAAATCGGTTGAGTAGGACGGCTTGGTTTGTCTATAATAGTTTATCTGTCTTATCTTGTGTCAGCGTTGTTTATCAGCATAGACGATGTTATTTCATTGATAGTCTTGTCAGTTCAGTAATTTATTCATTTATTTAATAATTTAACTTAAGTCACTATTAGTTTAGTTTTTTTTATCACCAAAACTTAGTTTCAAATTTTATCTTAACAATTTCTCTTTTTTGGTGATGTCAAAACTAGACTGTTTGATTTAGGAATAAATACTTAACAAAATCTTAACTAAACAATTGAACTATTTACTGATAAAGATGCATAGATAACAAAAGAAAAATGAAAATGATGAATAAATAAAAATCTATCTCCGGTTTTATTATTTTCTGAAAGGTTTATGTAAAGAGTAGTTGGGCTTGTGTCTACTACTTGATCTGTTTTGATGACCACCACTACCAGAATTTCCACCAGGTGGTTTCTTGTGCTGAGATGAGGAAGAAAAAGGTTTAGAATGTTCTTTGGGCTTATTTTCCCTTTTTTTGACATCAGCCTTGTCTCGTTGGAGAAAATCAACTACCTCAGAAATCTGTTTTCCCAACTTCTAAATATGACATGTGAGCATATGTTCCTGCTTGTCGATCCGGCAGACCACATCAATATTAGATCTTTGAAAATCATGTCTGAGCTCTGATAGCTCGCTTGATTTCATGTTCGGCACTATGACTACTTCAGATATATTTGAGCGTCGAAGTGTGTTTTGAACAAGTTCAGAAGCAATCATGTTGTCCGAAATTTGCAACATCTCAACTATTGTTGTCAATGGTATTTCTAGAAGCTCGTCAAAAGAGTATGAAGGCACTTGAACTTCTGTAATATTTTCAACAGCCGAGATTGTTCGTTTTCTTGAGATAGTTCTAGTTCATACATGGTTTGATCAGTGGAGAGATGTGATTTTTCGTGCTGATCAATTTGTTTTAGCTGGTCTTCTTCTTGATCAAAATTTTTGATATGTTTCTCCAAATCCTTGTTTGATGAAATATCTTCATTCTTCGATAGGAAAGGGTAGTTGTAGTTCTATTCTCATAAGATTTACTCTCATTGACATCTCATGTGCGTCCATCTCCAACTAACTAATGACTGCAGAGTCATCGTAAGCCATTGGATCCTGAGAGTTAAAATTCTGCCTTTTCTTGTTTATTAATAGTCTTGATCACTTTCCTTTATCATAATTCCCAAAACTCTCATCTTTCATTGCTTCAGGAATCCATTGTGCCTCAGTCCATTCCAAAATTTGATTTTCTTGCTCTGTCATTCGTTCCAATTTCTTCAAATTCTTGATATCTTAGTAATTCCTAAACATTCTGTTGTGTGCCCACTTATCAAACTTTTTTAACTGAATTTGAACTCATTTTGCACTTCTTGCATTGCCAGATTGATTCCGTTGGAGGGTTATATGAGGATCTCTTTTTCTTTGGCCTTAGGATCAATTTGAGGTAGACCTGATTCATGAGAAGTGATGTTGGTTTCAACAATCTAGATACCGGGTAAAACATTGCTTCAAGTAATAGTTGGAATGGAGCTGGTCTGATTAGTTCATTGAAAATCTTTATCATCTTGGTTCTTTTTCTGACGAGCTGGAGAGAAAACTTTGTTTTTACTTCCAACATCAAGATCAACTAGTATGTTGTTTTATACAACATTTTGGTGGCTATGATATCTCATCCAAATAAGCAGCACCAAGGATTCGTCGTCATGATCTGTCATATCTTGGAACAATGTAGAGCTCAGGTGGGACCATCCTCTTCTCTGCACTCCCAAAAAGTTCTCAATAAAAAGTTCATTTTTGTGTACAAATCCAAGAATATCATTACAAAGGATGATTTGTTGAAGGCGAAGAAAGAAACTTACGAAGAGAATAAAAAGAGAAAATCTTCAAAGAAGGCATCAATTAATTATTTAAATAAATTGTTGCATACTTTTGAACATATTTGAAAACAATTTATGACATATTAATTTTGCCTTAGCGCTTGAAATTTGTGATTTTAGTTTTGGAAGTTGGCTTTTTTTGGATTTTTATATTGCAAATTGTTCAAGTTTGGTTTGTATTTACTAACTT
The DNA here is from genome assembly GCF_012295235.1 of Primulina huaijiensis. Taxonomy (NCBI): domain Eukaryota; kingdom Viridiplantae; phylum Streptophyta; class Magnoliopsida; order Lamiales; family Gesneriaceae; genus Primulina; species Primulina huaijiensis. The sequence continues at coordinate 14,552,649 of NC_133311.1, read as the reverse complement.
AGATTTTTTTTGTTTTGATTTCCTTCGCTTTAAACCATTAAATCTACCAAATGTTATTTATTTAATATTGAAGCTCTCCTATTTGATTTATGTGGCAATAATAAAATATATATTATACGAATTAAAATATATCCTAAAAAATAAAGGAAAACGACAAAAAAAATTTTCCTCTTATTTTTAAATATTGGGTGTTGTTTTACTTTATTATTGTTTCGATTGATTTTAATGTATGTAACATAGGTTTTATTTTCACCACATAAGCCATGCAGGAGATTATCAGTGTTAAATAAAAAATATTCGGTGGATTTAGTGACTTCGAGCAAGAGAACGACAAAAAAAAATTGAAGTTGGTGGATAAAAACCAAAATTTGACAAGTTACAAGATTAAAAATCCAAAATAGACTAACTTATGATACTAAAATCGTAATTTTCTCGCATTTTAAATAAGATAATTATTTATTTATTAATTTAACATAAAAAAATTATGACCGTAAATCGTTGTGGCTGTAAAATTGAAATGGGTTTTCCTTAAAAAAAATTGAAATAAGTTTTAAAAATATTAAAAAATTAGGGTTATTTTTGAATGGATGGAATTTGAATCCCATGATTTTAAATTTCTTGATTTGTTCGATAGAAAAAATTCAATTGAATTTCAAATCTACTTTATATCAAATTAAACAAGTTAATAATAATTACAACATATTTCAAATATATCTGAGATGAGTGTTATTTGAAATACATTATTCAAATTATTTTTTGGGTCAAATTTCTTCTTCCAAATCAAATCTCTACAAATTTCATATTGAATATTTTTTTCGAATCGTTAACAAATCAATACTAGATTTCAAAAAACTAAAATGATGATTAAGATTACTTCAATCATCCGACAATAGTACCTCCGAGTTCCAACAAAAAAATATTTATTGTATTATGTTTTATGAGTATATCAACATATGAAATTACTTTTTACTCCTTTTTTTTTATATATTTGCTAAAAGATGGACCAAATCAAATTAGAAAAGGTAACCAACCTACTTTAAGGCAAGGTTAAAATAAATGGCTCCCCTATTTCTTCCAACGGCTAGTTAAAATCTACGTGAAGCCAGAAATCCCAATCCTAACCGTTGATTAATCATGAATCCAACGGATTCTATTCAGAACTTGGAATATGACCGTTAAAAGGGTAGCGTCCCTTCAATTCCAACTTTTCATACCGTTCACTCTCCGCATAAACCCTTCTCCTTCATCACTTCTTGCAAAGAAAAAAGAGAGACAAGAATCACACAGAAGAAGAGGGATTTCAATATTACATAGTGGCGATCGAAAACGAAGGAGAGACGCGAAACAGTCGTCTCCAGGTGTTTTTGTCATCGGTTTGTGCTAGTGTGGGTGGAGTTTTTGGCGGTCCAAGAAATTACAATTCTGAAGAATTTGGACTGGGAGAGGTAGATTTAGAGATGGCTTCAAAAGCTGTTGTTCCGGAGCAACCGAGAGGTAATGTTTTGTTTGTAAGTTTGTGTTTTTGTAGTTAATTTATTTTTTATTCTGAATGATCATGAATTCGGTTGATTTTGTAATGTGGTTTTGTTGAGTTTTGGTGATTACTGAAATGGGTCTTTGAATCTCTGAGGACTATTCGGATTTCCTTTCTCCGTCAACTTTCAGTATAATCTTGGAGGGAACATTCATGATCTGCGTGGATTTTAGTTTCTTGAGGTTCTTTTTGTTGTTTAGGAACTAATAAAGATGCATTCCTCGTTGACGAAGATTTTTTTCCCTCTTTGATTTAGGATTAGGAGCAGCAAAGCAGAAGAATGGACTAGCCGAAGGCAAAAACAGGCGAGTTCTCAGAGATATTGGAAATTTAGCAATTGCTCCAGTTGTAGTTGAGGGGAAGGCCCAAAATCAAATCACTCGCCCTGTAATAAGGTCCTCATATTTTTTACACGTGCACACACTGAATGATTCTTGGCTCTGTGCAAGTTATATAAGACTGGAGAAATTGATTCTTTTCTTTTTCTTCGAATTTTCAGGGGTTTTGGAGCACAGCTATTGGAAAATGCACAGGCTGCAACAGAAAAATACAACAGCAAGGTAGAATATTGAATTATATTTACATCTTCTCGGTATTGTTTATTGTTTCTTTTTCTTGAATCTTGAGTATTGCCACCATATATTGAGATTTGACATTGTGCAGAAACCTGTGGTGGGAAAAGACTGTGCTGCGACAGCTGCTGTAGTACCTATGAAGGAACCACTCTTGCCAAAGCAAGAAGCTGTAATTGCCATCAGTTCTGATGAAAAAGAAATCTGCAAAAGTGAAAGGATAGTGAAGGAAGGATCATCAAAGAATCCCACCAAAACTCTGACTGCAATTCTTACTGCTAGAAGCAAGGTTTATAGTTTCGATCCAAATCCCGGTTTATTTATTATGTAATCGACAATTTATTATTCTCAACCCATACTTTTTTCAATCCTCTCTCTGACATGGACTGATTTGTTGATGTTTTACAGGATGCTTGTGGACTCAACAAGAAACCAAAGGATCTCATAGTAGATATTGATGCATCAGACGTGGAAAATGAATTGGCAGCTATCGAGTATATTGAGGACATCTATAGTTTCTACAAGCTCGCAGAGGTGCATTTTATCTGTAGATTTTTCTAGAGAATAAGGAACCAAGATTTGGATTTAGAGAGCTGTGAATAATAGACAAAAACTCTCGATATTTCGAGTGTAACAGAAATATAGGATGATTAATAATTGCATATTTTAGAAATTGTGAATCAAAGTTGGCATCATTAGCAAATATCAAGTTTTTCCTTCCTGTGCCTTGTTTGCACATCTCATATTTACTGTTTTTCAACCAGGGAGACGCTCGAGTTCACGATTACATGGATTCACAGCCAGAAATCAACTCTAAAATAAGAGCCATCCTTGTAGATTGGCTAGTTGAAGTCCACAGGAAGTTTGAGCTGATGCCTGAAAGTCTTTATTTGACAATCAATATAGTTGATCGGTTCCTATCAGTAAAAACTGTTCCAAGGAGGGAACTGCAGTTGGTTGGCATTAGCTCAATGCTCATTGCTTGCAAGTATGAGGAAATATGGGCACCAGAGGTAAATAAATAAGTAAAATAACATAATCCAATCTCTATTATTTCTCACAAAATTGAAGAAAAAGTTGTACTTATTTTTCTTTTATCCTTTTTTATAGGTAAGTGACTTTATAGCCATATCAGACAATTCATATGTCAGAGAACAACTTCTTCTAATGGAGAAAGCAATTCTTGGAAAACTTGAATGGTATCTAACTGTTCCAACTCCATATGTTTTCTTGGTTCGATACATAAAAGCTTCGATACCATCGGATCATGAGGTATAAAATTGTGTTTATCATATTAATATGTATCCACGCTTTGCCTTGCATCAAATTCCTAGACCTTTTCAAGTTCAATGTATATGCCATTGAATTGTTGGTTCTGGCGACTCAGGTGGAGAACATGGCCTTTTTCTTAGCCGAACTTGGTTTGATGAACTACGCCACCGTCATACCATACTGCTCTTCAATGATTTCCGCATCTGCAGTTTATGCAGCACGCTGCACTCTTAACAAGAGTCCCCTTTGGACCCCAACTCTCAAGCACCATACTGGCTATTCGGAAGATCAGCTGATGTAATGAACTTTACTATTTTTTCAACTTGTACACATATCAGAAGATGTTTTTCCCTACAATCTCACTTAAGTTTAATATTTTGTTGTAGGGAATGCGCAAATCTTTTGGCCAGCTTCCACTCGGGTGTGGTAGAAAATAAACTTAAGGCAGTTGCTCGAAAGTACTCGAGCCCAGAGAGAGGTGCCGTAGCCTTGCTTCCTGCCGCAAAGGGACTTTTTTCCCAGCTTAAGAACACATCAACAAACTAACTATTTTGGGTTGTGTTCCGGTAGAAAGATCACTTCTGGAATGATCGATCTGCGTTAGCCTCTAGTGTGGATTTTGTCAATTACTTTGTCGGGATTGAAATGTTTTTCTCAGGTTATGATGATCACCTGCTGTCCAATTAGATTCATCATTAGTTATGTCAACTGTAATTTCTTCTGCCTTTTGGCATCTGAACATGATATAATAGTCTTCTTTATCTTCTTTCTACTATTTGATGCTAAAAATGCAACAACAAAATTTGAAGACAGCTCTGCTAAAAACTATTCATCTGTGAAATCTGAGCATATTTAAGTGGCTCATTCCCAAAAGAGCAACAATAAGAACCAAATTATAATGTTATTATATTCGTAAAATCAGACAACACGACAACCTGGTCTACTTACTAATGGGAGCAAGAACAAGTTTCTTGGACCACACCAGCTGCAGCTTTGTTGTAGCTACGTTCCCAAGTATTTGTTGGGGTCGCTTCTGCATGAGGAATATGCTTAGGATGTTTTTCCGTCTTGTCGCCCTTAATTTGCTTAAGTGCATGCTTAAGAGAGGGTAGCAATGCCTCCATGCATTCGGCTACCGCATTTGGATTTCCCGGCATGTTTATTATCTATTAAACTATTAAAATTAGAAACAAGCAAAGAGAGAGAGAGAAGAAATGTGTTAAACTTAATGTAATTGAAAAAATAGATGGCTCTTACCAATGTCGACCCTCTTATTCCAGCAACAGAGCGCGACAACACTGCAAATGGTGTCACCTGGTGATCATATCATGGCAGTAAGAAAAGAAGGGAATGGATTTTCAAGGGGTTTTTGGCAATTTACACCCTAGAAATAAGGAACTTCAGCATAATGTCCCTTTTCTTACAAATTCTACCCTAAAAAAAATAATATGCCTCGCACATTGCACCCTTCTACCAGCTTCCAGCTTTCAGGGTTGAATCACTTGGAATTTTTTCATTTGCATTTACAGTGTTGGATTGAGTTTATGTTTTCAGTTTAGCCCTGCATTGTCCTAGTCTTAGTCTTACATTCAAATTCACTATCACCTATTGCTGCAGGAAAGTGACCAAAATAAATTACCTTGCCTCAAAAGGCTGTTATAAATTGATATTCAGGCTGAAAATTCACAGGAGATCTGTAGAAGGGTGCGCTTTGCAAAGCATATCACATATATATAAATATATATTTAAATTATAAGATAGCACCTCTAAAGGAAATCTATTTACCTTTAAACTCTCTTGCATCATAACGTGCTGTAAACCGGGTGTTTCCTTTTGTATCACTTCTTTAGTAGCTTCTGGTGTAACATCCCTAGGGGAGAAGCCAGTACCACCTATTTTGTTTTGCATGTTTTACTCAAAATTTTTCGGTGAAAAATAACAATCCAGCAAAGTGTGAAAAGATAGATACACCAACTAGGAAAGAGTATCTATGCAATTACCAAGGGTCAGAATGAGATCCATTTTATCAACGTCGCTCCACCTCTCCAACAATTCCTTGATTCGTGGAATTTCATCCGGAACGACAGCTGTTGTGATTACCTTTGCACCTCCTAGTTTTTCTGATGATGAATTCACAACAGATACAGCACGTGGACCACTAATGAAATTAAAAAAAAAAAGTAACTGAGTCATCAGTACTCAAAGCAGAATGGTGTGTCGCTCTATATTATTCACATAAAAGATGGAGTTTTCTAGTAAAATTATCACCATAGTAGCAAAAGTCATATTAAGGCAACGTTTCTCAATCGGCCGAAATTGTCACAAACTCTTCAGTACACCCATTATTCGCTTTCACATGGATGTAACTCAATTTGTGTAATTGTTCTAGCATCATTAAAGTGACCTTTCAGGAACAATGATCCAAAAAGATGTATCATGATGCACCTTTTTGTCTAATTCAATATTTATTGCTGACGTTCCCATACAATAACAGTACACTAACAAGATCCAACATTGAGAGACTGCCAAGCAAATGATATACAAATAACTGTCTAATTCAGCTTACACACTTATAAGAATGACATGGTGATGCGAAATTACCTCCGATCAGGCCCTGCCCCAGATGCAACTGTATCACTCACTGTGAGGATAGCCACTCTAACCCCCGATTCTTCAAGCTTGCCAACATCTGCTTTGTTTGGAGCACTTTCTTGTGTTATGCACACTGAATTTGGCGTGGGTAAACTTCTGGTCCCAGCAGTACAACTTAAATCAGAAATGAGAATTGCTGGTACATAAGTTCCAGCAGGAATCAGGTTGCCTGTTGCTGGAAGCTCCAATAAGGCATTTGCAGACTTCATACTCAATAGTCGACTGCTAATTTGGTGACCAGTGCTCTCAGCAACAAATCTGTAACTCACAAAAAGAACAAATAATTGTTTTATCAAATACGGTTATTGGGCAAGGGTTAAGAACATAGGAGACTACCAGTGTGTTTGGATAGAGAATCTTTCTTTGCCAAGTAAACCAAACGCTCAGTTAGACTTTATTTTGAAAGAGCTTTAAGAAAAAGGCAAAAGCAAGAAGTCAGAAAATATAGTTCTTATTTCAACTTCAGTTTCTCTTCAAAACATGAAAAAAATATTTTTCTACCATCATATTCAAATATAAATCAGCTTTTGTTTTTATTCAAGAAAGCACTTCACAAAACCAATCAATAAGTGTTCTTCAAGCTAAATGCGACTGTATAAAAAACACACACAACCAAATACTTTTCACACACATCACACATTTACACGGGGAAAACATATTCAGTACTCCAAATTTGCTCTCCTCACCCAGAACTTTTGGAACCATCAGATTCCCAATAAACAGTGGCGCGATGAAATTCTGGACGGACTGGATCTGCCTTTATTGACTGCTTAAGACGAGCATGTATTCTACCAAACGAGATCATTGACATTAAGAAAATTTCAGTTAAGTGAAAGATTTATAAATTAATAAAAATGATTAGTCGATACCAAACAGAAATATTGAAAGAGAGAGATCTACAATTCTTAAAAACCTTGGAAGGTGAGGGTGAGTCCATCCAAAAAGATGTCGAATTGTAGGAACCACAAAAAGATGGTAACAGACTAAACAACTCACTGGGTTTCCAGGCAAACCAAAAGCAAGAATCTTATTTCCAACACTGCTTTCAGTTGACCCAGGAAGAACCTCTGCAAATGTGATGGGCTTCCCGGGTTTCATGAAAACCTGAGTGAAAAATCCAGTCAAAGAAGCAACTTTTATCAAAACCCTAAGGAATCATGAAATTAGGAAATATAAGGGGAAAATAAGAAACTTATATGAATTTAACTGCAGAGTACAATTATAAATTAATGCAAACCCCCTCTCCTACAATTTCGCACCTATACTAAACCAAAGTAAAGTCAACTTCGAGCCAAACTTTGCATGGACTACCTTGTGAAAATATAATTTTCCTCTCTTTTCAAGTAAGGGTTTGACATAATCCCTGTCTCCCATTGAAACACCACCAGAAGATAATAAGATATCGATTCCAGAAGAAAATGCTTGATCAAAAACCCTCTGGATCTCTTTTTCATCATCACGAACTATACCAAGGTCAAGAACTTTGCACTGTTGATGTATTGCAGCAGCAAGAAGCATTGCACGGTTGGAGTCCCTAATCTGAAGAAGCACAGAGTACATCACGGCATATGATACATTTTATGGAAAACCAATAGGGCTAATGATATTTGTGAACTATAACGTCTGGAACTTCTTTCCCACAAAAAAAAATGGAGAAAGTAACGAGAAGAAAAAGAAAGATAACTACGGATAAATAGGAGGTAAATTAATGTAAATCAGACCATAAACTCAGGGTTTTTTCCTTAGAGATTAGAAAGATTGGCTGTGACCATGTAGAGAGAAGCTTAAGCTGCAAGTGAAAATTAAGACAATTGGGTGTTTTTAAAACAAAAAACAAATCATTGTTAATGCGCATGCACGCAAGATTGGAACTTTCACCTACATACATTAAGCTATAGGATCAAAGCATAAGCTAATTGATATTCGAGGACATAAGCAACTAATGTTTGTTGACTAAATTCATTTTAGAGAGGGGTAGGGGAGGCATAAGAAAAGGCATTAAAGGTAAGAAAACTTGAGAGGCGAAAGAATGATTGACAGTTCATTATGTGACCGTAAATGCATTTGAAGTTTGAACACAGCCTTTGTGAAAAGTCCATCACCAAAATGTCGACTCAAACACATGCAAGGGGTAAATAATCACAAAAAGATAAAATTAATATCGAAACATTTCCACTACCTGACCACGATTTAAAGACTCATTTGTCGGCTCAACAAGTTCATCACCAGTCGAAAGCACTGCAATCTTGGGGGTTGGATATACCTGCGCGATCGAATTGTCAACAAGTTTTTAAGAACCTCCTCTTGTAAAAACAGAAAGTAATAGGTGGAGGAGGAAGAGAGACATGCACAGAACGGACTTAAATAAAAAAGGAATACCTTTACGTTTGTCACACCCAAAGCGGCCATTAGACCGATCTCCGCAGCACCCACTTGTTCCCCAGATTTCAATACTACTTCACCTTGAGCTATATCACTCCCCTAGCAAATGAATTTATGAGGAAATTTAATCATAAAAATATTCACATTAATGCTAAGGTTTGAATACACAAATGTAAGCAACAGCGAACATCTTCGTACCACTGATCGAATATCACATCCTTGTGAAACTGATTTTAATATTTGTACTCGCTTTAAATCATCTGATGTACTCCTTACTATAGTGTCCTCTACTTGCACAACAGCATCGGCACCATCAGGAATTGGTCCTGGAAAAAAACAGGTTCAATAGTCAATCCAGTTACGCTACATATCACCTTATTGGCTGGGTATTGGAAACAACGAAGCAGGAACTTTTGAAATCATTCTGAATCTGAACTAAGAATTCTGAACCTTGACCTCCAATACCACTTCACATGTCCCAATTCCATCCGGAATGTACAAACAAGAATTATTTGAAATTCTGAACAAACAATTTATGAAACAATAAAATAAGAAAATTCAACCAAAACTTGAACAGTCAATCTACAACAAAAAACTCACCTCCAGTTGTAACATACGCAATCGTTCCGGGTGTCACTGTGACACCCATTCCATCATTTCCAGCTCTTGACTCGGTAATTACAGGGTATTCACCAGGACCGTCTGATGCGAGGACAGCATATCCATCCTACATATATAACAATATCAAATTAATCAATTCCCAGAAGACCATGAAAGAATCAAATTTGAACATTCGTAACACCCAATGAATAACAATTTCAAGCATATCACTTAATCAATACCCATGATAGGGTAAAAATCCTATCAAATATCTAATTATATTTCATAGATATTACAAAATATTAAGTGTGGATATGCGCTGATCTAGCTGCCATCATCATCCCACAAAAGAATTAGCGGAAGAAAAAAGAAGCTCAGACACGATCATTTACAGGAAAATAAAAAATATATGTATAGACAGAAACTGACCTTGATAGACGCCCGGTAAGGAGGAAGGGGGTCGCGAGAGGTGACGTCCTGTGCCAAGATTTTGCCAAATGACTCGTAGATGGGCACCGTCACAGGTGGCCGCCTTTTAGCAACACTGAGCACTGCCTCAATGGCTTCCTCCACGGATATCATTTTAACATCACTGTCGCAATTCATCGCACCTCCTTAGGAGATTGGGGTAAAAGAACAGCTGTTTTTTTCTTCTCGGTATCGGCCTGCTCGAATTTCAAGAAAGATGCTCGTTTTCTTGTCTACTTCCTCAAATTTTTTTGGGAGAATTATGCAAGTGGGATTTCAGGATTTGGTGTTATTCTTTAGTGCTTTATTTATTTATTTAAATTAAATTAAATTAAATTAAACTAAAATTCCATCCATTTCATATACTTCTTTGGAACCAAACCCAGTGGTTTAGATGTAGTTCTGGCGTCAGTGTCGGATGATTTTGGGGAGGTGGGGTTTTTTTTTTTGTGATTTTATTATTATTTAAAATTTGTGATAAAATCAATTTCATATTTTTTTTTTTTGATGAATTGAGACATGTTTGATGCTCGTTCGAATGAAACCGAATCGAACCGAACTAAATGTTTTATATATAGTTTTGAGGTTGGTATCTGATAATTTTGGTCATGATTTATCACTGTTTGAACCAGTTTGAACTGAAATTTAACAACATACAATAATTAAAATTAATTATTTGATCCACGAACTAATTGTTCTACTATGAAAAAATGTCATTGTATTTTTTATTAAAAAATTTGAAGCGGATTTAATAATACATTAAAATTTTTTATTGCCAATAGAATTTAAATCTGAAAAAAAAAAATTTAAAAAGATGTAAAAAAAAATCTAGCATCTAAGAAAATATTTGATAGAAGACAAAGAACTTTATTTGTATATATGATTTCAGCTTCAAATTTAGTAAAAGATCTTGTAATTCTTTACCAGATTTCTTTATTATGAATATAAGTGAAAAAGTTTATTCAAACAGCTCAAGACTTCTAAGCCTGCTTCTTTAGCTTATAAGATGGAATTACGAAGAGAAAACTTAGGCGAAATCTTAAACTAAACGTGTAACACTCGTTTTTCTTTAAAATATGTTAGAGATTTTTTTTTTCTTTTTTCTTTATGCTTTCGGCCGAACCATAAGTGTATACATATATATAATTTTTTACATTTAAAATAAATCATCCAACCTACCTATTATTTGAAAATCCAAAAGAATGCAGTGCAAACCATAAAATCGTAAATCGTCGAACCAAACCTAAAACTAGCATTTTTAAAAAAAAAAATAAACACTCTTAAATCTTCTCAAAATCTCTCAATAGCATTAAAGTCATAAAATCTTTAAAGTAATCTAAAATCATAATAATGCGGAAAACTAACAAAGGTCATCGGGTTATGTGCATTATCAGCCTAGCTAATTCAACCATCAAGTCCTCCATCATCAACAAAATAATGCTCACATGCATCATTCACACCTAGTGAGTCTATTGACTCAGCAAACATTAACCATGATAACAAGTGATACATATACATTCACAAGCAACAGTGAAATATATTTTTAATAAAATAGTTTTTCATGAACATGCATAAAATTTAAACATTTTTCTTTCATCATATACGTATACGTTTCCCTTTTATTGAATTCAGATCGTTAATTGTGACTTCCGTTTCAGCTTTTGGTCGATGGATCCATCTACGTATAACCATGGTACCAGATGGCAGGGACATCAACGACACTCTTACCCGTCAACTGAGCATTGGTCTTACATATCATCATATCCTTTCATTTTAGTCACAATAAAGTCACCTCCTTCAACTTTTCATTATATTCATCACTTATAAAAATTTCATGCTTATATATCATTTTTCCTTTAAACCATGCATGCAACACATATTTTAGCATTATCGTTTTTATCATAAAATCCCATAAACTTTCAAAATAAACATTTTAACATTCATTACATCATTCAGGGCACTGCCAGGACGTCTAACATTTTTTTATGTGTAAAATGACCGTTTTGCCCATGAAACCCTAACTTTCCCAAATTACCATTGGAGCTTAAAACGACAACCCGAATCCATCAAAACTTAACATAACACCTTAAAATACACCCATAAACATTTCTTAGACATAAACTTAAGCTCTCGACTAATTTCTCAATTTGTTTTAAAATTTGAACCTATGTCTCGATTTTAACCCGAATCGACTCAAAACTTAACCAAACATTACCAAACTTGAACCATAACTTATTAACACCTAACCATACCCTATACAACCCAAATCACCATTTAGAACCCTTAAAGAAGCCTAGAACCTTGATGGAAAATTCTGCACTAAATCGAACCAAACCCTAGCTCGACCAAATGACACGTCCCTCAACTCCAAGCCTTAACCAATGTACGTGACTAGCCCCTAACCAGCCATACTAGGACAATGACAGTGCCAACAAGCTGCTAGACCGAGCTTACAGAACCTAGCACCCACAGCCCCCAAACCCAAGACCTACATGGCTTGCGCGACTCCACCTAGCATCGATAGCCCTTCTCTTCGCACCAGGTGCCCCTTGACCCATCTAGGACCATGCCTGGCCCCCTTTAGGACCCCTGGATGTGACCCTACAGCAGCTAGAAGCCGTTCCCTTCTAGGAACCCAAATTCGAACCCTAGTTTCACCTCAACCCCTAAAAAGCATGCGACCTTCTCCAAGCTCTCGTTCAGCCTTGAACCATGGCCCCTAAGGACTCTTAAACACACTGAATTTCGTCTCTTTTGATGACCCTGTTATATATTTTTCTCAAAATAATGTTTCTACGTATTTATAAACATGATATAATATGCGGAAGCTTTAATCGAGAATTACCTCCGGTCATTGAAAATTTGTTGAAGATTTCTGATTTCTTTTCAATTGAAGCCTTCTAAACACTTCAACACTCCTTTAGATGGTGTATTTTCTGTATGAGATTGTGTGTTTAGGGACCTCAATGTCTTCGGTATTTATAGGCACACTCATACCATCACCGAGTGTTTTGGGAGCTCGAGATTCAAACCAAATTTGTATATGTATCACAATGTTCAAAATTTGAGGCTGCCGTGTACAAATTTTTTCAACAATTGTTGGCAATGGCCGTCATCATTTTCAACACGTTTATTTTACGAGTCACAATTTTCTTACATTCTCCCACTTGACCCGTATATCTCATTTATCATAGGAGAAATTAAAATACATGAATCATGGCGATAGGTCATCTAAAAAAAGATTATTATCTTCCATGTATCACAATGTATTATATCTCTCAAATAAATTAATGAATAAACCCTATGTTTATTCGAGGTCCAACTTTATTGATATTTTTCATGTTAACTGAATATGTACATAACTGAATATGAAAAATAACATAACTTAATGAGTTTCATTAATTTTGTTTTTACAACAAAATTACATAAAAGAACCAAGTCTCATTCTTTCTGTATGATCCTTGAATTTCAATGGTGGCATGTCTTTAGTCAAAGGATCTGCAATCATCAATTCAGTGTTAATGTGCTCGATGAGTAACTTTTTATCTTTAACACGTTCTCGTATGGCTAAATATTTAATGTCGATGTGCTTGCTTCGACTACCACTTTTGTTATTTTTAGCCATAAAAACAGCAGCTGAATTGTCACAATATATTCTTAATGGCCTAGATATAGAATCCATAATTCTAAGCCCTGAAATGAAACTCTTCAACCATACACCATGTGAGGTTGCCTCAAAACAAGATACGAACTCAACTTCCATAGTGGAAGTAGCAGTCAATATCTTCTTTGCACTTCTCCAAGATACAGCTCCACCAGCTAGCATAAAAATATATCCTGAAGTGGATTTTCTTGAATCAATGCAGCCAGCGTAGTCTGAATCAGAGTAGCCAATTATTTCCAAATTCTCAGTTCGTCTGAACATAAGCATATAATCTTTAGTCCCTTAAAGGTACCTCATGACTTTCTTTGCAGCTTTCCAGTGATCTAAACCTGGATTACTCTGATATCTTCCCAGCATCCCAACAACAAATGCAATGTCAGTCTAGTGCAAACCTGAGCATACATCAAGCTTCCGACAGCAGAAGCATAAGGCATGTTTTTCATTTGTTCCCGCTCTAGATCATTCTTTGGGCATTGGCTCAAATTGAATTTATCGCCTTTCACAACGGGCGCTATACTTGGTGAACAATATTTCATCCGCTATCTTTCTAAAACTTTGTTTATATAGGTTTCTTGAGACAGACCTATAATACCTCTAATTCTGTCTCTATATATCTTAATGCCAATGACATAAGATGCATCGCCCATATCCTTCATATCAAAGTTTTTAGAGAGAAATTGTTTCACATCATATAAAAAAAACCCTTATCATTGGTTGCAAGTAATATATCATCTACATATAGAATAAGGAAACATATCTTGCTCCCACTTACCTTCTGGTATATACATTGATCCATGGGGTTCTCAACGAATCCGAATGAAGAGATAACATCATGAAATTTTAAATACTATTGACGGGAAGCTTGTTTCAATCCATATATAGATTTCGCAAGCTTACAAACCAATTGCTCACCATTACTAGAGAAGAATCCTTCAGGTTATTTAATATAAACTTCTTCCTCTAGTTCTCCATTGAGAAAAGCTGTTTTCACATCCATTTGTTGTAAATCGAAGTCAAAATGTGCAACTAATGCTAGAATGATACGGAGAGAATCTTTCTTAGATACAGGAGAAAAAGTCTCCTTATAATCGATTCCTTCCTGCTGAGTGAATCCTTTAGCAACGAGTCTTGCTTTGTACCTTTCAATGCTTCCTAATAAGTCTTTCTTTGTTTTGAAGACCCATTTACATCCAATGGCTTTTACACCATCAGGCAACTGAACAAAATCCCAGACTCCATTAACTGTCATAGAATTCATCTCTTCTTTCATAGCATTAAACCATAGTTTTGACTCATTACAACTCATGGCTTGTGAAAATGTTTCATGATCATTTTCGTCTCCGATGTTAAAGTCCGATTCTTGTAAATACACAACATAATCACTAGAAATAGCTGATCTTCTTATTCTAGTAGATCTCCTTAGGTTGTTTGGTTGATCAACAATTTCTTGAAGTTCTTCATTAATAACTTGATCTACTGGATTTTCATCAGCAATTTGTGGAACTTCAATGATCGGTTGCCTAACACCCATTTGGTCTTGAGGGGTGTGAATAACGACCAATCTGTCATTTGCATAAGAGGGTTGTTCATTAATGTGATCATTCTCAAAAACTATGTCATGATCACTCCCACTAATCAAGTCATTTTCAAGAAATTTTGCATTTCTTGATTCCACAATTCTAGTGTTGTGAGATGGACAATAGAATCTGTACCCTTTGGATTTTTCGGCATACCTAATGAAATATCCACTTATGGTTCTTGGGTCCATTTTCTTTTCATGTGGGTTGTAAACTCTTATTTCTGAAGGACAACCCCAAATGCGTATATGTTACAAACTCGGTTTCCAACCTTTAAATAACTCAAATGGCGTCTTTGGGACAGCTTTAGTTGGAACTTGGTTTAATATATACACAGCTGTCTTAAGAGCTTCAGTCCACAAGGATTTAGGAAGTTTAGAGCTACTAAACATGCTCCTCACCATGTCCAATAATGTTCGGTTTCTCCTCTCAGCTACGCCATTTTGGTCCGGAGAACTAGGCATAGTATATTGAGCAACAATCCCATGTTCTTGGAGAAACTTCGCAAACGGACCAAGTGATTGTCCATTCTCAGTGTATCTACCGTAATATTCTCCACCTCTATCAGTTCTCACGATCTAAATATGTTTTCCACATTGCTTCTCCACTTCAGCCTTAAAAACCTTAAAGGCTTCAAGTGCTTCATTTTTGTTATGAAGCATGTAGATATACATGTATCGTGATTAATCATCAATGAAAGAGATGAAGTATTTCGGACTTTGCATGTCCATATCTGGACAACAAATATCTGAATGTATGATTTCTAATATTTCCGTACTCCTCTTGGCACCCTTTTTAGACTTATTGGTCTGCTTTCCCTTAATGCAGTCCACACAAGTCTCAAAATCAGTAAAATCTAAAGTACTGAGTACTCCATCATTTACTAATCTTTTAATTCTCTCTATGGAGATGTGTCCCAATCTCCGATGCCACAATATAGATGAATCTTCATTTATAACATATCTTTTAATACCTCTCTGAACATGTATAGTGGTGTTATTATTTTGTAAAGAAATAGAGAAAAGACCATCAACCATTGTACCATTTCCAATAAGATTTGATTTATAAAACAAATTTATTGATTCATCCAGAAACTGGAATGAATAACCAAGGGGTACAAGTTTTGAAACTGAAATTAAATTCCTAGAAAAACTAGGAACATAAAAAATCTTTTCCAATTTTAAAATAAAACCATTATCCAATATAAGACAGCAGGTCCCAATAGCCTCCACATGCGAAGACATCTTGTTTTCTGAATAGATGCTCCGCTCATTTTCTATTGGCTTCCTTAGGTTTTGCATACCTTGCAAGGTATTTGTAACATGAATTGTAGAACCAGAATCAATCCACCATGTGTTATAAATCATATGAACCATATTAGATTCATAACAGAAAAATGAAGCAGGAATACCTTTCTTTTCAAGCCAGTCCTTAAATTTATTGCAATCCCTCTTTATGTGTCCCGTCTTTTTACAGAAGAAACACTTAGATTATTTCTTAATGTCAGGTTGAGGTGGAATTATTACTTTTCCTTTTCCCTTGACTTTGGCTTGTTTCTTAAATTTTCCTTGTGTAGTCATAAAGACATTATCACTTGTTTCCATCTACAACCTTCCTTCCTTTTGAACACACATGGTCATTAATTGACCATTTATCCTTATGTGTGTTGTAAGAAAATTTGAAGAGTCCATATTGCTGTGGAAGAGTGCATAAAATGTAGTGCACAAGAAAAGTCTCAGACATTTCCACTTCAAGTGTCATGAGCCGAGCCGCTATGTCTCGCATTTTCATTATGTGCTCTCGCACACCTCTCACACTGATGAGCCTTAATGAAGAGAATTCCATAATTATGGTGCTTGCAAGTGCCTCATCTGAAGACTGAAATTGTTCATCAATAGCCTTCAGTAATTCTTTGACATTATTATGCTGGTCGACTGAACCACGCATACCAGCAGAGATTTTGGTCTTTATGAACATTACGCAGAGTCGATTAGATCGCTCCCATTTTTCATAAAGATCAACATCACCCGGAATGCTGCTTTCAGTAATAGCAGATGGTTCATCTTTCCGTATAGCATAATCAATATCCATCCATCTTATATGAAGAAGAATTCTTTCTTTCCATATTTTATAATTATCGCCCTTTAGTTCGGGAATGTCACATTTCATATCAGAAAAACTCGCAGGTTGCATAACTGCACAAAATATAACATGCTTAAAATTTTGAGACAATATCATGTTTTACCAATGTAATTCATGTTTTAAAAATCCAGTGACATAAAATTTGTCTGTGGGCTAAAATTTTAATTCAATAAGATTTTTCTGTAACTTTATGATAAAACTATCAAAATGTATTTTCCTTAATTCCTGTGGATAAATTAAGAAAAATATAATTTAATATTTTAACCTAATTAGTTACATAAATATAATAAAAATCCCTGTGGGGTAAATTTTATTATGTTTATATAATTAATTACAATTGATGTCCATTATGTGATCCAAATCCACTTAATGCATAATTTTTCATAATTAAGGATGCTGTGGCTATTCCTCAATTATTTAAAATTATACGGTTCACTGGACAAAATTTTGGCTTTACTTAATGCTTTATATAATAATTATTTCGCAATCAATACTTTCCAAGAGTGCTCCCAGGAAAGATAGGTAGTGCTAAGGCCCTTTAAATATCTAACTCCTAGACAGAGCAACGTTCCTCAGGAAGACGAGTGGCTAGTCAAGGCAGTTTAAACCGATATATGAAGAACTCCCTCAGATCATGTTTTCTTACTTCACCTTATAATTATTATTCAACTTAATTATCCACATTTATGTGAATCTTTATAAGTCAAATTTTTTTTAATTAAATAACTTTATATTCACATTTTTACTTAATATGAACAAATATGTTCCCCATCATTTTTTCTCTTCAATCAGAGTAGTGATAAAATGAGGATCACATTTACGTGAAAATGTGGACTCCTCATCAGTTTTTCTCTTTTATCAGAGTAATGATAAAGTGAGGATTATTTGTTCATTTGTGAATATCTGAAATATTTTATAATTTTATATTCACATCTTACTTGATATGTTCATTTCAAATTATAAACAACTCAATATAATTTAATATGAACATAATGTGAATATTGATTTACCAAAATATTTTACAATACAATTTGCATTTTAAAAAATAAATGCAAGTATAATATTAAATTTGCATGTACACATCAAAACCTTATCCATAATATTTGACATTATATAAAACATGTAAAAATAATTTCTAAACATGTATTAGAAATTATGTCGAACTTGAAATTTTTTAATGTGTACAAATTATTTGACCAAATACTATATGTATACCTAATTATACATACAACTTAATAACACATTAATCATTATTTATTTATTTATTTATTTATTTATTATTATTTTAAAAAATAATAATAATAACCAAAACTTGCAAACAAATTCAAATTGTGTGGGTCCCTCATTTTATTTTATTATTATTATTTTTTAATAATATTAAAATAATACACAAGAATAATTGGATTCATGAATCTCATGCATTCACCGACAAGAATACTTAATTGGTAGGTCTCATTTCATTTAATACATATTGAAGGCTTCACATGATTTCTGTGAAATGCTGCCTTCACGAAAGCATCTTAATATATCACGAAGGCTTCAACTTCTCCGAAAGTTTTTCAGAACCCTTCGTCTTAAAATTTTCTTTTCTCAAAAAATTTTCAAAATTCAGAAAACTGTATATAATTTTCAAGATCTCATCCGAGAACTCCGAAGTGCAACGTGAAGAAATTTTCCGAAGAAATTTTCAGGTACGTAAACTTTCTTAAAGTTCATATCCAAACTTCAAGATCCTTACGCAAATTTCAGAAAATGAAAAAACAAATTTTCAAGACAGAGGTATCGTTGCTCTGATACCAAATGTTATATATTTTTCTCAAAATCATGTTTCTACGTATTTATAAACATGATATAATATGCGGAAGCTTTAATCGAGAATTACCTCCGGCCATTGAAAATTTGTTGAAGATTTCTGATTTCTTTTCAATTGAAGCCTTCTAAACACTTCAACACTCCTTTAGATGGTATATTTTCTGTATGAGATTGTGTGTTTAGGGACCTCAATGGCTTCGGTATTTATAGGCACACTCATACCATCACCGAGAATTTTGGGAGCTCGAGATTCAAACCAAATTTATATACGTATCTCAATGTTCAAAATTTGAGACTGCCGTGTACAAATTTTTTCAACAATTGTTGGCAATGGCCGTCGTCATTTTCAACACGTTTATTCTACGGGTCACAATTTTCTTACAGACCCTACCATGGCAGCCCCTTTGTACATCAAAGACATGAATTTAAAAGCAAGAAAAACCATGATTTTCTATGTATATGCCATAAAAACGAAAATAATTGAAAGTGTATCATATTTTTTCATGCAGTCATGTTAAATATACATAATATGGTATGGACGATGAGTGAAAGAAGATTAAAGTGTGCTTTTACGTGAAAAACAATCTTTGACACGAGGATCGTTGATGGAGAGACAAGGGAGGAAACTTGCTGAAATTTTCCTCAAAGCTCACGTGAATAGCTTGAAAAGTGAGTGTTTGTGCGTGTGGTTGACTGCTAGGGAGAGTCCTAGTGTTTTTGAAGCTTGAGGCATGAGTTTGAGTGTTTATGGTTTAGGAAATTCCAAAGCTTTCGTATATAATAATATGGTACAAGTTTAGGCCCAATAACCTAGGTATAGTAGGCCTATTAGAATGTAGGTAACATATTTTGTTTAGAATAGTTTTCGAAAATATTTGTTGAGTTACCAAAAAATTCTTATTTTCGTCAAAAATAGATTACCGGTTTAAAATACGACTCGACGCGTAAAAACACCTCAAAAGTTATCATTTTCGGAAATACCATATAAAATATACTATTTATTAAATAATTAAAAATAATCATTTAATAAAAATATTTTCCTATGATCCCGGTTCTCGTTCTTCCATCGCGTCTCGAATAACTTTTAAAACACATTTTTATGCATTCTAATAGAAAATCATATTTTAAATATGTAAACATGCCTACCATATTTAATTAATGCAATTAAAATAGTTTAATTAATTATTTTTCATTTTCCCTAGATTTGCATGCAGTTGGATTACATTATCGCATTTTGTACCTTACATAAACATTCTACATCTAATAAGAATTCATTGCGACCCTAATGAATGTTCAAGTTGGTAGAATAGGTGAGCGTTTGACTAATGACTAGGAGTTCGATTCCTCCTACCAACACTTTCTCGGATGATTTTGTCGCACATGATTTGCCTAGTGTGGTTTACCTGATTTCTTTATCTCTTATTTTCACCTTGTAGTTTGGTCTAACTTTCTCCTTTTTGATTAAATTTTCTTCTTGTTATAAGGACTACATATACTTGTGGGATTAAAGGAACTACATGTACTAAGAAGAGTAAATCTTTCTTTCAAAAAGCTTATTTATACGTATCTTTTTTTAATATTTCTTCAACAACCATATTTTATTTTTATATTTCTTTAATTGTGAAGCAATTTCATGTCCCAACCTTTCACGTAATTTTACCTGATCCCATGAGATTATTTTTTGGAATTACTAAATTACTTTTAACAATATTTATTAAAAATGAACTTGTTTCTTCATTTGGTAAATTATGAAGATGATGGGTCGGTAAAATGTGCGAATCTGAAACTATCAGTAAGTTATCGCAGGAGATGTCACAACAAACATTGAGACAAAACATGAATTGACAATAAGTTGATGTTAGAGTTAGACTTTTTAAGACGAATTTTCAACACAATGTACTTATGGAATATGACAATCGTCTTCCAAGTTACAACGAATTATGTTTTGTGATAGGATAATTGCAAATCATAAAAACGGACGAAATTCTATATATATGCTTTTCGAACTCTCTTTATGAGAATGGAAATATTATGCAACATTATGCAATAGACATAATATATGTATTCTGAAATTTCTTGTCGTCTAAAAACAATTTGATTACGAGGTAAGAGTCTATTTTATACTTTTCTCGGGTTTGGAAGAGTTTTTAGTGAATAGATATGATCGTTGGCTTAGAATTAATGTGATCTATCATATCTTGATTTAATAATGTAGATCATATCACATTTGGTAAGCCATAACCATTTATCATATATCATGATCAAATTCGATCTGGTGTGTCCATTTTGAATTGGACGATCCAGATCACTTCTCTTCAAGATGGATTACATTATTTGGATGCAAAACTTAGATCTAACAGATCTCCAACTCCAGGTGTCATCTAACGATCCAAATTCTATCTCCCTGTTCTATATAAATCCAACATATTCGATCATCATCCAATGGTCGCTACCTAGTCCATCGCGCGATGGGCTAACTTAGGTCCGTAGCTTTATGAGGCATGAGAGCGCTATAAAGAATTACTCAAGAGATTATCGAACCATAACTTTGAAGACTAAGTTCATATTGAGTTTTTTTTTTTAATGGTCTAAATGGACCATCAAGAATGTCTATGGGTGTTACTTCTGGAGGGAACGTCTTTGCCAAATTGCTTGAGGATGCTTATGAGATGCTAGACCAGATGACTATCAACAATTACCAGTGGATGAGTGAAGGATCTATGATAAGGAAATCTGTTGTAGTCTATGAGATAAGTTCATTCACAACATTCTCTGCCCAAATGTCAGCCATTGCCACACCGTTAGCAGCGATGAGCAAGGGAAATCAATCTACCACTGAATCAGCTGTAGTGGCTGTCGGAATGACATCTGCTGATGAAGGTGCATTATGGAGCAAGACTAGTAAGTGATTAACCGTAACTTAAACAGCTATCGAGGTAACCCTTTACCCAATCATTATCATCTTGGTCACGAAAGCATGAATTTGTTTCTTATGCCAACAATAAGAATGTATTGAATCTTCCATCGAGGTTCAATAATCAAAAGAGTGAAGGTAGACCATCTTTATAGGATCTCGTGAATGATTTTGTATCTGAATCTTCAAATAGACTCGAAAAGAGTGAGAATAGGTTGGATAATATTGAGACTCATATGACCACTATGGGTGCTTCTATGAAATCTCTTGAGATCCAAATTGTTCAGCTTGCAAGTGCCATGAATAATTAGCACATAGAAGTTTTTCCAAGCAACGCCAAAGTGAATTCGAAATAGCAGTGCAAAGCCATTACTTTGAGGAATAAAAAGAAATTGGGATTATGAACCCAATGGTGAATGATGATGAGAAGCAAGTGGAAGAAACTGAGGTTGAAGAATAAAAACCAAAGAAAGATGACAATAGTGAGCTTGTGATGTTCAAGAAGCCACTGGTGCTTAAAGTTGTTCTACCCCACCCTCAACGGTGTACAAAGAAGGGAGACTTTGCATTCAATCCCTATTCAAACTTACTTTTTCTTTCACTCCCTGTTTTCCTAAAATACCCTTTACTCCTTATTTTAATTAATTGAATATTCTTTTTAAATAATGGCCCATCATGCTTCCGTAAAATAAATTAAATCTTATACCTTTTTGACCAGAATGCCACCGGGTTATATCCACCGTATTTTACGAACTGCTCCTCACAATTCAACCACACGATCGCAACCGATGGTTACTAAGCGGATTCCTTCAGCAGCACTTAGCACAACCTTAATTCGTTTCCTACCTTAAGGTGTACAGCAAAAGATAGAATTTTGAAAATAATACATGAGAGGGGCTGAGAGCAAAGATTTCTTTATTCAAACACAAACATTTATTTATTCCATAAGAACCTCCTGTAGAGGAGGAGGAACTTGCTTAGCTACTTATAGTAGCTGAACTTGAACAATACATAACTTGAAAGAGAAAATATTACAACTTATGATTGAAAGAAATGAGGCAAATGTTCGATGATCTTCACTTCCTTCTTTCTGCCTTATTTATAGAAGGCTTCTTCGGATTTGAAACTCGGACTTCAAATCTTGATAAGCCTTTACAGCTTGCCTTGGGACCATGTAGTGGTTGAATGGTCCTTCCACTTTGTCTTCTTCTAGATTATTAATCTAGCAATCAACTTCTCATCTTCTTTTAATTCTCCGAGATACCAATAGAGATGAGTCTGGAATAGATCTGCTGTTATCTCATCACCCTTTTCTTTGTACATCTTAATTATTGATCTGAGAGCAGCAGCTTCACTCCGCTTGTAGTTTATCCTTCTTTTCAAAACTTTAAGATATACTCGATACATCTTTGAGTTTTGATTTTTCTGGTGTGTATTACTAGTTCCAAATTACCCGTATTTATATTGTAATTTTTTGGGTCCAGTTTCTTGTTTTGATTGGATTTCCTTTATCTTTAAAGATAAGGTATCCGATGTTCTTTGTCATTTTTCCACCGATTATTGGTGGTCCTGTCCTTCCACTTACATGGTGGATTTTCTTTTTGGTGAGTGGGTTTAGTCACATCTCCCTTTTAATTTTGTTGAGGAATCTTCGGCTTTTTGTATCCTCGAGGAAAATGTGAATGTAGTCCTTCCCCACTTGTCCTTGCTTCGGTAAAATGTTTCCGATCAGATCTCGGTTTGAAACCTTTACCGAATTCCGGTTCTTTCTGATTCTGGCATTCAAGGCAGATGTTTTCTGACCATCTTCCTATGTGTGCCATAT
Source organism: Primulina huaijiensis (assembly GCF_012295235.1). NCBI lineage: Eukaryota > Viridiplantae > Streptophyta > Magnoliopsida > Lamiales > Gesneriaceae > Primulina > Primulina huaijiensis. Next base: position 14,529,235 of record NC_133311.1, on the reverse strand, counting down.
TACAGAACTTTCGGCGAGTCTCTTTACTTGCCGACATCTTGCTGTTCCATAGAAGATTTCTTTTCTTTTCGAATAGATCTTCTGCAAAGCTTGTAGTTTTTCCTGTCATAGTGTTTATCAGGAATGATCCATTTAAAGAATTTTGGTAAAACTTAAATGGAAACTTGACTTTGTCCATCTCTGTGAGACAGACCCCGATACCCCATGCTCTCCTGGTAGACATATCATCTTCATTAAATGAAGAGACTAAGGGGGTTTCATTTGTAGGAGGATCCTTTATAAATTTTTGAGAATTCATGTCTGGCCTCCTTAGCTTGATAAAATGAAAGGCTTCGTGTGAGCCTTTTCCTGCTGGTTCTGGTGCTGCACTGAAAAAGTATAGCTCCAAAACATCTCCTCTGGACAAATGATCATTATTTGCCCAAGTCTCATGAACAGCTTCCTGAATCCATTTTGGTAATGCTGATATCTCCGGGAAGCTGGACGAAGTAGTATAAACTGAGGCAAGAGCCCCAAATTCATACCAGGCTTTGACCTCCTTTGGATATGAATTTTGTTTCATCCATACCCTAGGATATTTTCCTGCAATATCAACTCGAACCATAGCTGGGTTGATGCCAATTCTTGTGTTTAATTTCTCCCAATTCTGTTGGTAAACCTGAAATGGAGGAATTACATTTTCATTAGTACCAACCTTAGTTTTGCCTTTGTCAGTACGAGGCCTAAGGTTGATCTCTCCCTCTTCAATCCCCGAGGTGAAGGGTTGACTTGAGGACTCGAGATAAGGATCTGGAGTCTCAATTTTTGTTTTAGCCGACTCATCTATAGATGATCCCGACTTAACACTTGTGCAAGGGGTATTTGAATCCCCCGCTACAGGTATAGAGTCCTGTACTCGAAAACTCTCCATTTGGGAAACCAATGGTTTCTCAATGCCTTGGAGGATAGGCCTTTGCATTACAGACCATAACTGAGTATATGCCTGTAAACATCCTGTAATTCGATCAGAGACAATTCTCTTATCGGCTTGTTGTAGCCTTCCCGCAACTTCTGCGTTTACGGCCAACTTGTTGAACTCGGTTTGAAGCATTTCAAGGTGTTCCCTCAAATGCCTCTGCATCTTGATAATAGCATCAATGTCAATGCTGTCCATCTCTTGTTAAAAAATCTGCAAGAATATTTTCATGAGATTTAATTATCATAATATCAAAAATATAATTTTGACATAATGCCTGCCATCTTAATAATCTGGCCTTCTCAGGTTTAGATTCAATTCTATTCCTTAAGAACGCTTTCACCTGTGTGTTATCAACTTTCAAAGTGAATTTCTTTGCAAGTAAAAATAATGGCCATTTTTCAAAAGCTCTTTTTACTGCATAAAATTCCTTTTCGTTGATATGCCATCTTATGGCTTCTGCATCTGAGAATAAACCGCTACAATATCTGCATGGTTGTTCTCCCTCTGGTGTGAGCTTAGTAAGAACTGCTGCCCACCAATGATCACTGGCATCGGTATACAATACCAGATTATCCTCATCTTGAGGAATAGCCATTTTTGGAAGATTCTTACAAATCTCCTTTAATTGGCATAGTCCTTTTGTGTGTTCATCTGTCCATATAAATCTAGCATCTTTTTTCAATAATGGACTAAAGACTTTCCTGTGTTTTGCTAGGTTTTTAATAAACATCCCAGCAAAATTAACAACTCCTAAAAAACTTTGAAGTTGCTTCTTGTCGTTGAGTCTTTCTGGAAAATTCTGCACTTTTTCCACTATGTGTTCTTGCAGAATAATTCCTGATTCATCGATTTCAATTCCGAGGAATTCAATCTTCCTTGTTGCAATGACTGCTTTCTTTTCAGATAAGACCAGTCCTTCTTTTTTACAGACATTGGAGAAAATCTCCAAATGCTTAACATGTTCATTCATATCTTTAGATGCTATTAAAACATCATCAATATAAACAAACATAAACTTAAAATAATCTTTAAAAAGATTATCCATTTTTCTTTGAAATATCTGGGGTGAATTAGCCAATCCCATTGGTAATACTTCCCAAATATAATGTCCCTGAGGTGTAGAGAAAGCTGTGAATTTCTTACTTTCTTCTTGCATCCTAATCTGGTAAAATCCAGACTTACAGTCGAACTTAGAGAATATCTTGGCGTTGCGTATGCAACTTATTAGATGTTCTCTACTAGGTATAAAATACCCATCAAACTCCAGAATCTTATTAATTTCTTGATAATTAATAACTAATCTGGGTTTTCCTCGTTTTATCTCACCATGATTCCTTACCAGAAAACATGGACTACTATATGGTGACATCCCTGCTTTGATTAATCCAAGGTCCAAATGTTCCTTGATTATAATCTGCATATCCCTTTGCTCAATGATATTCATTGGGATAGGCTTGCAGCGGACAAATTCATACTCTTTGCCTTCCTTAATTGTAAGGCAAGCTTTGAGTTGATTTCTGTCCCACCATGCCAAGGGGTCTTCATTATAATTTTCCTTGATCCTCTTCTTGACATCTTCCAGGGATACCTTAGATTCAAACTCTACTTCATTTTTATGTAGAGCTATCTTAAGGCATTCTATCTCTTCTGGTTGGAGTTCTTTCTCTGCTCTTAACTGGAGCATTGTTTCTCCAAACCTTCTAGAACCTTTCATTTTTGGGTTCAGAAGTTGTCCTGAATCACCACGCTTGCTGCGAAACTGGATTGGCAATTTTCTGTAAAATGCCTCTCTTAGTCTCTGGACTATGATTTTGTGGTTACAAGGAGTTGTAAACACTAATTTTCTTGTCTCATTTTCTTGAGTATAGGATTTGAACATTTGTAGGAAATTGTTTCCTAGTAAAATGTCAGCTCCTGTATCATGAAAATAAATTGGTGGTGTCTTCACCTTATACCAAGGTGTTTGCCCAGCACCGCCAATCATTATTTCAGTCATCTTAATCCCTTTACATAAGATTAAGATTCTTCTGGAAAAATCTCTTCCAGCAATCTTTGGTAATTCTTCTTCCAAACTTGTTGGAAAAACTCCTCGTTTTGCTGTACAAATACCAGCACCTGAATCAATATAAGCAGCAAAATATTCTGCCTTATATTGTTCATATAACATTCCGACTGGAACGTATATGGAGAATGGACTTGTGGTCATTGGATTTTCCACATCTTATCTTCTGCCATAAACTCCATTCCATACTCTAGACGTTTCCAAGGTTTATGTTCCTCAAGAAACTCTAGTCCAAGAATCAGTTGATCTGATTCTTTTCCTGGACTTCCTGTGATATGAACTTCCAATTCTCCAACTTGGATCATTCCTTGGTAAGTTCCTATCATAGGTTGTTCTAAATAGTAGATGGTATTACAAGGAAATTGATTCCTTTGTTTCGTAATATCAAATACTATTTCGACTTCCTTCCACCCTTCTGGGCATCTAAGCTTTCCTATTGTTGAAAAACTTTTTAGCTCATGTTGGATTTCTTGAACAGGGGTTTTTCCCCATCTGTAGCTTGTAATCCTATCTCCTTGAAAAGATAGTCTTCTTGATTCCAATCTAAGACTTTGATTCCTTTGTAGAATCGGTTTGTCTTGTATTTGGATATCTGTTTCCTGTATTACCGGAAACTCAACTCGTTCTGGATAAATTGCCTGAGCAACTTTTCCAAATATTTCTGGTATCTCAATAAACTCATTTCTAATAAACAACTCTGAATGATGTGTATTAGATAAAGCATATGAGATTTGATAGGTAATAGAATATGGTCTATTACCTTCCTTCATTAGCCTTTTCTCCTTGAAATTTTGATGTAATGTCAAGGCTCGGCTAAAATCTCGATCTGCCAGGTTGTAAGCTATCCGTGGATAGATAACTCCTACAATCTTTCCTGCACAGAGATTTCCTGAGATAGTTCCCAGTACTGAATCTTGAAGGTTCCCCATTCTTTTATCGCATATAGCAATATCAATGGGTGAATCAATACCTTCTTTGAAAGTAGCTTTTATCATAATTTGGATTGCTCCAATATGAATCCAGGACATAGTCCTTGCTACTTCGATCTTGAGATTTTGTAATTCCTCATTTATTTCTTCAGAAGGAATTAATTGCATCTCCATTCTATTTCCCGTAAGTTCCATTGGGATTGCCATTTCCCTTCTGGAGACTTTATAGATTAGATGATGCTTTCTGTTTCTTAGGCCAAGATTTCCTAAGAACTTTTCTACCTGTCCTGCAGAGAATCCTTGGTATTTCTGTAGACTAGGATTTTCTTTCATGATTCTTTGAACCATGTTATTAGATATTGTTGTCTGGCTAAAGAACCCAGACAAATCCTCATGTGTTTCGTGTCGAAACACCTCGTTTTCAGTCAGATTCCGATTCAGTTCCATCGGATTCTCCNTAGCTCGTGTATGAGCCCTTCTGAAAGTTTTCTTTGTAGGTGTTCTTCCTGTGCTCCGAGATGTACTCGATGCCTGGGAGGATATCCTACTTCTTGATGGTCCGCTTCTTTGTCCAGATTTATAAGATCTGGCTTTTTGTCTAGACCATATTGTTCTTGGTTTCCAAGAACTCCTTCCCCCTCTAGCATAAGGATGAGTCCTAAAACTTTTCCTTTTATGCTTTTGTGGTTTACTTCCAATAATTGTTGGAAGATCATTTTCTTTACAACACAAAGGCGTACGTTTATTAATACCCCTTAATCGTTTGTAATTCTTTTGTAATGCTGCCAAATGGCACCATTCCGCCAATTTTCCTTTAAGGAAAGAAGCTCTTCGTGCCAATGTATCTGGATTTCCAGGTACATATTCCCTTATGAGCATTTCTCTCCAGGGACTGGGCATTTTTGCGAAGAAAAGCTGCATAGCTGTATCTTCTTCGACTCCTGAATTCCATCTATATTTGGTGAATAACATAATGTATTCATCTACTAAACAGATGTCATGTAATTCAAGACTATACAGAGCTTGAGTATATTTCTTCCTCTTCTCTGTGTCTTGACTATTAAAATAGTCTACCCCTATAAATTGTGCTTTAAATAGGGTAGCCATTCTTCCAGCTATCTCGCTTAGAGATTCTCCAGCTAGGACCGACTCTTTAGTTTCCACCGAAGTCATGTCCCAAGCAATTTTCACTGATCCCATAAGACTCATTTCTAGGAGTTTAATGAATCCTTCTCTGTTGAGATCAAGTGTTCCTGCTGCAATTCTCATAGCAGATGTCCAATCATCTATGAGTTCTTCTCTGTTTTTGAAATCTAATACATCAAGGTTAAGCATAACCCCGTAAGGATGTATCGGATCTAAAACAGTTTTCCCATAGGGGGTTTGGTGCAAGGGAATTTGATTTCTCCTTGTCCTTGTTCCCGCAGGGTGTGAACCTCCACCAGTATGGAAATCAGTCTGAGATTCTCTCATGTGTATATTTTGAGATCCCACACTTTCCCTTGGTAGTTCCTGTGAAGATGACCAGGTTATAGCAGGTGTTTCACCTCCTGCTGTGTTCATCTTTAGATCTACAACTTTGAGATTTGCGAAAGATTCCGCAAGTTCTTGTAGATCATCCAGACCAATCCTTTCTAAAGTTGTCATCAGATTAATTTCTTTTCTGAGACAGACTTAATTAGATTGATCATCTTCTCTTCTTCAGTCAAAGGTTTTGACACCACTCTGGCCTTTCCTTGTTGATGTAACAAAGGTTCAGTACCAAATGATGGTGGTAACCATCCTCCTGAAGATCTTTTACTAGAACTTGGTTGTTGTTCTAGTTTCTGAATTCTTGTTTGAATATCCTTTAATATTCCAAGAATTTCTTCCTGGTTTTCAAGGATTTTTTCAACTCGTTGTGGTACAAAATATAGCATATTACCATAGTTTTGTACTGTTTTCTGAATTTCTCTAAGATCTAAAGAGAGCTTAGAAGAATCTGGTATAATTTCCATAAACTTATTAGATTGAATCATAAGTTTACCTGAGGATGCTGATGCTTCCCTTTCTGTTTCTGATATCTAACAATAGTTAGATTCCCTTGTTTATATTCCAAAATATTGGAATAATTCTTGTTAATTATTTTTCTCGAACCTAAGTTCGGATTCATAATTTTCGAAATTCTCCTCCTCAAACATTTCGTTTCTTTGTAACAATAAATTTTGTGTTTGAAATAAATCAACCTATAGCTCTGATACCATTTTGTGAACGCGGGGATCAATTATAATTAAATAGGATATAAGGGTAATTTTGGTATTTATGAAAACTTTTTCTCTCACCAGGGAGTAGGAACAAATTTGAGTTTGTTTTGGGTAATGTCCACCAATTCTCCCTACAAAGAAAGCTTTGGATGAGAGATTTTTGAAGTTTTTTGATATTTTCAAAAAAGTTCACATCAAGATTCGTTGATTCTTTTTTTTTAAAAAAAAAGACTAATTATGCAAAATTCATGAAGTGATTTCAAGGAAGATGAATTGGAGCTTGATATATTATTAATTATTTTATTTTTAAAACATTAAAAAAATTTATGAAACCGTCTAACGGAACAATTTTATGAGATAATTATCTTATCTGAATCGAGCGATGCAAAATCTTATGTGTTATACAAAAAATATTATTTTTTCGTTCTAGATATATACTGAATCGACTCATCTTATATGAAACATATTCTTTTTAAAATATGTCAGAGGTGGTTATTAATATCTGGAGTAGGTCTCTCTCACGAATCTTTATCTGTGAGACGTGTCAACCCTACCGATATTCACAATAAAAAGTAATACTCTTAGCATAAAAAGTAATACTTTTTCATGGATGATCCAAATAAGATATCCGTCTCACAAAATACGATATGTGAGACCGTCTCACACAAATTTTTGCCAAATATCTAAAGTTTGTCTATGATATTTTACTCTTAGTTAAATAAAATTAATTTAGTTTACCACATATATTTATCATCCCCATATAATAAATAATCAAATGTTTTATTATTATCATACATAATATTATATCAGTTAAATATTATTATGCTTAAAAATTTCACAAACAAAAATTTTAAAAATAAAAAATTTAAGTTGTAAAGGTGACCGAACACAAATTTAATTCGTCTCCTTTATCCCCAAGCCGATGATCAGAAATTCCCCCAATTCTTACACAAAACCCTAGACCACCTCCCTCAATCGACACGAAATCAATCTTCTTTATCCTTCCGACAATCATCCACCATAAATATCTGAGCCACTTTAACCCTGAAAATCGCAGACGGGTCCATTGATGTCAGTCGCGCCGGAAAAATTCCCGAATCAGAACTCTCTGATTTCGCCCACGAGCTCTCGCTTCGTAACGGAGACGATTAATGGTTCTCACAGGTTCGTGATCCAGGGGTACTCCCTCGCCAAAGGCTTGGGCGTCGGGAAACACATTGCCAGCGAAGATTTCACCGTTGGAGGCTATAAGTGGGCAATTTACTTTTATCCTGATGGTAAAAACGTGGAGGATAATTCTACTTATGTCTCTGTTTTCATTGCCTTAGCTAGCGATGGTACGGATGTGCGGGCACTGTTCGAGCTTACGTTGGTTGACCAGAGCGGCAAAGGGAAGCACAAGGTGCACAGCCATTTTGAGAGGTCGCTAGAAAGCGGTCCATACACTCTTAAGTACCGTGGGAGCATGTGGTAAAATCCTTTGTATCCCAGGTCTTTTCTTTTCATTATTTGGCTTGTTGTTTTGTTGATATACCGTGGGTTGGGCAAGCTGTCGTTTCATTGAATTTTCGTTTGGTTCTTGATGATGGTCTTTGTTTTTTCTCCTGATTGTTTGTGTTTTGAACGATAGAAGTGTAATTTTTTTGGTATATTTGCTAAAGAAATTGTGTTTTAGATTGGCTTCTGTTGGTCTCTTGATGACCATGTTTTATCTTGACAATTGGGATCGGGGAAGGATTGTGGCATGCTTGGAATTCAAGTCGAGAAAATTATTGTATTCATTTTCTAAAAAATTTCGACTATAATCTATAGAGTTTAACTTTTGTGTTACGCTGTTCTAGTTGATACCATATTTGAAATATTGGACTCACCAACCAAGTATTTAGTGATTTCTTTCAAGTTTCACTATGTTGTGTCAAGAAAAATGTGTTCTTAAAAAATTGGTAGATATCATAACATTTATCAAACAAATACTCAGCGGAACAAGTAGTCAATATATTCTTAAATGTGCTTCATCTGAATGCTATGGTTTGATTTTATTACACTAAAAATTTGGAATAATCACTTTAGGAATTCATGACCTTGTGGAATTATAGTTTCTGATTGTAGGATTAAATCGACGATTCTCTTTTGATGAAGTTTGTAGAACATGTGATTTCTGAAATGCTCGGCGCAGTTTCAGGTCTATCAATGTACCCTGTCTTTTTTATGGGGCTACCAAGGATGATTGCCTAGTTTAAATAAACATCGGTACTTCTTTTCCCAACTCCTGTTGCATTTTTTTGTGACAGCATATATATAGGCTGTTCGATGAATAATAATTAGTTTCATCAAATACTTCTTGATCCTGAAACCAAGCTAGGCAATAAACTCGATTTAGTTTGGGTGTTGTCTGCTAGTCACCCTGTGGCAATGACTTGCATCTTACATCTTCACCAGTGCTAAAACAATGTATGTGAATGCAAACCAAAACATTCCCTGTGCTCCTTTTGGATGTCATTGTCACTTTGGTGTCTGTAATCGTGTCATTATAGAATTTGGTATTTTATCCAGGTTAGATCAGTTCCTGGATCTCAAAGCTCTTTTGAAAAATAGCTGGAGATCAACTTTTTTTTTTAAGATTGAGCTTTGGGACCCCTTACTTTGGTTATCAATTCTTGGGACGTGTTATATTTTGCAATCGGTACTAATGACTTGATAGATGCGGAGATGGTTAAGTTTTTTTTAGTGAGTCCTGTAAATTGAAAAGTTTGGGTGATACTCTATAAATTCCCTTCTTCGTTGAAAAATATTCGTGTGGAATGGGAGTCTAGATCACAAATAATGTGATATGGATTGCTTCCTCTTGAAGAAAATGACGAGAACAAACATTCTGAAACCTCGTTTGGAAAATTTTCCTATTTCTTAAATTTTAGAAAGAATTATTAAGATTCTTAAGATAACAAGATTTCCATCCCCTCACCCAATTTTGAGTTCTCATATGTTGTGATTAATTTACTGAATGCAGGGGATATAAACGGTTTTTCAGAAGAGCTTTGCTTGAAAGTTCAGACTATCTTAAAGATGATTGCTTGAAGATCAACTGTACTGTCGGAGTTGTGGTTTCTGCCATAGATTCTTCTAGTTTAAATTCGATTCATGTCCCTGACTCAGATATTGGGTCACATTTTGGAATGCTTCTGGAGAATAGGGAAGGTTCTGACATTGTTTTTAATGTGGCTGGGGAGAAATTTCATGCCCACAAGTTGGTACTTGCTGCACGTTCCCCCACACTTCGATCTGAGCTTTTTGATGGATTGGATAGCGACGAACAAGATATTATTGTTTCGGATACGGAACCTGAAGTTTTTAAGGTAAGGAATTATAATATTTTATATCCGTTGATGTGTTCCTAGTCCTATTTTCTTATCTCTTACTCTGCTTTTTTACTTGATGGTCAGTTGCTCTTCTGGAGGAGATATCTTTTTAGGATCTTCAATGAACTTTGTTTGTTTCCGCTGCTCTAAATGATTACTAAAGTTACATGATATTTTTAGGCTATTCTGCACTTTATATACCGAGATGCCTTGGTGGAAGATGAGCTCATTGCATCTAGCTCCAGTTCTTCTCCCTTGGTAACTGACACGTTAAATGCAAAGTTGCTGGCAGCGGCTGATCGTTATGGTTTAGGAAGACTTAGACGGATGTGCGAATCTCATCTCTGCAAGGATATATCTGTGAATTCGGTGGCACAGATTCTTGCTTTGGCAGATCGTTACCATGCTTCAGAATTGAAAAGAGTTTGCCTTAGTTTTGCAGCCGAGAACCTGGCAGGTATAGGAATAAGCCCATTTTTGTGTATAAATCAATTTCCAGTAGTTTATGGTTATGAAGTCTTATTTGTCTGCATTTGTTCTTTTTTCGCCATGATAATTCCCATTCTCATCATGGTTGTTCTTGTGCTTACTCACTGTTAGATCCTGACTTCTCGAACCATTTAATGTAACTACAAAGACTACCTTGAATTTTTAACGATAACGAAGAGCACCCATAAATGTAACCAACATAAAAGGGCTAAAGGTGGGGCGGGGCTGTGTAACTAACTAATTTGATTGTAGGTCGAATTTATTTCATTTCTAAATTAAATGATTCTATTTGATGAGGTTACGTGTGTTTTAGTTTTAATTGTATTTTGAAAGTTAAAATCTCATAAGTTTCTTATTCATATTTACACGTGCTCAAAGTCGAAAATATAACTGGTTTGAAATTTAAGGTTAAATGAAAATGGTGCAATAATCATAATCTTCGGCTAATTTTTTTTACTGAAATCTAATTTTTTTCAAAATCTTCAAAAACAAAAACAAAAATCCTGATAAATTCCTCAGTTTTTCATGTCCACTTATCATACCTTTTCAGCTGTTATGCGTTCGGATGGCTTTGCAAACCTGAAAGAAAATTTCTCAGCTCTACAATCCGAGCTCTTGAAGACCGTAGCTGGCTGTGATGAGGATTGTGGTGGTGGTGGTGGCAAGTCTCGAAGTGTTTGGGCTCAGCTGTCAGACGGTGGTGATACCAGTGGAAGGAGGGTAAGACAACGGAGTTAACTTTGGATTGAGGTAATGGATACTTCTTGTTCAGTAAATGAACGTTATTATTTGTGAAAAATTGTACCCGAAAGGATGCTGAAACACAGTCCTCAACTTTTATAACAATACCAGTAAACTGAAATTTCCATATTTGCTGCAATGTTTAGAGATTCCGTACTTTAGCTGAGCAAAGCTCATTCAGGAACTGATTCTGGATAATTGTTGCTATCAGACTGTAATTGTATTTTTTCAGGACAGCTTCAGAATCATCTATCCATGTATGTTGTCCAATGAATATTCTGCTCCCAATATTATCCATACATTCATTTACTTTTCTACCAAGGACATTGTTTTTAATGAAATATAACTGATTTTCCTCTTCTATACTATCCACTTGTGGATCCTGATTTTGCTCTTGGCATTTTATGATGATCAATTGTCAATTCTCCTGTAATTAAATTACCAAATTCATTAGGTGTCGGTCTTCGTGCAAGGAAATTTGTTGTTTCCTATAAGATGTGTGTTTGGGTAATATTTGTAACGTTGTCTCATTTTAAGAGATAAATGCAATTAATGTAGAGTCATTTGGAATATGGAACCGAGTTTTGAGAATATTTGAGTCCAGCGTGTTATGTGCTCGAAAGAATGTGGCATTGGTTATTCCAAGTTTCTGGTTCATTCAAGTGCACGTATACCGTTCCATGGTTGTCATTGACCTGTTCTATAACAAGCTTTTGACACAAACACAGAGGACCAGTGACCGTGCCCATGAGATGTCATGAGAATCAACGCGAACTGATCAATTGACTGAAAGCAAAATTATACAAAAACACTGATAATATTAAACCAAGCTCCAAGAAATAATAAAACTCTGCGTGCAACTCCTAAATGAAACACGATTTGCCCTTATCTTGGTTTCCGGATGACCTAAACAAGGCAACCAAATATCACGGAATGGTTCCAGATTTATGAAAAAACTGCAGTTCATAGCAAAATCAAGATGGGAACTAGAAAAGTGTGTGAGCAGGTATTGTAAGAGTTGCAGCAAAAAGTAAGAACATAAAGTGACTAAACGGTGGGCATAGCATTCCATATTTGCTTGCAATCCTTGCTTAAATCATCACAAAGAAGTGTGCCTAGTGCATCTTTCAGCAAATAATGGTTGTTCGACTGATCTTTCTTAGGAGCAAAAAAGTCGGAAGCTAGCAAGAAATCTGGTGTGGAGAAGACCGTCTGGTTTTTTACTTCATTCATGTTGTGAAGTTTCATCAGAACCAGGTCATCCGCAGCTTCGTCCTTAACTTTACAGCATTCAGATCAACCGAAGAAGTAATTAGCATGATCACCAGAAAGAGAATAAAATATGAAGAAAAAAACAAAACATAAAAGAAACGAGAATTCCAGAGTCAGGGTTAACAATGAATATCAAGAAAATGCAGTATCAGAAATATTCAGACCTGGCATTGTCTCTGAAGAATGGAGGTCAGCAAATGAGTTTCTACTGATAAGGGTGCACTCGCTGAACATGGACGACGAGGAGTAACATAAAGGAGAGATTGGCTTTGTGATTGCTTCCCATTCGGTTTCGTGGATATCATGAGATGCGGTGTCCATCATATCAACTGGCATAATGGAAGCATTTGAAGCCTGATGGACAGAGTTGTTCCTCGAGTTTTTCATACTATGTGATTCATACAGTACAGCATCCAACAATCCACTGTCTCGAGGTGAAAGATTACACGAGTGAGCATTTTCATTTGGAAGAGTTTGGATCATAGTATCAACAGACTCGAGGGAAGGCAACGGGGACGAGGGTGAGCCCCAACTACCCGTATGAGTTTGGAGTGAAGGGAGCTCCAGCTTCATTGCCCAAGTAGGCTCAGAAGCAGAGGTGTTACTATTTAAAATGGCATGGGTGACAGGAAGTGCACTTGAGGATGAGGCATGATCAGTTGTCGCATTATGATCATATGAATTATGATCAAAGGCGGAGGGGAACACAAAAGATTGAGAAATCTGCATAGAATCATCACTTTGATAATGATTTTCATCTGGTGCAGTGTTGCCTACAGTGGTATTCAAACCAGGGAACAAAGTTTCTGACCTTCGAAATTTCTTGGATGGATAAATCATGGAAAGGAAATATTTCTCAGGGTAAGCAGAATCGGGATCTTGTGATAAAAAGCTATTTGCAGGGACATCAAGGAAGCTTTCAGATGGAAGATCAAGAAATGCCATAGGATACAGAAGCTGATCTAGTTCCATTGTTTTAAATTCCACGGGAGGAAACTCCAAGTAGTTAATTGGCAAATAATCGGAATGATCAGCATCACCAGATGAGAAAGCAGCCATTTCTTCATTTTGTTCGTTCTCATTTGATGCTTGGAGACAGATATCAGGTGGATAGATCGGTAAGCCAGCACGCTGTCTTCTTTTAATTCTTGTGTTCCAATAGTTCTTGATCTCATTATCTGTGCGACCAGGCAACTAAATAGAAAAAATAAGATTAAGAATATGATGAGAAAAGGTATAACTGCAGGGTAGACAAATGTGCTAATACCGTAAAGTTGTATCTGAAGTTGTAATATTAATATTTCGGTAAGTAGTATTACCATACACTATTGCCCACATGAAGCTGAAAATATATAAGAGAACCTAAACGTGCATGAACTTATTTGCCAATGATGTAAGAAGTACAGATGGAATTTCTCAACAGTATGATCAGAATAGATGAGAATAGATGATTGGGAGGACCCGCTGAATGTATCAAGCACATTGTCATGGAAACTAAGCAATGATAATCAAAAAGGAAATAGCAGACGAGCAAACAGCAGTCGTAAGGAAAATATAAACAGCGAATATTAAATTATGCAGTATCTGCAAGTTTTCCTTGTAATCATGGGCTGTATTTTCCACCTTCAAAACAATAAAAATTAATAAAATTCGGGATATATTCTTTAATAGAGAACCTTCTCCCTCCCGTTCATTTGAGTTAAAAGATGCATGTCATGCACATCACGTCCGTGTCATGTCGTCTCATATGAACAAAGAACACATTAATATAACGAAACATTAAAATTCCATTTCTTTCAACTCAAAAAACGTAAAAGCAGACCGGTTTGACAAGTTTTTTGGAACAATGTTTTTTCATATTATTAACAATATACACTTGTAATGCCTGTCAAACGGTTTTGTAAAACTCTGGTAAGGCTGTATAGCATGTATGAGTTCAAATGAAAAATGAGATCAGACATTTATCAGCTCACTAAAGTTACTAAATTTCGGGATTTCTTGAATTAGATTCAAGGAAACTGATCATCAAAGTTAAACAATTTATTTTCATGAAATTAGAAATTACTATTTTTGAGTATTAATGCCATATGTATATCATTATAGTATTCATTCCCAGACACGGCAACAAGCGAAATCTGCAACATGTTTTTACGTATAGATAAGATGATTTGAAAGAGTAGCACACACCTCAGCTGCCATTCGGGCCCATTTATTTCCCATCTTAGCATGAAGTTCAATGATATGGCGCTCCTCCTCCGGACTAAATGCACCTTTTTTAAGATCTGGTCTGAGGTGGTTTGCCCATCTCAAACGACAACTTTTTCCACAGCGGGCAAGTCCCGAGTGTTTCTGAACTGCATTCCAATTCCCTTCTCCGTGCTTGGTAACATATTCAACTAAAATTGCATCTTCTGCAGAAGTCCAGGGACCTTTTTTAAGTGGACCATTCGCTCCCATATTTCCACTGCTACTAATATCATCAACAGATGGTGAGTCCATGCCGTTCTTGGAATTCATCCATTCCTCACTTTCACTTGTCATACTCATCTTCAGTTCTTGAAAAAAAAAAAACAAATAAAGAAAGAAAGTAAAAAGAAAATTCTAGTTTAGTACACAAAGCAGAAGAACATTAAAAAAATTATTGCAGTGTTAGGAAAACGATAGCGCGTGTGATTCCAGATAAGCCATGACAATGGAAAATTGTTTTCCCATCAACACAGAAAAAAACATAGCAACATTCTTTGGAAGAGACCATGCTAATAACAGACAAAGAAAATCAAAGCCATGTGAAGTTAAAATAGATAACCGAGGCAGCACTTGAAACCCAATTCTTTATTAAACCAATCGATTCCGAGAGATCTACAAATCACTAAATAATTCATCCATCAGTCATAAATCCCAAACCGAGGAAACAAACTTAACATAACGTTTGAAGCCTTCAACTTACCTTGTTCACATGAGTCAAATTAATCAAATATATGAGACAATCCAGAAAATGGTCAAAGTCAAAGCAGCTGTACTTGCTATAGCTACAGGTTTATTCCGGGTGTGTGCACAAACAAATCTTCATCTATTTCCGCAATTATTACTGCTATAGAACGACGACAACTCAAGCAATGCAAACACACACACACGCACACACACAAAGAAAAGAAAGAAAGAAAGAAGCTAATACTTAAAAAACCACCCCTTAGAGGTGACTCAATTGAATTATGTCCATCCTTTCCCCATTATCTCAACTAACAAGTTTAATAGAATCTGTAAAAGTTTTCATACATTCTGGGCTAAACACTAAATAAAGGACTAAAGGAGTGCTTATTACACAATGATTTGACAGAAGTCAGAAAAGTTGTCAATCATCAACCTCTAAATCTACACAAGAACTCTCCATACTCTAGACAATAAGGCAATGCCAAAAAGCGAAGTCACATAAGAGCAATGCTAACAAAACAAATGCACATCAATACTCACCGTTACATAACAAATAGGCAGTGTTGAAAGTTTTAAGATTCAAAACAGCTGATAACGGAGTTTTGAATATAACTATTGGCACATATACCATACAGATAAAAAAAAAACCAGTAAGAAAAGAGCTTGCTAAGTTTCAGGTCTATCATGCCGGAGATCTAAATGTCCAGAACTGTGTTCTATGACTCTCTGTGCAATGAATAGTGGGTAAGAAACATGCGCAGTGGCAGACTTTACCAGACAAGCGGCAGTTTCATGAAATAATTCCAACTTCTATATTTATTTTTTTTCTAAAATTTCAACTTTCAACCCCGATACTTATTTTGGGATTGCTTAGACTTTTAAAATACACAAAAGACAGAATTTATGAAGCCTATACGACAACACATATGTAAAAACATTAACTGTCATTAAACTCAGCAATACAGTTTACTCATTAATGCCAAATCTCAATTATGCCAACTACCTTGATGCAGAAAACTCTAGCAGGAAATGCAAGGCACTCCGCAGAAGCAAATGATCCGTCCCACAAGAACTCAATAAAATAGCAAACAAATGCAGATCATTCCTAGAAGAATAATTTGTTAAATAAACGCGCAAGAAAAATAAAAAAAGAAAAGAAAAGGAAACAAAAAAAGCTCAATTCTTTTCCTCCAAAAAATTAAGATCCCGAACACCCAGAAAGAAAAACAAAAAAAATCCCATGAGACGAAAATGTCACAAGATTCACTCATTTACCATGATGGAAAGAGAAACAGCAATGAAAAACAAAAGGGGTGGTGAAATTTACAAAGAGGTGTCAGCTGATGGAATTGAAATTTGGGAAAGAAAAAAAAAAGATACAGAAGGCAAATACAGGGTGGGGGCTAGATGGCAAGCTTGGAGAGAAAATAGTGGAGAGATTAATGGGTTGAACAACAGCTCAATTGAAGATCAAACAATATATACTAACTCTCCCAACCCAAAAATTTCTTTTCTAGTACCTTTACATGTGACCATTATCATGTGATTTATCAAGTAAAATTCCATTCTTGATTGTGCGTGTTTGAGAAAGAGGAGAGAAACCAGCTAGCAGTATGCCTAAAATTATGGACGACTTGTTTCACATGAGAGATGAAAGGGGTATTACATTTGGGACGCTACCTATTTAAATGAACATTTAAAAATTATTATAAAAATATATTTTAATAAATCTGCTGTTTAATTATAACTATCGACTCCAATATATTCAACATATTCTTGAAATTTTAGAAAATTTCGTTGTTTTTCTCTATATTTTTGTATTTATAAAAAATATAAAATATATTTAATTAATCACGACTAATAGATGAAAAATTATTTTTAGATTGGTAAATCTATATATCAAGTGACCAGATGCATAGACTGCTCACAAAACTCTTATCAGACTCATTAATTAATTTTGTGAAATCGATATTCGACCCGATCCGTTCAATAAAAAAATATTATTTTTTACTGTAGCAGTGAATCGGATCAACCCATCTAGCAAGAGGTGTTCTTTGGATTGCTTGTGTGTAATATACATACACATATTCAATACCATTTAAATTCAAAAGGTGTTTAATGTTACAAATGACAGACAAATATATCTATGTATACATCCAAAGTATTTAAATTCAAAACGTGTTTCATGTGATATTTAAATAAGAACTAAATTAATTTTATTTTTGAAGTGACATTAAAAGATATAGAGATAATTCTTTAATATTTGAAAAAATGTAGATATTTACTTATTAGGTTTTTGGTGAGAGTGAGACGGACTCACATATTTATATTCGTAAGATGGGTCAACCCAATTCATATCTGCAGTGAAAAGAAATATTTTTTATATAAAAATTAATAATTTTCATGAATCGAGTCAGAGATAAGTCTCATAAAAATTTGATTCGTGAAACTGTATTATGAGAATTTTTGTATTACTTAAAAATAACATATTATTAGAAGTTACTTAATTTTTTTAAAAAAATCAGAAATAAAAAAAACTATACGTTAACAGTTGAAATGATACATTTTGTAATTTTAAAAAATATATAATATAAATAAATTTGATTAAAGAAGTTATATGCATTATGATTTTCCCATACATTAATTATTTGCAAGAGTATCTGTAGTTCCATTTAATTTGAAGGCCATCTACCTTGAAAATTAGCAGTTATATGTATTTTTAAAATTACAAAATTTATCATTTCAATTTTTAAGTATTATTTTTTATTACTGATTTTTTTTAAAAAAAAATTAAGTAGCTTCTAACAATATGTTGATTTTTAAGTAACACAAAAATTCTCATTAAACAGTCTCACAGGTCAAATTTGTAAGACGGATATCCGACCTAATTCATGAAAAAGTATTAATTTTTGAAAAATTATTACTTTTTATGTAAAAAAAATATTAATTTTTTAATCTTTTTTCTTTGTATTGATTTTGAAAATATTGGAGTACGAGTAGAAAATTCAATTAGATAATTCCATAATTTTTTTTGTCCAAAATCTTTGTATACACACGCATACGATGTGCCATGATTACTATTATATATAGATTGTGTGGAATGTATTTATTTTTCATCAATTGGGATTTAGATATAAAAGCGATCGAGTAACGAATGCTAAACCTAAAAGAGTAAATTGATCTGAATTTACATGATAATGAGACATCAAAGAAGATGTCAATCGAAATTCTTGAATAGTCGAACAGGAACACACATTACAAAATTTTTAGGCAAAAACTTGTGTGAGACGGTCTCACGAGTCGTATTTTGTGAGACAGATATCTTATTTGGGTTATCCATAAAAAAGTATTACCTTTTATGCTAAGAGTATTACTTTTTATTGTGAATATCAGTAGGAGTGACATGTCTCACAGATAAATATTCGTGAGATCGTCTCACAAGAGACCTATTCAAATTTTTATGAGCTTTATAAATAAATATATCCAGCTATTCAAATATTTATAAATATTCAGATAAATTAATTCAAATATATTTACACACCTCTAACCTAATCAATAACTTAATAGAGCAAATTTGATTTTTTCAATCAACACCTTCTAGAGTTAATCTATTTCATATGACTTATTCAATGTGATTTGCCTGAATAATTTGATTTGTAAGCTATTGCGTTATCTCGAGAGTTTCACACACACACATATATATATATCCAATCACATGGGGTAGGGAAAATCCAATCAATGCAATGATTGAAAATCTCTTTTATATANGAAAAACATGGAAATCAAAATTGAAAGTTTGCATGTATATATAATTATTAATTTTTTTATATAAATTTAATTAAGATATTATATTTTTATATAAAATATAATCATGTTATTGGAATTTTTTTAATATTGTTTTTGAGATTTGATTTTTTTTAATTATATTTTCGATTTTGGTGGATAAAACAATCACTTTAGTTGACCCTTACTAGTAAATGACAAAATATGAAACAATATTTGTTGACCATGAATGTCACACACACATATATAGTCCATATATTGTGTTAATTTATGTGAACATTATTGAAGTGTAACTCACATGTGATAAGAATAACAAATTTGTATATACAATATGTGAGTGTCACCTCAATAATGCTCATATATATGTACATGTTAGGTAGACAACATATCNATGACGGAGCTAGCATGTGTCTAGTTGGCAGCTACCCACGTAGGGCCCAAAAAAATAATTATAATTTTTAGAACTAAATTTTTGCTTTTTATTATTACTAGCTAGCGTCCCACATTAGACCCGAAAAACAATAATTTTTTTCTTTTATAATTTTTAGATGTGCTCTTGGACGTGTGTAACTTGTGTTTGAACCTTATGACATATTATTTCTGACTATCAATTAATTGATGTCTTTATTTTTTTCCTTCATTAATTATATTATATTGTTGCATACATTAAACAAAGATCTTGGCTCTACTCCTGGTGAGACGGGTCTTCAACCCGACCTGATCAATGTAAAAATATTATTTTTTATGACAAAAATATTAATTTCTTTTCACAATATGTATGGAGAGACTCAACCCATTTCATGGATATAGATCTGTGAAGCCGTCTAACATGATATCTATCTACTTATTCTAAAAATAAACAGAAAGAGATAACGAAGTCAAGAAATAATCTAAAAGAAGGAAACAAAAATAAAGAAAATGTTCTCAATCTCAAAAAGCAAAATGAGAAGCAAAAAATATAAATAAAATTCAAGAAGATACTGTTAAAACCACCTCTCTTTATTATTTTTTAACCAAGACCCATTAAGATGGATGAGAACCCTCACAAAAAATGGGATGGGGGCTTTCTCACTATCTCTAAATATTATAATATTTTAATATTTTTTTGATATCATGCATCATATTCATATATATTAATCTTTATATACTAATATTGGGTGTGAGATCCCTCAAACCCGATAATTCTGGACCCAAAAGATTTATGCCCAAGGAGTCGGGGTTCAGCTCGGGTATTGGACAAGTATTTAAAGCTCGGAGATTGCCCAAGGATCGATAGCAGGGGTTGGTCATTAAAAAAGACGACATCATCTTGAAAATAAGGGTTGATATACTTTCTACTCCTTTAACACGAATGAAGATCCCTACGGATCTTGATCGATTTGAACTATTTGTACCTATATGATAGTGATCCATCGATCATCCATATCATACACACAAAACTAGTGATTCTTGAAAGAAACTAACTAAGAAGTACTAATGATGTCGGATTTTTGGCCGAGCTCCAACTTGGGAGACCGACCTCCCTACGAGAGACAAAATAGATATACATATGTCTTTGCAAGAGGATCTCGCAGGACATTGAAGTTACTTGAATTAAAGGGAGTTTAGTTCTCAATTTAAGCATTGACATCTAGGATTTGTCGGGTTTATTTCCACATTTTCCCTATATATAAATACTAGATCGATTTTGTTTCTAATTTTGGTATAATGTATAGCTTGTATAGAAATGACAACTCGGTGGGTCTGGACGTCTGGTCAAACCTAGGGCCAGTCGTCCCGCCTTTTTTTGGATTTTAATTTTTAATAAAAATAGATTAACCAAACAATTTATCCAAAGTGGCTAAAATTAAATGTTGAAAATATAACATAATGGAGATGTTATTTATATTTACTCCACATATTGTTTAAATGGACTTTATTTTGATCCTTAGCAAAACAAATGGAGAAAGTTAGCTTGATACCATGGTTTAATTCAATAACCAAAAAAAAAAAAAAAAACCCTTATAAAGACTAATTCCTAATTATTATTTTTTATTTTAATAAAAAGTCATTCTAAATGCAAACTATCAATATTTGTTCCGTGCACAAAAACTTAAAAATCTAATTCTTGAAATGGATTATTGAACCAATTAAGATAATTAAAATTAAAATGTAATATTATATGCATAATTTTCAATTTCAATTGAATTTGTAGCCTATAAATGCTATATATATTTTTTTCACGAAAGCCTATAAATGCTATTCACACTCGGGATTAATATTTTTTTAGAGGCAAAAACTTGTGTGAGACGGTCTCACGGTTCGTATTTTGTGAGACAGATCTCTTATTTGGGTCATCCATGAAAAAATATTACTTTTTATGCTAAGAATATTACTTTTTATTGTGAATATCGGTATGGTTGATCCGTCTAACAGATAAAGATTCGTGAGACCGTCTCACAAGAGATCTACTCTTTTTTAGGAAGTAGATTATTTATTACATGATAATTAAATATAAAATTTGAGTATATTTTAAGAATAAAAGAAGCTTTTGTCCCTACACTTTCATCCTATCCCATTTTTTCATGTAACTATAGTTCATTAGCGTCGAGGATCTCTTGGCCTTGTGATAAATTTGAGACTCCAAAACTCATAAAATCTAATGTTAGAATGTCAATATCTTGCGACGCTGGCTACCAAAAAAACGAAATAGAAAGAAAAATAATTATTACTTGATCTATTGTCTTTTTGAAAATTCATAAGTACAAGGATCGTTTGATTATTGCTCGATTTGTTTCGATTTTAAACCTGTGTTCATGAACTCGGTCGGTTCTATCGAGAAGTGTTATATTAGAACATGATTTTTCTATAAATTAATAATTAAACTTCATTCATATATAATTCAAATAAGGCTCCATATATGCAATCTTGATCCACATTCACAAGCTGATTTTGGATTATTTGAGCGAAACAATTTATTTAAATACTCGAGTTACATAAAATTTTCAATTTTCAAATAAATAAATCAATCAATGGACCACAAATTTTTTTTATCTGCGGTTTAAATTTTCCATTATTTTTATTTGGCCTCGTTCAGAGGGCGAATCGAGGCCGGGCCAAGAATTGATCGAAGAATCAAGGGCGGGAGAGAAAATGAAAAAGATACCACTTTTGCTGATGGGTATTGGCGGCGTTGGCCGTCAACTTCTCCGCCACATTGTTTCCTGCCGCATCATTCACTACAATCAGGTAGACCAGTGTGTATTTGTATTTGTAATTTTTTTTTATATATCCTTATTGATGAACTGTTGAATGCGTGCTTCTTGATTTTGTTGTGGGAGTATTCATTTGTTTGCTATGGTGTTGGTGGATTGGGAAATTTTAATGTTACAGAGGTTGAGGTTGAGTGTGGTGGGTGTGTGTGACAGCAAATCAATGGTGGTTGTACCCGATGTATATATATCAGAATTGGATGATGATTTTTTGCTGCAAATTTGCGAAGTAAAGTCCAGTGGTTCTTCTTTGGAAACCCTCTCTGAAGGTGGTACATTTTTTTCCTTCTCTCCTAAGTCCTACCCCTGCGTTTATTGGGGGAAAAATGGGGACTTTTTTCTGTTGAAAATTAACCAATGTGTGTGCAGTTAGCTTTGAATATTGAGCATTAAGTGTGTGTCTTTGTGTTTCTATTCTTAGGTCAATGTCAAATATATTCAAGTAAAGAAATGGCTAGCAAGGCCATTGATATTGCTGCTTCTTACCGCAGAATGGCAACAGGTCTGTTTGCCTTTTGTGTTTTCGTTTGTTGATCTTGGTGAACAGTTTCACTTGTATAGCATAGACTCTACCAAGTTGGAATGCATGATTTTTCTCTTTATTAGTGCATTCTAATGACTTATTTTGTCACTTATTTTGAGCTATGTTTAGCCATAGCTCCAGCCGCCACAAAACATACATTTACTCGAAATGCAAGATATTTACGTAATAGAAGCGCAGGTTAAGGGAGATCCAGAAATAGTGGATTGGTTCTTGTATATGTATTTTGCTTTAGTTATGGATTATACTTCGTGGCTGAATTCCGAATAGCGGATTGGTTCTTGTATATGCATTTTGTTTTAGCTACGGATTAGACTTTGTGGCTGAATTCCTTGTAGATGACTGATCGAAGAAATGATACGAGTTGGCACTTTTATATACCAAATTCTTTTACTTCCATTTTTCATTAGCTTGTTTGCTTTTCCTTTGTGTGCGTGTGAGTCATTGATGAGTGAGATTGGAAGTAATGTTGAAGGTATAACTAAAATGCTTCTCCCTTTTTTCAAGTCTTTTGTAAACTAAGGTACAAAGTTATAAGACTTTTTTCGCTGTTGCATTTGATATTGTGATTATACATCAACATGCTGACTATAAGTCTGCACAATTTAACAGGACTGACATTTATTGACTGCTCAGCCAGCTGCAACACTATTCCACTGCTAAGAAAGGTCGTGGAGTTAGAATGTTGTGTGGTTCTGGCCAACAAGCAGCCCCTAAGTTCTTCGTTGGTACTGTGTATTTGTACTGGCTTAGCACATCTTTGGTATCTATCATAGTCTTTTTGAGATCATAATTCGTTTAGATACTTGACAACTAAGCATTGACTTTTTAGTCATCTTTCAATATTGTTGTTCAATAAATGTTGCAATTGTCAAGTAATCTGGGTGAGCTGTCTAATTTGCTACAATATTATTAACCATGTAGTGATTTTCCTATTGGTTTGCAGGAAGATTATGACAAATTGATTTCACACCCTCGATTAATTCGGCATGAGTCAACTGTGAGTTACTTGGTTTCTATTTCCATCAGCTTTAGTTTTATCTCAGGCATTGATATGAACAATGAAGTTTGTGGAATGAGGTTTTAGTTTATTTACTAACTAGCGGAAAATTGACGAGGATCAAATCTATTTTGTCCCTGATTCTAGCTTCATTTTTAAAATCCAAAATCTTTATTCTAGAAAAATACACATGTCCCCCTCATGTCTTTTATTTGAATTTGAATAAAATCACTTTAGTTTTCTTCAAGTTAATGGTGCAAGAAACTAATTTCTATTTTAAGGTATTGGTTACAGAAATGTTCGTTTAGGCACTATTACTCGGATAGTTTCCTTTCCTATTTTCTTGGCCTTGAAGTTTTTCATTAATCTCTTATGTGTCTTTAATAGTTAACGGGAGGCTGACTAATTATTTAATGTCTAGAAATGAGAAAGTCATATTATTATAATAATTCTCAAAAAATCCCATATGTATCTAGTAAATATCAGTTAGTTTGTTTGGGGATAATTTTGCCAGCTTAATTGAGGTTAACATGGTACATCCCTTTTCTAGTGGAAATTTTGATGGGCATGTAATTAAGATCTCCATCGTGTTTAATAGATTCATATACATTTTCTTTGTTAATAAATTTGAGTCTGTATTATCCACTATGTTGGCAATCTGGACTTCATTTATTACTTCTCATATTATGTGCTAGGTTGGTGCCGGTCTTCCTGTCATATCATCAATAAATCGTATGCTTTCATCAGGAGATGCCCTTCAACGAATCATTGGAAGTCTAAGCGGTACTTTTTCCAACTTTACCAATATTTGCTTTCTTTTATTCAATTGAGGTTAAGATTTATAACCCTGCTTTATTTTGACCATCAAAAGATGCATATGATAATTATATAGTTCTTATGATTCTCAGGTACACTGGGTTATGTGATGAGTGAAGTTGAAGTTGGAAAACCCTTTAGTGACGTTGTCAATGCCGCAAAACGCCTTGGATACACTGAACCTGGTAATGAAATGCAACCATACCGTGCTATGTGTTTGTATTACTTTTTCTGTCAAACTTGAGGGCTTTAAACAATGCTCTGCACTCTGCACGAAGAAGAATAATAAGAACTCAAATTCTCTGTTATGCTATTCCTCTTATCAGGTTAAGGATTTCTTTTTCCAATTTGTTAATATGGACAAGGCTTTATTATGAGTAAGATAAATTTAGTCGTTATGTTTCCCTTTTAGTGTAAAGGTCGGTGACATCTCACTTTTTGATGTCTCTTGGTCATAGAAATTGATAGTGATTTGTCAAGATTTCTTGTGACAATGATACATTTTCTTTTTGTGATGATGATTGATGGGGACTTCCAAACAGAAGATATTTTTACTCATTGGTCTTACTATCTGGTCAAGGCTGCAACATTAGCCTTGAGTTGGATGACTTATAGTGCTTATTATTCATGAACTGATATGCTGCATTATGGTGGTGGTTTGATTTTTATTAAATGAAACAAATGAACTATAAGAATTTCCCCCTTCAGAGCCACAGGTGAGTTCTATCTTTTTTATTTTCTAAACTCAATATGAAACTGTTTGAGATCTTATGAGAAAAAACAATTCAGATTGTATTTCTAATAGCATGCAGCTTAAAACAAAAATGAGGAACTAGTTTGTCTGTGCATCAATTGATTAGTTTTAGAAAAACGGAAAAGGTGCTTTTTTTTTTTATCTCAGTTCAATTCCCCCAACAAAAACTCATATAACTAGGTGGAAAAATTGGTTAAATCAATGCATTTATATGCCTTTCTATTCCATGTCTTTTACCGTACATGGAATTACTTGGAGGCTTTGCAGTAACCAATATGTAGAAACCATATTAGAATCTTCTTCAACTGCTTTATGCATATACATTTGAAGGCATATCTTTGGGTTGATTTTTGTTTCTTTTTGGCTTGTGACTGATTATCTAGTGCAACCAAAATATTAGAAAATAGAAACAAGAGAAGAAAAACGAAGCTCAAATAGTTCTAGATGCCAATTGCTAAGGTATAAGAATGTTAGTGTCTAAAGGAGGAGAAAATGAGATTGTAAAGTTCATTTGATGTACGTGAATCAATCTGCCGACAGCTAGCAAGTAGCCGTACACGCTGACAAGATCAACAAATGAATTTTCAATTGTTGACTGGATCTTGTGATATAGGATTACGTAGTCACCGAACCTTTCTCAAAGGCTTGCAAGACAACACTGAAAAGAGCCTCTGGGTTGGCATATTTCATGCAGTTTCTGCCTCATTTTTTTTTAAAACAATGATTTTCCTGATTTTGAATTTCATATTCGCTTTCAGACCCTCGAGACGATCTTAGTGGGTTGGATGTAGCTCGAAAGGTGTGGATGCCATCCCTTTTCATTTTGTGGACATTTGCTAATGTCATTCTTTCGATTTCAAAAAGTGGTAATTTTCTATGTTATCATATATTGGTAGAACGATAATACTTCCTTACGCTGTCTCTCTGCCAAAAAATTTTGTGGTCCTCACTTTAAAATTTTATATCCTGAAACTCGGTGGTAGCTCAATGTTGACTAAGATATAGAACCAAAGGAGTTTGATCTCTTTTTCATCCATTAAATCATAATAATGGAAGTTTGAGGCTACTCTGATTGTCATCTTGCAGATGACCATGCTAAAAGGGCTGTCATGCATTTTCGTTATTCTCTGTTTTTATTTTTTCAAAATTCAATCTACTTAATCAGGAATTCCTACTTGATGTATTTTATTCAGATGCTATACTGACATATCCATTATTTTGGCTGTTAGGGCATTTGTATTTGGTCTGCATCGTCATGGGAAACCATTGATTTGCTTTAAGAAAATGTTATTTTTTGTATTTTTATTATAGGCTCTGATCCTTGCCCGCCTTCTTGGTCACCGTATTAGCTTGGACGACATTAAGGTTAGTCTGTGTGGCATGTCTCCTGATGTTGCATTTTGTCGATCAAACTTGTCCAAAATTAGATTTTTTATGACAATAAAACCTGGTAGGTTGAAAGCTTGTATCCTATAGAAATGGGACCTGATTTAATGACTGTCGAAGAATTTTTGGCAAAAGGGCTTCCATTACTTGATAGAGATATCAGGCGTAGGATCGAAAAAGCTTCTTCAAATGGAAATGTTCTACGCTATGTTTGTTTGATTGAGAAGTCCAGGTACTTCTTACTCCAGAGTGTTGTGCATAGCTGATTGTGGACAAAAAAATACTTAGATCATACGTGTCATATAAGTTGTGTGCTATTTGTTCTTACTTGGTAATTTGCTCGTCGTCATGGCTTCAGTTGGTAATGATTCAAGTCGATACTTTGTTCATGCTGTTGCAATTAATTAGAATTCATTTGGCTTAAATTTAGATAAAACCAAGTTTGTCATTTGACATGCCGTTTTAAAACTGTAATAGGTGTGAAGTTGGCATACAAGAACTTCCAAAAGATTCTCCTCTTGGTAGATTGAGGGGAAGTGACAACGTGGTAAGCAAATTTTGTACCTTAACTTGCATGCCTATCCATGGCATTTTTCTCGTTTGTCGTTTAATGTGAAAAGAGCTAGTCAATGTCATTGCACTCCAATTATAATATAATGTAAATGACAATTGATATCACGCTGTAAATATAATTTGACGCGGGGGCATACCATGCCCCTGGTGATTGGTAATTAACTCCAACATTAGCCTACCTATGGGACACAATGATGTATAAAATTTTAAAAAAATCAAGTGAATCTGAATGCTTTCATCAAGCAGCCCCACTTGTGCTTTGAGTACACTGGTGCTTCAAAGAAATCATTTTTTAATCTCAAGATCTATGTGCATCATCATACTTGCATGAAATTTCTGCACAATTCGCGATAACTTCTCATTTATAGAGGTTCTGATTTTGGTATTTTTCACCAATGTTCATGATATAATTCTCTTTCTTTCCCATTCCTACTAGTCTGGAGTTTATTTTGATAATATGCGGCATTCACAGAGTGCTTTTTCTACATGCAGCTGGAAATATATAGCCGTTGCTATAATGAACGACCCCTGGTTATTCAAGGTGCTGGAGCAGGCAACGATACTACTGCAGCCGGTGTCCTTTCTGATATCATCGATATGCAGGATATGTTCATATAATCTATCAAGTTAGCCTGATGAGGCAAATATGACTCTTTTTTGCTGTGAATTTATTGGCAGGGTTATCGACCCTCTGAATGATGCAACTCTTAAATGTTAAATGTTCTTGTGGGTTATTATACATAACTCCTCTGCACAACAGAATATACTCGCTTGGCTAAATTTGGAGTAGAAATTTTTATTTCTAGCTCCTCATTGCATTTAAATTTATATATTATGTATTATCATATGTGTAATAAAACTTAATTATCATTGCCTTATAAATGACATCACAAATGGCAGTCCCCATTTCTCTTCAAATAGATTCCTACGTCGAGAAAATGAAGAAAACGAGAAAATCTTGGATCACCGATCTGTGAACGGGCGAGTGTTGTTACTGGTGGTTGTGGGCCAACGGCGCAGACATTATTCTCTTCTCTGGTGTTGATGTTTTTTTTGTTATTTAAGCTCAATTATGTGCATATTTAATGTTTGAGCTCGATGCATGATTTTGCTTTTAAAAACGTATGATTTGCTTTAAAAAAATATATGGATTTGAAGTTATCATAGAAGCACAACATAGATGGGAATCGAGAGCTAGTTCGTCGAGCGAATTGATCCTTGGTACCAGCTGTCAATACAACGAGGAGTTATACATGATATCGATAAATAATTCTTTAATTGAGTTATTTTTGGAGCTGTCGACAAAGTGTAGAGATAAAGCCAAAGATATTTTTTTTTTTTTGCAATATGTAGGACCTTATGAGAAAATGTATGTGACTTTGAGCGATGACGATGATCTCTCGAACATGACTCAACTATACATGCGTTTCAAATTGACAAAATTGATACGCTGGCTCTGCATCCAGTGTCATTTGATCACATTTATGGGAAACCACTTCATAGTTTATTTTGTCTTCTAGTTTGCATTGATATACTGATACAATTGTTTGGTGTTGGTGGTGTTTGGTATAATCACATAGAGTACCAATGGTATTTTGAAAACATCAGTTTGAAAATGATATGAGTATTGGGTGCACATAAATATAGTATAAATTAAGATAAAATATTACATAAGTAATATTATAATGTCATGGTTACGAAAACACTTTAAAAAAAAAAAAAACAAGCCATGTATGAGCAAAGGGACAAAAACTAATAACCCATACATGTATTCATGACACATTGGGTATTATTGACACCAAAGTTACCCTATTTTTTAGCCCAAATAACGCATAAGTACCACATAGTAGGGTCATTCGTATTGCTTATATCATACAAGAACGAAGACCTATAACTCATTCATGTGTTCATGGTACTGTTAATGTCTGAATTATTCTTCCATTATTCTGACATTTTTATCATCTTATAATGAAAATGGGTAATCACTTTTTCTTTAATGAATACGGAGCTCAATCAGACAATTATGATCTCGAATAATATCAGTAAATCATAATTTTCATAAGCTAGAGCCCAATTTCATCCCAATGGAACCTCTGCGCTTCCGTCTCACACTTTGATAAGGACATAATAATATGACGTCGTTTATCATTGTGTGTCCAGTCAACCCATTCATCAATCTTGAATTGTAATGGATGTTTGCCATGAGTTTCCCGATAATATGAGCCAAAGACATGAGAATTCTACCCAATTCACATCACGTATAACAGTGGATGATACAAGTTTTTGATATCCAGGCCTCTTCAATGATATGAGCTAGATGACGACCCCTAGTGATGTTCATCATGCATCCACAAATGATGGACGATATGAATTAATTAAAATCTTTTAATTATTTCTTTTTATGACGTGATATAAATTTTGAATTGTATTCAAAATTAGATATTTTAATTTTGAAAATTTGTTCCATTATTAATTTAAAAACTTGTGTCATATTTGTTTGTATGTTTGATTTGAGTTGGGAAACTTAAAAACATATCTATATAACTTAAAACTAAAATATATTCCATTAAAAATGTCTATATTCCAAAACCATCACACATTTGGCACATTATACTAGGTCATATCTATCAAAGATGGATTGACAAGTTAGTGAGAGATGACATGTTTGACTCGTCAGACATAAACTATCTACAAACTTGGGAGTCATTTTTGAAAGAAATAATGACCAAGGCCACATTCAAGGGAAAGGTGGAAAATTCATTTAGACTATTGGATTTGATATATTGGATGGACAAGTTAGTGAGAGAGGGCATATTATAAGAAATGTTAACATTATATTATGATTTTTTAGACCCTACTACGGAAACAATTTCATCTATCTCATTGATTTTGTTTAATATTAGAACTCATTTATTTGATATTTATAATGAATATAACACAAAATATGGTAGACAAATTCTTCCACATGAACAATTATCCACTACCACTAGTAATATCACTTCTTAACTAACTAAAACACAACTTTTTTTAAGGGAACAGACAAAACTTCCACGAGGATCCTCAAGTTAAAGTCAGGAACTTGATAATTATTTTATCATTACTTTTGATTTTAGTGATACAAATGAGGAAAATTTCGACATACTGCAATGATGGTCGCAAAAAACAAATGTATGTCCAATTTTGTCTATAGTGCCAAAAGAAATTATACGTTGTCCCGTTTCAACAGTTGCAGTGGATCAAGCTTTTAGTATTGGGGAAAATACATTGGATGAGAGACAATCTAGCTTAAGGCTGAAAAATTTGGAAACCCAATGTTTGTTCAATGATTGGTCAAAAGCTGCAAGTCGAACACAACATATTAAAAGTGATGAAGAAAGCCAAGACAAATCTTAGAGAACATCGACAGGAGGAATCATTGGAACATATGCACTTGTATTTATCAAATTTTAAAATTTTTTAATGATGCTAATTTCCAATTATTTAGTGTTTATTATCCTACTTTTAATTTAGTTTAATATATTGTTGCAATATTGTATATATTTTTAGTAAACATATTAAATCTATTGATGATGCTTCAATTCAATGTATTTATGTCATGAAAGCAGAATGAGAAAAATATTTTTAAAAAATTTCTGAAATATTTTTATGTGATTTTGTTTTGGATCCTATACTTAAATTGGACGGTTTATAAGAAATGTTAACATTATATTTTGATTTTTTAGACCCTACTACGGAAAAAATTTCATCTATCTCATTGATTTTGTTTAACATTAGATCTCGTTAATATGATATTTATAATCAATATGACACCAAATATGATGGACAAAATGTTCCACATGAACAACTATCCACTACCTCTAGTAAGATCACTTCTTAACTTACTAAAACACAACTTTTTAAGGGAACAGACGAAACGTACACGAGGATTCTCAAGTTTCAGTCAAGGACTCGAGAATAATTTTACCACTACTTTTGATTTTAGTGATGCAAATGAGAAAACTTTCGATATATTACGATGATGGTCGCAAAAAATAAAAAATATCTAATTTTGTACAAAAGAAATTCTAGCTAGTCCTGTTTCAACGGTTGCAGTGGAGCAAACTTTTAGTATTGGAGGAAATATATTGGATGAGAGACGTACTTCTAGCTCAAGGCTGGAAAATTTTGAAACCCAACGTTTGCAATGATTAGTCAAAAGCCGCAAGTCGAACACAACATATTAAAAGTGATGAAAAAGCCAAGATGAACTGAGGGAACATCTGAAATAATGATGAGAAGAAATGCGAGTGATTGAGTAACGTCACTCCTAATGGTACATATGTAAAGGTTAATGAGACCTGAATCCAAACCGTCGATTTCGTGACCTAGACCGTAACCAGCCACGAGTGGGCCGGTGAAGGGTCAGGCTTTTTCATGCCTGGACCCGTACCAAACCCGGCCAATGGCCATGACTACTCTTAATTAAATCCAATTTTTTCCATTTCTGCGCCATGATATTTTTATGTTACATTACATTTATTCCTTACAAAAACTCCCGTGAGACGGTCTCAAAGTCAATTTTGTGAGACATATATTCTATTTCGGTCATCTATTAAAAAATATTGTTTTTTTTTTTGCAAAAGTATTATTTTTTATTTTAAATATGGGCATGGTTGACCCGTATCACTAATAATGATCTATGAGACCGTCTTAAAAGACACTTACTCTTTATTCCTATGACCATTCATCTAGTCCATGTTCATTTACCTATAGCTGCAGGCCAAAATTATGAATTCACAATGGAAAACTTGTCCACTATTCACACTTAGATATATGGATAATAAGAACAAGTATAGATAAGCATAGGTAGACACAAACTCTTGTAAAACCATCTCACATGTTAATTTTTGTTTGAAATATCACCGACCCGACCCGACCCGACCCGACTCATGAAAATATATTATTTTTTACGCCACAAGTATGACTTCTCATGGTAGGTATAAATCAGGTTGACCCGTCTTACGAATATAGTTCGTGAAATCATCTCTAAAAAAACTAACTCATAGATAGATATAGATAATATGTATTATAGATATAGAAAGGTGTTGGTTTTTTTCCGGAGCTTTAATATAGCGGTCTGTTGGTTATTTGGCACTATCGCTCTGCATATTTTCTGTACGACAAATGGGATGATAAGTGGTAGTGTTAAATGAATCTGAGCAGAAATTGACAAATGCCATTAGGCTAGTCCGAGAAGTTATTCCTCCTTGGATGCTATAAAAGCAAAAAAATAGAAGTTGCAACATGGTTTTATTCATGTAGAATAGTATCAGAGCATTAAGTACATCAGGGCTGCCTCACTGATCCTTGAAAAGATAAGACGCTCAAATGATTTTCTTAAATGTGAAGTGATCAAAACTCAGCCACATGGATAATCAAAACTCAGCCACTTGGGTACGATCGAAATAACATCCGGTTGGACCTCCCTCGGGTAGAAGAGCCAGCATGACAGGGCCTTCGGCTCCCTCTTCCAATGTCATTGTTCCCGTATTCCAATTAATATCGGTTTTGACATATCCTGGATGTACACAGTTAATACACATATTTGGATACTTCTTTGCAAGAAGTCTAGTATATGCATTAAGAGTGGCCTTTGATATGCTGTAAGCTGGTAGCATCTTTTGCCACCCATTGGCTTCAAGAGCATCCTTTTGGACATCTTGCAAAAACTTCTGCAGTATCACATCAATTTTCTCATCTGTTAGATTATCAAGATCGCCAAGTACTTGTCTTCTCTGCTCATTTGGAATACGCTGCATAATAACAGAGTAAAGATTAAAGATCAGTAGACTAATTTAGATTTTGCTTAGAAAACAGATGTCCAAGTCATCAAATTGATCTGACTTATGATGAGTAGAGTATCTACGATGATAATACGATTACTTTTAGTTCACTCCTCAGGGAAGATACATTCACGATTCTTGCACCCGTGGTTGAAAGCTCTAGTAAAGGAAGAAGGGCTTCTGTTACATTCTTGACACCATAGTAATTCGTCTCTAAGCATTCTTTTGCCTTTTCATAGGTTGTTATCATTGAATCTTGAACCATGTTTGTCGCCTTCCCAGATAGCTGCATAGATAAAAAGAGATGCAAATCTTTTCATGTGAGCTAAATATGTCTGTAGATGAATTAACGTATCGTCTAGAAACACTATTTGGGACTAAACATTTGGACAGTGTAGCGAGGATGCTTAAGCGATGTGCTTTTTGTTTCTCACCCATGTTACAGGATCTATATTTAAAGCCCTTAGTCTATCTTCATCAACTACAACTCCAGAAGCTCCAGCATTGTTCACCTGCAGAAACAGGTAACCTTGGATTAGTCGAGTCTGAAAGGAAAGCAATTAGTCAGGGTCCGTACCAGGATTTTGCTTCTTGGCGGGTTCAGAAATGCGTAATTTGTGCAGTACTTGAGAAAAATAAATAAAGAAAAAGTCTGATATAAAGTGTACAATGTTAAGATCAAGAATAGTTAGTCTCCATTAAGCATCAACATTAAATCTTGTCAACACACTACGATGAGCGACAGATCTTGTGTGGTGTACATGAATCCCATATTAACTATATGCATTGAAAACATATGAAATTTATTTGATCCAACCATAATTGACTCTACCCATGTATCTAGAATATAACAGAACTAAATTATTCATGATTTTGGGTGGCAACTATTTAACATAAATCATTACACATACCAAGATATCAAGTCTTCCAAACTCGGTTGTTACGAACTTAGCCAAATCTGCAATGCTCTGCTTGTCTTGAACATCTAAGTGATGGAATACTACATTCGAGAAACCCGATTCGATCACCGCTTTCGTGGCTTCGGTACCCCTCTTCTCATTTCTTGCTGTTAAAACAACAGTGACTCCAGCTTTGGCAAGCTGCCGGACGGTCTCAAAACCGATACCCTTGTTTGCTCCGGTCACCACTGCATACCTACGTGAAAACACAGTCAACCCTCAATATAATGCTATCTATGGTTTCGCAAAATGACTTCCAAGATCACCAAAAATATGGGATTCAGGTTGAATCAGAAATCAATCAAGTGGACTGGTAAATCAGAAATTTCAATAAAATTTCACAAATTACTGGATAATTCGAGCTGAATATGCTAGAAAATAAAGACCCATACAGATTCATCACATTTCAACAGATCCGGAACTAAGTATTCAATTTCAATAAAATCTCACTCTTCTAAAAAAACAAAAACAAAAAAAAAACCGATAAATTTCACGACCCCCGACGAATTTGAATCCGACTAGCTCGGAAAATTGAATACATTCATAGAATTGGTCTTAATGTTGTTCACCTCATTCTTTGCTGACCCATTACTGCAATTCTTGAATAGTTGCTGAGCTTCCAAGTGCGTGGCTGATGGAGAAAATGGTGATTGGAGCGGTGGAGGTGCGTCACAAATAAATCATGTTCATATTTATAATAAAAAATTATATTTTTAACATAAAAAATAATATTTTTGTTATGAGTTATTCAAATATAAAACTCACATTAAAAAATTAAAACTTAGCAAAAATTTGTGTGAGACGATCTCACGAGTCGTATTTTGTGAGACGGTTCTCTTATATGAGTCATCCATAAAAAAATATTACTTTTTGTGCTAAGAATATTACTTTTTATTGTGAATATCGATAGGGTTGACCTGTCTCATAGATAAAGATTCGTGAGACCGTCTCACAAGAGACCTACTCAATTAACTTATGAGATCGTCTCACAATAATTTTTGTAGAAATGTTATTTCAAGATGTAGACTAAAATAACCTAAAAATTAATCATAATATACTTGTATTTATACATAAAATTTAGATTTTACTATGTTTAAATTTCCAAATGGCATTGTATGTCATAAGTTTCAGTATTATATAATCTTTTTTGTTTGGTCAATTGTTTTCTCCATTTGACAGATAAGTGATATTTAAATAAATGATGAAAATCGTACGGGTTGGATTTTTTTAGTTGTGTTGCGACAGCATATACGGAATATGCAACCCCAGCTGTGACCATAATTTCCAGCTATCATTTTCTATGGATAAATGGGATCATACTTAATTTTAGCGTCTTAAATATTTAAAAGAATTTAATTTTTTTTACTAATAATATTTTATGAGTAAATCTTCAAATATAAATCGCTATTCAGTACTTGTGTCATGAAAATTATGTTGTCACTCCTTGATGTTTTTTTTTTTTTTTTGCTTTGTTTGAATTCCCAAATAGAGATAATAACATAGCGATAGTAAAATTCCATTCACATCGTGCTTATCATATGCTCATCATGTGTGTGAAAAGTAATGTTTAATGTGTCACGCCTCGAGATCGGAGTTAGTTGACACCGGTGTTGTTCATCAATCACACAATCGAAAAACAACCAGCCTAGTAACACAGTATAAACCGAAACCAGTTTATTCCATAAATTCCAAAATACAAATGTCTTTACAACTGAATAATAAATAATTAATGTGAAAACGTTTGACAAGGAATTAAAAATACGAAAATTCGAAAACATGGCTACTACTAATCTCGTGAATCACTAGCCCCAAAATTGTTCGGACTCCTCTTCCTCAACCTGTTCTTCGGATAAATCTGGGGAGGGGAGGAGAGAGTAAGGGGTGAGTATTTTAGGAAATACTCAGCAAGTGGGGGGTCGTTCGAGCACAACACACAACATGCAAAATTCGAAACACACACACACTTCATAACATGACTTAAACCACATGCATATCGTCGACTAGACACTGAGATTGCTCTACTTAAAATGTTCCACAACAAATTACAAAATACATACAAATTACCGGATAAAATTTGTAAAATAAATGAAGGGCATATTGCATCCCTTATTCTACATATTTTTCCAATTAAATAATTCATATATGGTGTCCTTAGTTTGATGACGTAGAAAGCTTCGTGTGAGTCTTTCCCGATTGGTTCTGATGTTGCACTGAAAAATTAGAGCTTGAGAATGTCTTATTTGGACAAATAATAGTTGTTTGCACCCATTTCATGAATAGCTTCTTGGTTCTTCTTAAAGTAGTGCAAATATTTCTAGAAAACTAGGTGATGAGGCATAGACTCAGGCAAGAACTCCAAATTCATATCATAACTAGATCTCCTTAAGATATAAATTTGGTTTCGTCTATACACTTGAATGTTTTTTGCAATATCAACCCAAATTGTGTCGGGGTGTATTCCTATTAAATAATGAATAATAATGTTAATTAAATATGACTATTGTCATATTGTAGTGGGGTTAATTTAATGATTAACACCAAATTTAAATTTATTGTACTTCTTGACATGGAGACCACACTATTGTAATGGTCTGTGGTGTAAAATTAGAATTTCGGTGTTCTGCGTAACATTTCAAATAATATGAAAAAAAAAACTTAATATTTTATACCCAAATTCTATTTTAACTTGAGTAAAGATGCCAAGTGATCTCTAGCCATTATTTAAAACTAACTCATTTCTAGCTACAATACATGCATAAACGGAATGAATAAACAAGCAAAATTTATTTTAATCGATAATTATTTAAACAAGAGTAGGTCTCTTGTGAGACGGTCTTACGAATCTTCATCTGTGAGACGGGTCAACTCTACCGATATTCACAATTAAAAATAGTACTTTTAACATAAAAAGTAATATTTTTTCATGGATAACTCAAATAAAAGATCCTTCTCACAAAATACGACATGTGATATCGTCTCACATACATTTTTCTTTTTAGACAAACCTTGGTCTTCTTCAATGTGCGCAACTGATTTAAGTCCGCGAAAGAAAGAAAGAAAGAGCTATACTGACCAACACTATATGCTGGAAATCATTGGTTACTGTTTAACCCTTAACGATGTACATGCCCTTCATCTTCATGAACTTGTCAGACTGGGAGATGTTCTTATGCGGCTGGACTGGACTCAAGGAATGCTTCAACATTTATTCTTAAATCAATCGTGCGATCACTGTCAAAATCAAGATCTAATAAGAACTTTTATTATATGTTTTATTTATCATTGTTATGTTTTGAGTATGCCAAGATGTGTTGACTGTTGCTGTCCAAATTTTTTGAGAAACTACAGAATCTGCTATCATTCTTCTATCCGTGTATTTTAAGGTATGATTTATTCTCTCAGCAAAACTATTTTGCTAGAATGATCTAGTGGCAGTGAACTCATGTTTGATTCCTTGGTCATCTAGATAGGATGAGAGGGTTTTATTCGTAAATTTAGTACACCTATCAATTTTTATCTTATCTATCACAAGAGATTTCTCATTTTGCAATTTTTTTTTAAAATCTTTACTAGTTGGATACTTGTCTTGTCTTGTCTTGTCTTGTCTTTGGACAGCTCAAATATCGCCCAAGTATACTTGGAATAAACATCTACTATCACTAGAATGTACCTCATCCTCTCTAATATATTCACTTGTACATGACCAAATAAATCATTGTGCAGCAGATCAAATAACTTAGTGGAAAAATATACACTCTGTTTTTAAAAGTAGATCTAATTTTCTTGCCCCAACAGGCATGAAGTACAGATCTTAATTTTAGTAAAATCGATTTTGGGTAGTCCGTTCACTAACGTTTTTATGCTCAGACTGAAGATATATTTGAAATTAAGTGATTTAGTTGCTTGTGTCATAACCAATGTTTATTAGCATTTAAAGAAACGAAACATGTAAGAGCAACAATTTGTTCATCAATTCAACTTTATAGGCGTTTTGTTCTCTTAGTCTGTTAGCATGATGTCACCATTGTTAGATTTTATAGTGCTTGTGGAATTCAACAAAATAACCATTATTACACGACTGGATAATGCTAATCAAGTTGGAGCAAAGATTTTCAACTAGCAACACATCCTTGATAACAACCTTTTTCATGGATAACATTACCTTTACCCACAACCTTACCCTTAGAGTTGTCACCAAAGTGATCTTTGGTTATTTGCATTTAATGAATTTTGAAAGTAGCTTGAAATCTCCATTCATGTGTCTGGAACAACCACTGTTCAGATAACATGTAAATTCTTTAATTTTCTTCATTTTATGTACCTGCAATCATTGAAACAATATTTTGGTACCCAAATCTAGTTGAGTCATCCTAATCGGATTAATTATTTCATGGATAAAAATATTCTGCTCATCTAAAAATATTTGCAATAAAAATGATTTCAAATATAGTTTGCAAAAAGAACTGGTTTAAACAACGTAAAGCAATCTCGTGAAAATCAGAGTATTTGAATCAACGTGCATAAATTCTTAAAACATAGGCGGTCTTTGGGTTTAGCCTCCGCACAGTCTGAGCAGGCTCATTGGTCCCCACTCCTCGTCTCCTCATACTCGTCCTCACCTGCATCGATCAAGTCTAGTGAGTCTAAAGAATCAACATGTATAAACTGAGAATAACGAATAATACGTAATAAAACCACATGCATTTCAAAGTAGAGTGTACATACTTAAACTTGAACGTACTTACATAAACATAGACATGTTATCATATCGTAAAACTTTTCATAAACATACTTGCATCATATATACTTGAACATACATAGACATAATCATTTTTGCGTAGAGATATGTTTTAAAACAAGTGACCCATACATAAATGCGCCTGATCAGACTAAACAACAGTACTGGGCTGACAGGGATGTCCACTACCACATACATGAGATCCTCGGTCATGCTTTACCAGGTGGATTGGTCCAAGGTCATGCTTTACCGCTTTCCAATCCTGATCTAAACCCGGTCATGCTTTACCGGAGTGGAGAGGTCCTCGGTCATGTTCACCGACTTCCAAACTCATTCATATTTGATCACAAGACATTTCGCATACCTCAATAAAATAAACATTTTCTTTTGCACGTCGAACATACTTACATGGCGTTGAGGGATTCGTTGGATCTCGCTTGGGCTACTGCTGCACATATTAACACATTATCAAGTACTTAATTTTCATAACTTAGACGTACTACTCGTACTCAACCCCGAAGTAATTAAATAGCTTATGATGTTCTAGAGCACTCTGAACTTGACTTCGTTTAATCATACTAAACCATGATATCAACCCCCGAAAGGAACCCTAAAATGATGTGTGAACATTTCCCAAACCATAGAAGACATGAGCCTAAAATAGTGGTTTACAAATCATGGACAAGCGCCTAGGCGCTGGGCCTTGCTGTGTTGCGGCGCTGCCTAGTGCCTAGGTGCTAGCAGGGCCGCACCACTAGCGTTGCGGCGCCACAAGGGTAGCGCCACGGCGCTAGTGTTGCGCAGGACGGGCGCTGGGGAGCTCTCTGCAGAGCGATGCGGCGCTACCCTGCGCACAACCAACACAAAAACACATTTTTTTGATGAAATTTCTATGCCACGCCCAACCGACTCGAACCGATGCAATGAGACTCATCATAGGACGCTATGACAATGATTCAAACTCACACGAACGTCCCAAAACAATGACGCACAATATACAACGCAACACAATCCCATAAACACGAATTTTGACATAAATTGCTCCCTATGACTTCTAATACAACCAAGTGTCTAACGACAAGAAAAGAATCACCAAATATCGTCCAAATATCATATCCAATATACCTAAATACAGCAGCAATCATCCGGCGGCTACCAACGAAGCCTGTAACAAACAATTCTCAAGAATACGTCAAGAACACATTTTCATAAAATTACAGTTTTAGCAATCACACGAGAAAAATCATAACTCACTCGTTTCTTGTCCAAAAATTACGAATTTACTGTCAAATCGAAGGTATCGAAAAGTATATCGTTTTATATGTTGAAATCTTTTCCATAAAATCAACCGAAATTGTATAGTACACGAAATGACAGCAACATCGGGTTTTTGAGATCTAAAAACTTTCAGGAATCATTTAAAAACATAATCGCTCAAACTTTACCCAACATACATGAATTTTTACGCATAAACAACATCAAAACACATAATATGATATGATCGATGCGAAAACGAAAGATTATATATGCCTTGATGAATATACACACGAAACGACGATACCGAAGCGCAAAGATGCGAGGGTTGATCCGGGATGAATTGTGGCACGTTTTCTTGAAGAAAAAGGGACGTGAATTTGCTGGAAAATCGAAGAAGAAGGGGACGGCTGCTGCTTACTCTTAGAACCCTAAGTTTTTCTTTTAAAAATGAAATGAGATTGATGTGTGTGCAAATGAAAACCGATGGTGTGTGTGGGAGAGTGTGTGTGTGTGCGTGAGTTTAATTGTGTGTGTGTGTGTTTAAAACTTAGGAAGTTAATTAGTGAGTTAATTTGATTAATTAAAAATGTTAATATCAAATAAACATACTAAATAAAATGCTAATACCCCCACTAAATTACTAGAATCCCTAAATTTAAAATAAAATACACAAGTGTTAAACTTTTGAAAGTTTAAAATCTTAAAATCATTTAATAATTAAATTAGGCTTTTAAAATGCTTAAAACTTAATAAATTATTTAAAATGCCACTTTCTTGACTTGAAATAAAATACCACATTTTTCAAATCGCCCAAATCGTCGCCGGCCTCATTTCTCCGACCCCGCATCGAATAATCGTCTGAAACATTAAACTCAAGAAAACATTTTAAAGTGCATCACATAATCATAAATAATTTAAAATAATTCAAATCGTAAGTCATGCACCGTTAAAATCATTTTAAACTTAAATAAATAATTTAACAATTTANTGATACCACTTGAAAGGTGATCGGTTACGGTGACCGGAAACGCAACGGAAGCACAAAAATTTTGATTTTAGCATAAAATTTTCGGCCACCAACATTCTTGTGTAGCAAATACAATAAACAACAAAATGTCATACATAGTGTATTTAGAAAAATATACCTATCAATCTCAAAGGATTGATGTATGGCTCCAACTAAGGTGTAAAGTAAACACCTTAGCTCTTCAATGGTAGAAACTATCTTCAAGCTTCCTTTGAGCACTCCTTGCTCAACTATTAAGCCCACCATCAACTAGGTAGATCCCCTCATATTTTGCACTAGAAAAATATGAGGATTTTTCTTTGAGAAGTGAGTGTTTTCTCCAACCATTGAAGAACATAAAAATGGAGAGCATGAATAGTACAAGAGGTTGCTACTATAATAATATTAATATGTCTGAATAAAATTAGCAGACTTTTTGCCTCTATCATGCATTATTTTTAAAATTAAATCAATTGTGGTAGTAAATTAGAATGAATATAAACAAAATAGGACAGAACAATGAATTATTCCATTTTTTGTCGATAGACAGGACCATTCCCAGTTGCGTATCGTATGGTTTCAGCGGAAAATTGCATTCCCTACTCCAGGGAAACGTGAAAAATGCAAAAAAATTATCAAACACAGGAAAAAATCACAAGCATAAAATCTCTCATATCATTGTTTTACGTGATTCATTTTTCTTGTCCTTTTTACAAGGGTATGGAGAAAATTTACCCGAGGTTTAAGAAACGCACAAGACTACTAGAACCGTGCGCTGTCCTTTTTTTTTTTTTTTGCCCTACTACATCTATAGTGAAATTCTGGTATAAATATTTCACCGACATCGATGAAATTTCATCGATTTTTCCACAAACACGAAAAAGGATTTGATTCACTAAAGGAGACTGTAATAACTCAATCATATGTCTAGTAAGTGATAAGATATTACATGAACAGAACAGTGTGAACACCGTAATTCCTCCCGCGATAACACGGCGAAGGCGAGAGAGAAAAATAATTCAGTAAATTTTTTGACAACGCCAAAAGCTCTAGCAAAATCTCAATAAATAAGGATTCGATAACACAAGTATGGGAAGAATGGTGAGACGGGTTGCTTCCTTTTCCATATCGGGATGACTTGAATCACGGCAGTTGATTCGATATTATTTGGCCATTGATTAACCATATAGTGAATCTACAAACTCCTGTAATCAATTACGGTGACTTCGTCTTCAGGTGCATCCAGGTCATTATAGCTGCACATTGTATGGGTAAGGTAAGAACAAAACGGAGGCCACCATTGATATAATTCAAAATCTGTTTTGGCTACTCAAAATCTAACTGAACCTTCTGAGACGTCGAGGATCCTGTCGAAATGTTGGGGGTAATGCAATTATGGGGGCAGGTCCACCTAGCTGGGGACCTGACCTTCCATTTCGACCACCTTCAAATGGGGATGGGCCTCCATGGTCTCGCAACATCCGCATTGCTACTTCAGGAGGGGCGGGTACAAAAGGACCAAGCGGCCTGCAGTTCATGATCATATATACCCGTGAACAAAAATATAAAAACGAAATATGAATGTGTCATGATGATCATTTCGATTACAAGGGAGAGTATATAAACCTCAGAAGAAAGGGGTAAAATGTAATTTTCATGGGGCAAGGGAAAAGGCCTTACCCCGCACCAGGAACAGGCATCAATAAAGGTGGAGCTATATCTGAAGGGAAGGAAGCCACAGCTATGCCTTGCCCTCCAAAAGCATCAAATATTGGTTCATCGCCATTGCTTCCCGGGCCACCATCATTGTTGGATAGAAAATCCCCTGACTGAAGTTCATCAGATCTATCAAAAGGATTTTCATCACGTTCTCGGCGGCCAGGTCCGCGCCTATGAGGCTTCTCCTTCTACAAAGACATGCCAATAACTTGTAACAGTGTACCACACGAATAGCTACATAAAGGAATTATGGTGCTCGTGAATAAATCATACCGGAAAAGATGGTTGCATGATAGGAGTCCCTCCAGGCGCATTTTCGTCACTGTAATAAATGACAGTTATAAACCTCAAGCAGATGCCAAATAAATTGACACAGTACAATTGGTGCACACTTACTCCATGTAGTTCTGGAAATATAATTCTTCACGCACTTTTGATGTCAGTTCCATTACCACTTCAGGATGTTTTAACTTCAAATGTTTGTGAACAAACTCGGCAGCATGGAAGAGCTTTGTACAACCCTTTGCTCCACATCCATACTTCCAGCCATATTTTTCATCTCTAATTTTGCGAACATGGGGATCCAAAGCTTCAGTAGC
This sequence comes from Primulina huaijiensis, assembly GCF_012295235.1. Classification (NCBI taxonomy): domain Eukaryota; kingdom Viridiplantae; phylum Streptophyta; class Magnoliopsida; order Lamiales; family Gesneriaceae; genus Primulina; species Primulina huaijiensis. The sequence continues at coordinate 14,486,050 of NC_133311.1, read as the reverse complement.
TGCAACATCTATCTTCTCCTTTGCAGTCATTATTTCCAATAGATCCAAACTCTTCAGTCTCTCTTGCCAGTGGGAATCCAATTTATTCTCCCAATCCTTCCCGTTTGCATCTGCATTCTTGCCATCAATTCTAACATGCCGGAGACCTTTGGCTTCATTTGATTCAATCAATCCATAATAATCAAGCCCATGAATACGCCAGAGATAAGTGAGAAGAGTGTCCAGAAGCTCAATTCCCTCAAGACCTTTAATTGTACTTAAGCCCCGTATAATAATGACTGGACCACTTGAGCTGCTGTGGGTTTTATCTCTACTCATTCTATCATTATCAGCTCGGCATAAAACATTATCCTCAATCCCCTTTTCTGCATCAAGCTTCCTAACAAGAGACTGTGCTCGTTCAACATCAACCTGTATTCTTCTCGGCTCGGAATTGATGGGATGAGCCTTTGGGGCAGCCAAGAGATCAGAATCCTTAGCACCAACTCGACCATGCCGTCTTCGTTTGCCACCCACATCTGCATCATCATCAGAATTAGGTTCACTGGACTGTTCTGCCCGGTTTGAAGAAGGATTGAAGCTAGGACCTCTGCTCAGATAGAAAAGTTATTCACATTAATTCAACAAAACATAATAAGTAGTGTGCCTTAAATATGGAAACATCATGAGATTATCTTACAAATCCAAGGTCCCATTCTGCAGATCAAGCTGAAAATCCTTGGCCAACTTCTTTGCAACTTCATTCCTCCTACAATGAAGATGCTTCAGAAAAATCAAATGCAAACCAGGAATACAAGAACTCAAGCAACAGGCATCTAGTAAGCAGTCCACAAGCTTCATGAAATGTGTCAAATGGCCTAAAGCAAACTTAAAAAAAATAAACATTATATGCTAACCTTTCAATGACAGCAAGTAAGTTTGTTGGATGATATTTATCTTTCAACCTGAACAAGCAAAGAAACTGAGAGAAGAGGAACAAAAAGCTGGATAAATATTGTAAAACGAAGACAAAGATTATCTGTACCATTCTTCATCTTTATGTGCATTAAAATAAGCTCTTTTCTGAGTTGATATGTACTCTGACTTGTATTCTTGATACCTGATCGTGCTCAGCATATTAGTTTCATATTATTATTATTATTATTATTATTATTATTATTATTAATAGAAATAAAAGGAAGTGTAACAAAAAATGAAAGGAAATAACAAGCATAGAATAAATATAAAAATATCAAATAAGTTTGAACCGCCATATAAATGACACAGTCAAAGTCTGACCTGCGCTCAGCTTCGGTTGGCAGAATATCATCTTCAAGCTCCTGAATGAACTGCTTATAAGACATCATTCCTTCCCTGAAAAGACCACTTCTAAAGCTAAAAAACAGCCACATAAAATACAAAGACCGTGATAAAAGTATTATCAGCTTTTAATACAAATAAAGAATTCAGGTTTATACTCAAACAAAGTTCACTTCTTCAATTTTCATGTATTACTTCAATTTAACAGTGTCATCTAGCTAGCTAATCAGCACTCAAGAGTCCACAAAGGATAAGAAAGAACAGCAACTTACATACAACTGCGCACATATTGAAGCTGAGAATGATGACGAATGCGCAAAGTCAGATAAATCAACATTCCAAAATAATATAATTATACCTTTGGGGTCCCCCAGCAGGGAAAGCGTCAGCAAAACCTCCACGACCTGGATCCCAATCTGCTGGAAAAAATAAAATAAAAAATGAAGATATGATCAAACCACTAGAATTATCTAGGAAAACCACAAAATATAACACACAAAAACCGACCCACGAAACGTGAATGGCTAAGGAACAAAACAATCTGTTGTCTCGTAAAGAATAAAGGCAAAACTTTAAAAGTCTATCACCACTATAGGACCACCTTGATAGCCTCCAGATGACCGGCCCATGTGTCGTCCATGAGGCCTTTCATCCAAATAACCAGGTCTACCTCCCATCTCACGGTCGTATCCACCAGGATAATCATACGCAAACCTGAACAAAAAAGCTCTATTACACCCACACTAGAAATCATGATCAGAAGTCCTAAGTTGCAAAACAAAAGAAAAAAAATAAACAAAAAGAAAGCATTTCTCAATCAAAAACATTACTTAGCAAGCACACACACAAAAATATGCCAAAAACTGGATCCAGATATGATGACTATGCATGGCATCCAAATACCCGTAAACGCAGGCTGCATCATATGAATAACAGTGCAGCTATTGCAGGTCTTCAAATATAAACTAAAGCATAGGCAGTTAATTTTAAGGAAATGAGCACTTTCATGTGTTTCACTTTTTACTAGAGCTCTGAAAACAAAAAATAAGATCAGGCGTCAAAAGCCAGTTTATCAAGGTGATCTCTAAAGTCTAAACTATCCAAATCATAATTTTCTCACGTAGGTCATTTAAGATCAGAAAATCTGAATTCAGAATTGAATGATGTCTCCGTTCCATATAGCTACAATACGGACAAGAGTAGTGGGTTCTGATAGAACAGTGGCAATAGCGAGTTTTCTTCCATCGCCTACTGGATATTTGATACACATGAAATTCACAATGGCTATCATGTTATAACTAATTGCCAGCAGTCAACCCTGTACTTGTCTAGAGGAATAAGGGCATTTTAACAGCAGCAATTAAATACTATATTTTTCTTATTATAGTACTTACAGTTAACGAATTCATGCTTGTTTGATATTCTAGTTTATTTAAAAATACTTTCAAAAAATTCAGTTCTAGTAACTTAATGAACTGCTGCAGCCATCACCACAGTGCACTAAAACTTGGAACTCAGAAATTTCCCCAGCAGCCTCCGCCCAAATCACAAAACAACGAGGTAGAAGACAACTAACGGGCACACAGCTAATGCAATAATCATCAGGAACAAAAATTGCACCGACACCCAACTTATACCATAATTTCAAACCTAAACCAGTGACTTCACCACAAGAGTTACTATTCCATCAAAAGATCATATTTTTTTACCATCAAAAGATAGTGTGAATCTGCTACAGTTTTTGAAGAATCAACTAAACTAGTATACTGACATGGCCCTCCAACTGTGCACGCAAACTATATATCCGGAAAGCTCACCTTCGATCCCCATGACCAAAGCCTCCTCTAGGACTATCTCTCCTTCCTTCATATCCATCGCCTCTCCTCCTTTTATACGGTGGAAACGGAGGAGACCGCCGAGGTGGAGGCGAGTGAGGCCCTCCTCCACGTCGTTCTCTATAAGGAGGTGGTGGAGGACTGGGGCTCGGCCTGCCCCGCTTGTGATAATCCCTCTCTCGGGGCGGCGGAGGCGAGCGATTCCGATCATAGAATTCACGCCGCGGCGGCCGATCAAAGTCCCTGTCTTCGCGTCGTTCTCGAGAGCTGCGGTCGCGCTCTCTAATGCCTCTCCGCGGCTGCGTAGGAGGAGGAGGAGGCGATGACGCAGCGTCCGCGGTAGCGTCGGGAAGGTCAGTGGTGGTGGGTTTGGTGCTGTTGGTGGTGGCGGGGTTCTCGTCTGGTCGATGATCGAGGTTTTCTTCGGTAACATTCAAGACTTCAGCCATGGCGATCAGACTTCCAGCAAAACCCTAATTCCAGGACCGCGAAGAATGCGAGATCTGAGGTCTAAAGAGATATGGATAATATGTTATCCTGTTAAATTATCTTTATAGCCTTCCACTGATCTGCTAAAAAATAAGAACAGGGGCATTCTTTTTTATACAAAAATGTTTAACATGTTTAAAACAAAATAAGATTTATTTTTCGAATAAGACCTGATTTTATAAGAATTTGATATATTTTCACCTTCACAAATCGTAAAAAAAAAAAATTTAAAAAAAAACAAAAACTTGTGTGAGATGGTCTTACGGATCGTATTTTGTGAGACATGTCTCCTATTTGGGTCATCCATGAAAAGTATTACTTTTTATGCTAAGAGTATTACTTTTTATGCTAAATATTGGTAGGATTGACCCGTCTCACAGATAAAGATTAGTGAGACCGTCTCACGAGAAACCTACTCATATTGTTTTTATTATATTACACAATATATGTTAAGATCCGATATGTTTGTAGAGAAAGGTGAATAAACACTTAAACAGATAAAACAGTCTTTGTGTGGACAATAAATAAATAAATGAAATATAAATATATAGCCTAGCAAGAGTCTTCTAAATATTCTTTTCCCTGCCATCAAATCTTCACATCTCCAGTGTTTATGTATCTCTGGCACCCACATAATTAAACAAACAAACCCATGGAAGAGTGAGCCAACGCCCAATATGTTGGAAATAACATAAATCAAATGATATCAACAATTATATTGCACGGTAAATGTTAGGATCATATATGCATTTAGAAGATATGAATAAACACTTAAACTTTCCTGATTTTTCTTTTGTGAAATATTACTCAAGTTTTTTTTATTGAACAACTGAAAATGTTTTCTTGATATGCTAGGTACAACAAACAACCAAAGAAATTTGAATAGTGCGGGAAATAAATGTATTGAACTTAGTGAATTGATATAGGCAGATGAACAGTGAGAGTCACCAAAGAATGACAGTAAGTAAATGACAAGAAAGTGAACACAAATTTGTTTCTGAAAATTCGAAGACTAGACACGTCTACGTCTCATTTTCTTCCTTTGTAAGAAAGATTCCACTAGAATATTTTGATCAATACAATTTCTTTTATAGACCCACTTTTGCTAGTTCTAAAACCCTAAAAATTAAGTTGAAACTTCTATTAAACTTTATACTCAAATATATCTTCTTTTTTTTAGAAATAAGCTTCTGACAGCTTACAAAAAACTCACTACAACAAATATTAATCTCAATTATAAAAAAAATGAGTGTGTAAAATAGGGTGCACATAAGTGATCATTTATGACCAGATAAGTGGTTACGTTATAAATCTTGAGAATGATTGCAAATTCTTGAGAATGCCTTTGTGTGTGCGAAAGATTGGTAGACCGAAACGAAGAATGTTTTGATGACGATGTTTCCAATTTTAACATTTTCTTGAATGGCACACAACTGTGTTGATTAGCCAAATTTTTTATGAGAATGACATGTGTCATTGTCTCCATTATAAAAATTGTATGAGACGTTAAATATCCTTGGACGCGATTTGGATTCGACAATAAATGACTCTTTACATATGTGTTAAATGGGAGAGAATGATATTTCAATAATTTTATCTTATATGTGAACATTCTCGAATTAAACCTGATATAATTGGTTGGTGTCCATAGAATTTTTAGCTGGCAAGGATTGAAGGTACCATAAAATCCGTCCGGTTGAATGTATTCTCTAAGATAACCAAAACGGACAACTTGATTTCATTTAGAGTTGTAGTCCGGATGAATGTAAAAGTACAAGTTCATGAGAGCTCAGCTCGATTTTTAATCAGCTATACGCAATTTGTAATATGTTTGTTATCACCAAAACATGTCCAAATTTTATTTGACAATAAATATATTTTTAAGAATAAAACTCTTACTCCAAGTTCACTAATCCTAATATTTTGAATGTTAATTACTCCCCTACTGAGTCAGTGATTTCTATAAAATTAATGCATATAAACGTAAACTCTCCTTTAGCTCCTCGATCTTTGATATTTCAGACACTCCTCCTACCATGGGGCAACCGTTTGTTTAATGGAAGGCGACTGCCAACCTTGGTGCATATGCTCTATGCAATTGATTTTTAGATTATTTAATTAAAAAAATAATGTATATTCTCTTTCTTGTTTTCTAGTTTTGTTTATTCTATTTTTTTTTTTTTTCATTTCCATGGTTTGGCTATTGAAGACTTGATGGCTACACTGTGGGCTTTGTTGTCTGAGATGCGATTTAACTTTTTATTCATTTATTTCTTGAAAAAAATTATTCTTGTTTTTCATCTTTAATCTTTATTTTCAATATGGTTTTTGAAGAAAATAAATTGCTGAATTTTTATTTTGAATGGAATAGCTGTTGAATTTGTGTAATTTTTAGTGGGGTTTACACAATTTCACATATTGAATACAGTAATGTTTTGCGCATCCTTGTTCTTGAGCATAAGTTGTATCCAAAAATTACCATGTGTTGGAAAATAGGCTTTGGCCCAATTAATATTCGGAAAATATATGGAATGTGTAGTTGTCTTTTGTGAATTTGTCGCAAATTGTGATTTTATAGAAAATGACTTGGTTTTTGCATTATAACTATAAGCTTTGGGAGGCTTGATTTGTTGGCTTGTGTCATGGCTTGATTTGAGCTTTGAACCCTATTGGTTTGGCTTTAACATTAAACCATGTTTGAGAAAATGTGTCCTTGAATTAGACCCTAAATTAAATTTATAGTAATCGCCATGTAGGCGCCACATGGGTGTGAACTGAAAGTCACACGAGTGCCACATAGACAAATTATGCTTGTGTGGCCATGTGGTCTTGTGGATTCCATGTGGATGCCACATGTGCTCTATGTGAAAATCCATTATGAAGGTTCATAACCCTTCAATGTAAAGACATGGATGAAAATGTTTGTCTTTTCATGTGTGTCATATTATCTAAAGGTTGTAGGCATTCATAAAAAAAAAACACATGACTTTCCAACATTAATAAACAAACCCCCACAGTCGTTAGTTTCTTGGTAGAAAATTACCGCATTCCATAAGCACATTGTTTGAGACAAGTCGTCTTAAGGACATATAGTCCAACGCTAGCCTCGACTTACATTATGCTCGCACTTTGTTCTAGCATTTGTCGAAACATACAATGCGGCAACATACCAACAATTTCATATTTGCACCTCTTACATATCCAACAATATTAAGACGGATTTTATTGTGCATTCTGGAATGACATCTTCATCATTTTTTTTTATTGTTCTAGCAAGGGTTCCAACTATAAGAATTTAATAACACGTAGAACTTAAGTACATGAAAACTGAATGCGGAAAAATAGATGAGTGTTACCTCCAGCCATTGAACTTTGAAGGACGCCTTGAAAAATACTTGAATGATCTTCTTATGCTTGAGAGTCTTCCAAGCACTCCAGATATCACTATAGATTGTGTAAGTAATTTTTGAAATCTTCTTATGCTTGAGAGTCTTCCAAGCACTCTAGATATCACTATAGATTGTGTAAGTAATTTTTGAAGGTTTTTGTGCTTAGGGAACACAAACGCTATTATTTATAGGCAACTCGTAACTATCATCGAGTAAGTTTGAATTGATTGTGGTTTATCAAGATGTGATCCTTTGTCTTTCAAAAATATGATAAACTTATAAAGATAGAATTTTGAACATATAATCTTTTCAAATTTATGAACATTAGATAAGATAAAGGTTTTACATAATTAAATCTTAAAAATTATCATATGAGCCACTTGATATGATAAAATTTGGTACCAAATTAAAATTTTTCTAACATTCTCTCACTTGACCCATATATATCTCATCATTTACTAAAGAAGTAAACAAAACACATGAATCAAGACGATGGGTCCCCTAAAAGTGATTTTTATCTACCACGTATCACAATATATCGTGTTTCCCAAACAATTTAACTTAATTAATAATCTTATGCTTATTCAAGGTCCATCGTTATTGATGTTTCTCAAATCAATGAATATGTACACAATAAACTAAAAATGAAAAAAAAAATCATAACGGAGTTTCATTAATAACTGAATTGTTCTTACAACAAAAATTACATAGAAGAATGAAGTCTCATTCTTTCTACATTATCATTAAATTTCTATGGTTGCATGTGTTTAGTCACTGGATCATCAATCATCAATTCGGTGTTAATGTTTTCGATAACAACTATCTTATCTTTAACATGTTCTCTTATGACTAAGTATTTAATGTCGATATATTTGCTTCGATTTTCACTTTTGTTATTCTTAGTCGTAAAACAGTAACTAAATTGTCGCGATATATCCTCATTGGCCTAGAAATAGAAATAGAATCCACGACTCTAAGCCTGAAGTGAAACTCTTCATTCATACATGTGAAGTAGTCTGAAAACAATATACGAACAAAGCCTCCATAGTGGAAATAGCAGTCAAATATTTCTCTGCACTTTTCCAAGACACATCTCCACCAATTAGCAAGAAAACATATCCTAAAGTTGATTTTCGTGAATCAATGGAGCTAGCATAGTCTGAATCAAGGTAACCAGTTACTTTCAAATTTGGTCCCTTGAAGATACATCGTCACTTCTTTGCATCTTTTCAGTGGTCTCAATTCGTCTTAACATAAGCATGCATGTCCAATATCTATCCAATAGAGTAAACACTTACACCTGACAAGAAAGAATCCATCAAATTCAATGGCCCAGTAACAAGTGGTCATCACCAATGATACGTCTACTATCTAAACAGTTGGAGGACTCCAACATGATACATCCACTACTCTGATCCAAGAGGTGGGCTGAGATACGCCAGATGTCGAAGCCATAATTATCACAGTGAGTCAGAGGATAATAATCAGAGTAAAAAATCCAAGGGTAACAACCATCTCCAGAATCATACATAGAATTCGGCATGACGCTAGATAAAAAAAAGGCGAGAATAACCTCGTCAATGTCGACAAAGTTAATTGGCTGCATTGATTGGTCAACAAAGTTGAATAATAAATGCAGTAGACAAGATTGACAAATGCAGTGGTTGGGCAGTGAAATAATAATTGTAGCTGAAAACACGTTTTCACACGGACGAGGATCTTTATTTTGCTCCCTACCTTCATTCTGAAATCATCTCATTTTCAAGTTCTTCTCTCAACTCAATACATTCTTATTTGAGTGCTTAGTTCTATAATATTTGTGAGGTATTTTGTTCTCCTGTATTAAGAGTGTTTTTTTTTTTGGAAACACAGTGAGCAAGTTGTATACCATAAAATATTATAGTATAATTCTTTTCATCTTGCCCATGTTTTTTACCATAATAATTTTTAGGGGTTTCCCACGTAAATCTCGGTGTCCAATTAATTCTTTATTTTCATATTTATTATCTCAAATTGCCGTACGTGGGACCAACAAGTGGTATCAGCGCTTTGTTTTAAAATTTTTTAAAATTCTGAGTATGCTCTGTGGTTGCAGCCTAAATTGATCTTCCACATCAGAAAATTTTTTTTTTTTGAGATTTTTTATTAAGACGAGAATATTTTTTCTAGTCTACTAAAATTGTTGTAGACATAATGACAGATATGTACGAGATAACAAAGTTCAATGGAAGCAATGTTATGCTATAAAAAATAAATATACAATCAGTTTTAAGAATGGAAAATTGCTTGGCGGCTATTGGTGATAGACCCGTAGAAATTACAGACGATAGAAAGTGGAATGAGATGAATGATAATGTTGTTGTCAATTTACATTTGGCTATAGCAGACAAAGTATTTTTAAGTATTTCTGAGATAAAAACAACAAAATTTATCTGGGATACTCTGACAAAAATATACGAGGTCAAGTCACTACACAACATGATTTTCCTAAATAGAAGGATTTATACTCTTCGGATGGCGGAATACTCATCGATGACCGACCATATCATTATACTAAATACTCTATTTGCCCAACTCACTTCTATGAGGCATAAAATAGAGGAAAATGAACGTGCGAAGCTTCTACTTCAAAGTCTACCAGATTCATATGATCAACTTATTATCAACATAACCAACAATATTCTTATGGGCTCTCTAAAACTCGACGATGTCTTAACTACGGTTCTCGGAGAAGAAAGTCGGCGAAAGAATAAAGAATATAGGTTGGTAACAACGAAGGAGTCATAAGCTTTACCGATGATAAGAGGAAGATTTATGAACCGTGACTCCTGTTGGATCCAAAGACGAAGTAGATCAAAGTCAAGAAGTAAGAAGAAAAATATTTACTGCTTTAAATGTGGCGGTAAAGGGCACTTCAAGAAAGAGTGTATGATTATCGAAAAGAGTTCTCAAGAAAATGTGGCCAGTACTTCATACAGTGGTGAAATATTATTCAGCGAAGCAGCAACAGTTGCAGAAGGCAGGCACAAATTTTGTGACACATGGATTATGGATTCAGGAGCGACGTGGCACATGACGTCTAAGAGAGAATGATTTGATCATTATGAACCAGTCTTAGGAGGATCTGTATTCCTGTGAAATGATCATGCCTTGTAAATCGCTGGGGTCAGTGCTATCAAAATAAAAATGTTTGATGGTATCATTCGCACTATATAGGAGGTACGAAATGTGAAGGGACTGACAAAAAATCTTTTGTCCTTGGGGCAATTGGTTGATATCAGGTGCAAAACCAGTATCGAGAAAGAGATAATGAAAATTGTGAAGGGTGCGCTTGTGGTTATGAAGATGGAAAAAGTTGCTGTAAATCTGTATGTAATTTGGGAGAAACACACAAAGAGACGGAATTAGCTATTGCATCAATTGGTTCAGGAGAAGAATTAGCAGTGTTATGGCATAGAAAGCTCGGGCATATGTCAGAACAAGGGTTGAAAATTTTCTCAGAACGGAAGCTGCTACCATGACTTACAAAAGTGTCATTATTCTCTTGTGAGAATTGTGTTATTAGTAAATAACACAGATTAAAGTTTGACATTTCTACTGCCAGAAGCAAAAGCATATCGGAACTGATTCATTCAAATGTTTGGCAAGCACCGGTTGTATCCCTAGGAGGAGCGAGATACTTTGTCTCGTTCATTAATGATTTATCTAGGAGATGTTGGGTGTATTCAATCAAGAAGAAATCAGATGTTTTTTAGATTTTCAAAGAATTCAAAGTGCGGGTTGAACTTGATTCTGAAAAGAAAACAAGTATTTGAGGACTGACAATGGAAGAGAATATACCAGTGATAAATTTGATGTATTTTGTCAATATGAGGGCATCAAAAGACAATTTACAACGATTTACATACTCAACAGAATGGAATGGCAGAGCGAATGCATAGGACATTGTTGGACAGAACAAGAGCCATGTTGAAGGCTGCGGGTCTAGACAAGTCATTTTGGACGGAAGAAGTCAAAATCACTTGTTATATTATCAATCGTTTTCTTTCAGTGGCGATTGATGTGAATACTCCGATGGAGATGTGGACTGTGGGACCGACAGATTATTCACATTTGCATACATTTGGAAGTCATGTGTATGTTCTATACAATGAATAAGAAAGATCAATGTTGGATTCAAAATCCAGAAAATGTATCTTCTTGGGTTATGCTGATGGAATAAAGAGGTTTTGTTTGTGAGATCCTACTGTCCACAAGTTTGTCATTAGCAGAGATGTTATCTTCGAGGAAAATAAAATAAAGAGAGACAAAAACACAACTAAAGTAAACATTTTACTTCACCACTAGACCAATACTATGAAGTCGTAAAAATATAGTACTTCTACAATCGATGTAAATTGTGATGTCATAGATATCAATTGTTTCGTTAGTTGACAACAAAGATGATGTAAAGACGTATTTTACTTCGACGATTAATGTAACTTATAAAGTCATATGTAATCATTCGCTTAATCGACGAAATGGATGAAGAAAAATACGTTTTTTTCCATGGAATCAGTCCAATTTTGAACCGATTTTACCTCGTTAGACTGACCAAAGAATTCACTTTTTATGGGCTAAGATTTCGTTTTAATGCGAAGTAAAAAGATACCATTTTACTTCACGTGCGTCTACTTCGGTATTTATCTATCTATTATTTCGTTTAATAACTGACGTATATCACAAAAATTATATAGTGTCGTTTTCTTTTATTTTTAATCAAACAAATTTTAATATATATAATAAAGATTTTATTCTTCATGTGACCATGTAGAAGAGCATCGATACCAAATAAACAATATTTTATGAATTTAGTTGTTTCGAGCGGAAAAAAGACCGAAACAAAAAAATCCAAGTTATTGGATGTAAACCAAATTTTAACAAGTTACATGACTAAAACTAAAAAATTACTAACTTACAGGACTGAAATTACAATTCTTCCAAAAAAAAAAAAATTCAATTTTCAACGTCACAAAAGCTAAGTAAAACAAACAAACAAACAAATGCATTACAACAAAGATGAATCCTTTTAACATCACAACCTCACTATCATCATTGAAATTGTAGGGAACCGCTAATCATCTGCTTGAAGAACCATCTGCAGCGAAATATAGGAACTAAAACAAAATTAAACAGTTTCTAAATTTCGGCCCAAATTATTCATACCAATCATGAACCAAGAAGAGCTCGATGCAAATTGCAAGATAACATTTTAAGATTTTCGATCACATAAATAGTTAATTTTACATTGAATCAAAAACGGAAGTGTGAGAAGAGGGGGTGTGGGAAAAATCGAATGAACACGAAGAAGATGAAAAATTATAGAAGTCGATGGAAACACTGGACCGCGACCGAGGGGATAGTAAAGATATTCGAAAAAGAAAATGGATGAATGAAAAGGAAGGAGGCGAGATTCAGAAGTTTTTGTGTGTGTGATTACTCATGAGATTCGTTCTGCCTAAGGGCTTAATAGTATGGGCAATTGACACCACATGGTACTGCATTGCCCCTTATATCCACTCGTCGTTCAACATGGAGTTTGTGATGTTGTAACATCTAGAAATTCTATCGTGTGCGGTTCTCGACGTGATTCGTCCCAGCTCGACACATTGATACCGACATAGTACTGCTCATTATGTCTCCCAAACGCTCCATACCGAGTTGGAGCTTTTGTGACTCGCGACTGCTATATTATCAATCAAGAAATAAAATTAACACACCTGTCGGAAATTATCTGCTCCCCCTAATTTTTCCAAAATAAAATAGAAAACACACTTACCAATTTACCTGTATTCAGATTTCTCTCCAAAATCTCGTACATACCTGAATTATTTTTTTCATTTAAAATATATAAATTTATAATTTGAAGCACCTGAAAATCCCTAGCAACCGCTATAGTTAGTTGATTCGCGGATAATTGGATCGGCGAGTAAATTCAAGAAAAAGCGGGGAATCGGCAATGGAAGCTGGGAAATTCAGTATAACTGCCGAAGATTTGTCGACGATCGGCGGCATAGCTACGGTGTCGCTTCTGCATTCTTTCATTCCAACCCACTGGCTGCCATTCTCCATTGTGGGCCGCGCGCAGAAATGGACGCTTTCTCGTACTCTCCTAGTCAGTGAGTAATGCTTTAATTATTGGTTTTGTTTTGGTTATTTATGGAACTTAGGTTTTTGTTTATTTTATTTTTGCGAAGAATCTTGAGAAATATATGATTTTGTTAATGTTAGGGAAAAGGGGTCTTCTGGGTTTTTGATTGTTTTGTAAGATCTGGTGGTGGATTTATTGGTTATTCGAAGGAGAAAAGGATAGAAAATGATTTCTTATATGATTTCGTTAGTACAGGGATTTTGTGAGCTGTTTTATGTTCATAGGCTTCTTTTCTTGGATTTTTGGTGTGCATGCATGTTGTTAACGAAATCTGAAAATATGTTGAAATGAGGAGATTCCCCTGCCGCCTACGGGCCCGCATTATCGAGGAGCGTTCGTCTCTCCTCTTTCTTCAGATATAGCTTCGCCAAGAAGAGCAGCGAAGGGAACCAAAATTGAAAATTTTGGGGAACCATTCTCGTTCTGCCACCGGGTTTTGGCAAACATTACATCAAGCTACCATTTCAAGAAAATTTAAGGAGTCGCCCGGCTTGTTGTCTATCCGCACCAGACATTTATTGTATGGAAACTAGTCAGTCATTGCTATGAATGCCGAACTAGTGTCCACTGTCCAGTTTAGATTGAATTTGATGTTCTGAAATAATCTTGACGATCATGTGTTGTTTAAGCATGGGGTTCTCGTGAAAAGTGACATACTTGTAGATCTTGTGCTTTTATTGTCAGAAATTGTATCGGTGTTTGCTTGTATCTCGTGCTATTTTCTGATAACTGAAGCTGATCTTTTCGCTCTAATTTGCTTTTCACGCACAAAGCTTGTTGAACTCGAATCAAGACCCAAGTTTTGATGAACTAACTGCTCTACTATTTGGCTTTCTTTGCCGTATTGGTGAAATTTTTGTTCTTCCTCAGAGATTTATGGAATTGCATTCTGTAATTTGAAAGATAAGCAATATAAGGAAGAATTAGCAGCATAAATGCACTTCTGCTAGAAATTATATTATGAAAACCGGTACTCCGTTTAACATCAGTTGATAATAATAGCAAGCTTTTTACTTAAGCTACAAAGTTTTGATACATCTAGAACTTAACCTTCTTCTGATTTTAATGGTCAAAAGCTACACATTCTTAACATTCTTAAAGACAAGCAGGCAGACGACAGGAGCATTGAATTAGTTAATCTTTCCTATGTGGTATCTTCTAAAAGTTGGTGATGAAATGCCACAATTTTGCTGGACCTCGCTGCATTAATCGTTCTTATTACTTTGATGATGATTATATAGTTGGTTTACGACAAAAATATAAATTTACAATCCTCAGTTTCGGTGCTCTTATCACATCTGACTAGTCATTATGTTTCTCAGGACTAATCCTTTAATTGGGATGATTTCATAAATATAATCCCGATTATGCCAAATTTTGATGTATAATTATGTTTCATAGTTTTAGTGGTCTGTTAACCAGTTCCTGGTCTGCAGCTGCATTTGGAGCTGTATTACATGTGATATCCACTTCGCTGCTTGGTATAACAGCAATCACCATATCAAACACTATAGCAGGAGAGGAAACTGTGCATAAACTTGCATCTTTGTTACTCGTTATTCTTGGTGGCAGTTACATAGTAATGTTTCTGTCTGGAAAGGGTGGTCACAGTCATTCTCACAACCAACCTATGGAAAAAATGGCGGTTGCCGGTCTTGTTCTTGTCCCTGCATTATCTCCTTGTGCTACCACTCTTCCAGTTTTCCTTGCTGTTGGAAACTCATCATCGATGATGGTACTTGCCATCATTGTTCTGTTATTCAGGTATCATTTTGCTTTTTAATTTGTAGTTTTTGCTTACACTGTTAAACCTTTTTGTAGTAACCGCACGAACCTACGAGTCTGCCATCAGAAAGATAAATATATTAAAAGTATGACAAATACCAAACAAACTATTTAGTTGTGGCTACTACAATAAATGGTTTATGGTCATTTTATTACATACTTATGGCCAGTTTTTTGCCTTGCAGCGATGACCTGTTTTTACTGACTGTAGATCTCCTTTTTCAAATGTGTTCCGATGTCATTTTCATGTATTTATTTGAATGACCGCATTTGATCATGCATCTAAGTAAATGACACCGTAGAGCTATTGGTTTCCAGGACATTTTCCTTGAGGTCAAGACACAATGTGGTCCAAAAGTGTGCATTTTAAATAAAATGAAAAAAAAATGTCGCTTTTCTGGACAGATTTTGATTTATAACAGGACCATGAGATTTGAAGTGTTTTTCCTACCGTGTAACCAACGACTATAGTTTGGAGACGATCTTACCTTTAATCATCTGTATTTGTGCAGGGAAACTATTGTTATTTTTCTACCTTTCATAGCATTTAGTTTTTAAGGTTATGATGGTAATACAGTTGTCTAAACAAGTTTCGTCAATAACCAGACGTATAGATTTTGATGTTAAATTTTGCAATATTATGACTACCTATATAACTTGGTATTGTCTTGTCACAAAAACGTTAGGCTTACTACATTGTGATATTGTTTTTGCAGCACGATTATGGTCATGACCTCACTAGTCGCACTCTCGTTCTATGGTGCGAGTCAGCTCAAGTTCCACTGGGTAGAACGGTATGACAAGCTTCTTGTAGGTTCAGTTCTCTGTCTGGTCGGAGTTTTGACCCTTATTTTCCATGATCACGATGGAGATGCTGGACAACATCAGCACAGGAAACTCATCACTCTGTGAGCGTTACGATCTCTTATTTTGTCTTATTCTGTTCCAATTCGCGAAAACTACAAAGAATGGTGTATGTTTTAGGATCGAGCTAGCAATGTAAAACTTTTCTTGGTATATGGACCGACTGTGATGAATATTCATTTCTCAAGTTCTTGCTTTTCGTTACCTATTTCTTGTTATATATTGCAAAAATGTCATTTAAACTAGCGAACGACACATACACGATGAATCAAATGTTTAATAATAATGATCAAGAAACTTTTAAACCAGGTGACAATGTGAACATAATTTTTAAATTTAAAACAATAGCTTCAGTGTTTATGTCATCACATTGCAGCTCATTCATATCAAATCAAACATCTAGACATATTCGTAAGTTTGCATTGGTTCTATTAAAAGATATCAATCTCGGTCAAAAATTGAAATCAAAGACATAAAAGGAAATACAAAAACATACATATCATTAAAATCCATAGGGAAAAAAAACATATTTTGTCTCAGTTGACTCTGAACATGAGAAATTCTAGAGGGCCACTCTTCTTTCATCCAGTTGATCCTTGTAATGCTTGCTTTACATTCTCGACCAAATTAAGATTCTCGTTGTCGATTAAGCCAAACAAAATTGTTACAAAATTTGGAGACAGATACAGAAAATTACTTAACCATCTCAAGAAGATATCTTGGTTTAACATAGTATTGACCTTTAATCCCCCCTTTCCAGTACCGACTATCTTCCGAATCTTGGCTCCATTGTGGAATGTTCAGTATGTATTCTGCTTCAAAAGAAGGAAAAAGAGAACGCACCTTTCCCTCAATCCATTTCCTATCAATCTACCATTCAATCCACTCAAAGAACTCTGCCCAGATGCCAGCCAGCCTTGAAATGCAGCAATCAGAATAATCCTTAATATGATGCTCATTTCCCACTCTCCACGTTAATCCTTTATGAATAAGATCCCGACTCCACAAAATAGATCGCCATATATATGATGGATTAGATCCTATTTTTGCATCCATAATATCTACATTTTTAAAATAACGTGCTTTAAGTACGTACTTGTGCCATCGGATTATCCGCCAAACTTGTTTAGTGCCTGATTGAACTCATAAAAGCTCCAAAATCCCATGCCGCCATGCTTTTTGGTCTACATAATTTCCTCCAACTGTCCCATGCATTCCCCCTCCACCAGCTTTCGAAGTTCACCAGAATTCTGCGCAGATTCCCTCCAATTCTTGACATAAAAAGATTGAAAATTTAAAACTAGATGAGATAGCGATTTGATCTGCGAAGAAAAATCTGGATTCCCATCCATTGAATTTTTTTAGAGTAATCTTTCTCGCAAACAATAAAATTGAATCTGCTTACTCCTAAGAGAGAACGTGAGTAGCCCCATGTAGAGACATTCTAATTTGTGTATATATATTGCAATATAATATGCACTAAAATATTAGAGTGGGTCTCATGTGAGACCGTCTCACACAAGTTTTTGCCAAAATATTATTATACATTCAGCATATCGTACTAGATTATATTATATTTTCCATAATTTTTTACTTCACACAACTTTCCATGAGTTTATTCTTATTTATCCTTTATTTAATTATTTTAACTATCATTAACTTTTTTGCAACTTACTAAAATTTAATTATTGAAACATATTTTCATAATTAAATATATTATGTATATATATGGATTGGATCGTTTGTATTTTGCACGTCTTGACTATTTGTTGTTGTTGTTGAAACGCCGTATTGGGAGTTGAAAAGTGTAACAAACCAAAACTAAAATAAAATACAAAACAATATTTGAGAGGTGGGAATATATCTAATTGCTGCATAAAAGTGATAATAAATAGTAAAAATTAATAAGGATGCATTAAATTTTTTTAAAAAAAAGAATAAAATAAAATGTATGCATACTCACACGCTAAAAATAAATTTGGCATTGGAATGATCATATTTGTTTATGCTACATTGAGAATGTTACTTTGTGTATATTTTCGTATAACATGTTTTTGTGAAAATCTGAATTAAAATAAAAATATACGTTGTTTACAGGATGATCATATTAATATCTTATATAAAAGTACAAATGAATTAACACTTCCGGTGTGACATAGACTTATCCAAAAAAATCATCAAAATTTTATTTCACAAAAACTCATGTGAGAATTGAGATATTCTCATGCTCAATTTTGTGAAACGGATCTCCGATCATACCCGACTCATGAAAAAATATTATTTTTATGTCAAATATATTACTTTTCACTTCAAATATGAATTAGATCGACATGTCTCACACTATTTTTGTTTATATATCAACTAGATAAACCTTTTTTTTTTCAAGGGTAAATCGATAGACTTGAAAAATTTTAAATAATTATTTTGAAGCATTAAATTCGTGTTGTTAAATCTAATGCTCGAATTAAAAGAAAGGAGGCTTGCATTTAAATCCTCAATAACATAAGTAAATGTGCATTCAGTCTCTGTCAGATCTAAACTTTTTCTGCAGTACTTGGTTCACACAAAAAATATGTATGCACTCTCTGGGCCCACAATTATTTTTCCGGATGAAATTCGGTACAAAACATTGAAAATCTGGAAATATGATTTTTCAGAACTAAATATTTTAGATATGATACTAAAAAATGATTTTTGAGCACCCAAACATGCATAAAATTTTCTGATATTAATAACACATCTTTTCAGATGGAAATTCGGTACAAAATATTGAAAATATATGATAGTTGAATATTAGATGTTTCATATCTGAAACTAATATATGATTTTTAAGTGTTCAAACATGAATAATAAATTTTGATATTAATGACATATGTAATAAATATACGATTTTTTGAGTGCCTAAACATATGAAAATGTAATGAATATTAGGGTTATACTTAAATATGAAAAAAGAGTAAATTACAAGGAAAATATTTTATCTTTTTTTTTCCCTTTAAATAATGTGATATATTCTAACATTCCATGTAAGAAAGATATAGTTTTTGGACATGAACAAAGCTATATTCGCGAGTTGCATTTATCACAAATTCACAACACCTCCTAACCGTGTTTTGGGGCCAAATTGTTTGTACGTGAAACATTCAACATTGTGAATTTGTGATAAATGCAACTCTAATATATATA
>NC_133311.1:14316370-14466994 GCF_012295235.1 Primulina huaijiensis | reverse complement strand
TATATATGTTATGTTGTTTATCATCGTGTTCACCTTGAGTCCAGTCAAATAGGTGAGTGTCACTTCTTTCATGTTTGCTATACTTGTCTAAACTTAACAGATAATTCTTGTTCAAAAAAAAAAAAAGATAATTCAATATATCTTCTGATTCTAGTCTTATGAACCTCTCCTAAAGTTCACGATGTTAAGTTTCGAGAAGTAAGAATTGTACTTACTATTGTCGAAATATAGTACTTCGACTTATTGTACAATTTTAGATATTTGAGTTGCATAATTATGATGAGAAGCCAAAAAAAGTAATTGCTCGAATTAAGTAGACCATCTTACGAAGATCTGACTGGCTCGGCTCGTAAACGAGTCAAGGTAGTAGTAGACCGGAGTAGAAGATCCGAATGACTCCCAAACGGTCTCACAAATGGGCTAGTAAACGGGTCTAGGGCAGCCGATAAACAACAAAATTTGTTGGTTATCATATACGTCACGAACAAATACCAAAAGCATCAGAGGTTGCCCGATGTAAACACTCCAATGCTCAAATAAGAAAACAGTTCAATGATGTTCTCTTAAAGTTGGAGAACTTAAACAAAAACAATGAGTGTACCTTGGATAGTGAAGGTGCTCTTCCAGTTATAGATTTTTTAGAAGTGCCTAGCGGGATTTGATCTTTTGTAGAAGAAGTGGACTAAATATTTAAATCGGACTTAGAATTCATCATAGGCCCCCTACTCTCATCGTAGCCAGTGAAATGGGGGTGATGAAGAGTACATTTCTTGGAAATAATTAATATTGGGATGGAGGTTGGCGAAGATTTGGAGGATCATATAATTCGATAGAATTATTGTCTTTGATATTGTTACTTTTATTGGCTTATTCCACTTATTTATATAAATATGTACACGACACATGTGGAGTGGTGTCCACGATTTGGTGATGTTTGGCGAGAGTTACATAACCAGATTTTTTCGGAGTGGCACCGATCAGCATATTTGGGTTGTTTTCTAATGGTGACGACGATGATGAAGTTAGGCATCACGTTAAGCATTGTTGATGAAAACTATCTATTTTGACCAGAAGTTTGCGGTGTTTCAAGTTCTTTCCTATTGTATGATGGTGAGGCGAGCTGACGATAATGGTAGTGTGGGTTGGGCATGGTGGCGGCAGTGTTAGCAGGGCGGTGTGCTTGCAAGTTTGTTTCTATATTCTGGCAATGATGTGAGGATTCGTGATGAGTGGTGACATGAATTTTCGAGGATGCTGCAGAATGGCCACAGTGGTGATTATGGTGGAACTGGGCAATACCTTTGTGGGGTGGCGCAATGGATTTTGTCTGACCCGACGATAGATACTAGTTGGTTTGTGTACGAACCTTGGAACCTTTCATTTTTAAGGTAAAATATCTCCTAGAGAAATCATCAATGAATGAGAGAAAATATCTTGCTCCTCCTAGGGATACAATCGGTGATTGCCAAACATCCGAATGAATCAGATCCAGTATACTTTTGCTTCTGGCAGGAGAAGTGCCAAATTTTAATCTATGTTGTTTACTGGTAACACAATACTCACAAAAAGGTAGTGACACTTTTGTAAATCCCGACAGCAGCTTCTGTTTTGAGAGAATTTCACTCGTATGTCCGAGCTTTCTATGGCATAACACTGTTAATTCTTTTCCTGAACCAATTGTTATAATAGCTAGTTCCGCCTCTTTGTGTGTTTCTCCCAAAAGTACATACAGATTTGCAGCTATTTTTCCGACTTCATAACCACAAGCGCACCCTTCACAATTTTCATGATCTTGTTCTCGATACGGGTTTGGCACCCGATATCATCCAATTGCCCCAAGGACAAAAGATTTTTTGTCAGTCCTTTCACATGTCGTACCTCCTGTATGGTGTGAAAGGTGTCATCAAACATTTTTATTTTGATAGTACCGACCCCAGCGATTTCCAAGGCATGATCATTTACCATGAATACAGATCCTCCTGAAACTGGTTCATAATGATCAAATCATTCTCTCCAAGACGTCATGTGCCGCGTCGCTCCTGAATCTATAATCCATGTGTCACAAAATTTGTATCTGTCTTCTGCAACTGTTGCCGCTTCGCTGAATAATATTTCACCACCGCCTGAAGTACTGACCACATTTACTTGAGAACTCTTCTCGATACTTGTACACTCTTTCTTGAAGTGCCCTTTACCGCCACATTTAAAGCAGTAAATAATTGCTTCCGTTAAAGACCCATCAACAGCCCCACCAGACAAAAAAAAGATGAATATTTATCTTTGATCTACCTCGTCTTTGGCTCCCACTGGAGTCATGGTCCATAAATCTTCCTCTTATCATCGATAAAGCCTCTGTCTGCTTCGAAATTACCAACCTATCTTTTTTATTCTTGCGGCGGCTTTCTTCTCCGAGAACCGTAGTTACACTACAAGAAAATTTATTTTTAACAACACAACAAAGACAACGATTTTTGTTAAAACTTTTGTCTTTAGACAACGGTTTTAACAAAAACCGTTGTCGTAGCCTTAAAAAATCCGCTCAAAGACAACAGTTTCTTTAAAACCCTTGTCTTTGATATATCTACGACAACGCTTTTTAAAAACCGTTGTCTATGAGCTTATTTTTTTTGCTACGACAACGGTTTTTAAAAACCGTTGTCTATGGGCGTTTTATTTTTTGGGCTACGACAACGGTTTGTAAAAAACCGTTGTCTTTCAACTGGTTTTTCTATAAATTTGTTGTAAATATTACATTTTGCGACCGTAAGTTAAATCTGTCGCCAAATTTAGCGACGGTTGTAATATACCGTCACTAATTTAAACCTTGCGACGGTTAAAGTAGAACCGTCGCAAAATTTAGCGACGGTTTTAAGTAAAACCGTCGCCGATGTAAATATAGCTATGGTTTTACAAGAACTGTCGCTAAATTTAGCGACGATATTTTTATACCGTCGCTAAATATAGCGACAATTTTGGTAATACCGTCGCTGATCTAAAATCAGCGACGGTTTATATTTAACCGTCGCTATATTTAGCGACAGTTTCTAATATCCGTCGTTAAATATAGCGACAGTTTATGTAAAAGCGTCGCTAATTTTAAATCGGCGACAGTTAGAAAATTAACCGTCGCGAATTGCGCCGGTTAAAGTCAAAACTGTCGCAAACTGTCTATAAATATCCCCACCCTCGGTCCATTTTCTACCATACTACTTCACAACACTTAAAATTTTTCTCCCTTACACAATTTTAGTTTCGATTTTCTCTTTAAAATTTAATAAATTTTTAAAATAAAAAATATTGTATTTTCGACAATAAATAAAAAATATAGTTTGCATATTAGATTGTGAGTTTTTTTTATATTTATTAAAATATTAAAAGAGAAATTTTTTTTTATTTTACTGAATAAATTATCGACGGAAAGTATACAAAACTGTCGCTACAATTAGCGACGAAGTTTATAAAACACTGTCGCTAAATGTAGCGACGGTGTATTAAACCGTCGCTATTTAGCGACAGTTTAAATTACGATCGTCGCTAATTTTTGCGACGGTTAACGATGATGTCCGTCGCTAATTAATTTGCGACGGTTTTAAAAAATCGTCGCAAATTGTAACTACCACAACACTCCACAACCGTTGTCTTTTAACGAATTCTTTAACCACAGGACCTTTAACAACGGTTTTATATACCTACGACAACGGTTTTTCACCGTCGTCTTTAGACGTCTACGACAACGGTTTTTCACCGTTGTCTTTGAGCACACTCTTTAACCACAGGGCTTCTAACAACGGTTTTAAAAGGCCTACAACAACGGGAAAAAACCGTTGTCGTAGACCTTTTTTCTTGTAGTGTTAAGAAACCATCAAATTTTAAAGAGCCCATAAGAATATTATTGATTAAGTTGATGATAAGTTGATCATATAAATCTGGTATACTTTGAAGTTGAAGCTTCACACATTTATTTTTCTCTATTTTATGCCCCATTGAAGTGAGTTGGGCAAATTGAGTATTTAGTGTGTTGATATGGTCGGTCATCGATGAGGATTCCGCCATCCGAAGAGTATGAAAGCTTCTCTTTAAGAAAAT
This sequence comes from Primulina huaijiensis, assembly GCF_012295235.1. Classification (NCBI taxonomy): domain Eukaryota; kingdom Viridiplantae; phylum Streptophyta; class Magnoliopsida; order Lamiales; family Gesneriaceae; genus Primulina; species Primulina huaijiensis. Next base: position 14,462,908 of record NC_133311.1, on the reverse strand, counting down.
CTTGTTGTATAGTGACTTAACTTCGTACATCTTTGTCAAAGTATCCCAAATAAATTTTGCGGTTTTTATCTCAGAAATACTTGACAATATTTCATCTACTATAGACAAGTGTAAATTGGCAACAACATTATCATTCATCTCATTCCACTTTTCATCGTTCGTCATTTCCACCGTTCTATCTCTAATAGCTGCCAAACAATTTTTCTTTCTTAGAAATGTTTGTATCTTTATTATCTACAGCATAAAATTGCTTCCATTGAATTTTTTTATCTAGTGCATGTCCGCCATTATGTCAACAACAATTTAGTAGATTGAACAAAATAATCTCGCCTTAACAAAAAAATCTTTTCTGATGTGGAAGATCAGTCTAGGATGCAACCACAAAACATACTCAGAATTTTAAGAAAATTTTAAACCAAAGCTCTAATATACCACTTGTTGTTCCCATGTGCAGCTATTTGAGATAATAATATGAAAATAGAGAATAAATTGGACATCGAGATTTACGTGAAAACTACCAAAAAATTATTATGGTAAAAACCAAAATGAAAAGAATTTTAATATAATATTTTATGGTTACAACAACTAACTGTGTTTCCAAAGAGAACACACACTCTCTTAATACAAGAGAACAAACACCTCACAAATGTTATAGAACTAAGCAATCAATGATATAAGATGAGAGAGAACTCGATGAAGGGATGATACGAAATAAAATAAAAGAGTTCTATTTATAAAGTTCCCTCATTACTATGAAACGCGTTTCCATCTTTTTCCCAACCAATGATCCCCCAACTACTGCATTAATTTTGCCGGCATCTTTCTGGCTCATTATATTGCGGTAATAAGAATGCTACTTAGATAGTAAGCAATTTTGTATTTTAAGAGTGATCAAACATATTGAGATTGATCGTCATATCGACATCATGACTAGAAGTAGCATCTTTATTTATAATTTGAACGATCTCTTTTATTATGATCTAGTTTAATTCAAACTCAAATTATTATATTGATCCAGTTTGTTAATTGGATTTACTTAATATATTGTTTCACTGCTGCTTACTTTGCTAACAACTTATAGAATTTTATTTTTATTTTAAACAAAATCTCTAAATACCCTTATTTTCCCCTTTTTTATATAAAAAATACATGAAAATAGTGATAGCTTACAACCTCAATCTCAACGCCAAGTATGTAAAATTTTATCATTTATTTTTCAAAAAACACACTGAACCGCATATGTTTTCATCCCAATATTGTTCAAAAAAATCGTGTGGATATTCTTATGTTTCCCATATGCATATGCATGTCCTCTGTGTGTGTGTGTGTATGAGAACATTTTCCGGTAAAGGATTGATTAATATGTGATTTCTCATTAATTTTTGGATAATCCATAATTAATTTTATCCAAAAAAACATTTAGTGGAACATATAATTCTAATATTCCGACTTTAAAGCCTCCGGTGCTATAAATAACCCAAACTTTGCATGACTAATCTTCACTTACTCCTTTTTATTTTTACGTTTTCTTTTCTTTTTTTCCTCTCAGGTTTGTATTGCTCTTACTTTCCCCTCAATTTGTTTCTTTTTATAAATATTAACGAGTTTTGCTTCATTATCCAACTTTTTCCTTAAATCAGCTTGTGAAATCATAAAATTTTAAAAAGTTTTAACTCAAAAAAGATCGTTTTGCTCGGGCGAATCCGAGTTTGCGTTCCATGTCGCAATATCTGAACCTCAGAAGGGTTTCATTCCATGACTAAAATCTGTCGATTAAAATTTTGAAGTGCTTTATTTATTACACTTTCTCTCATTTTTTACGTCAACATATTGTGTCTGAAAAATATGTATTATGTATATATAGAGTGCACTTTGTTTTTAGTTTATTAATAATTTTAAGAAATAAGATAAATGATTGGACGTAAATTACCCTTACATGGATGTTATTATATTTTTATTTTTAACTCTATATGCTAAAAATTTTCATTGAACTTGTTTTTACAGAATTCAAAACAGGTCAACTAATTTAGACCAATAGGAACATAGTTAATTAGTTGACCTATCGAACAATGAAGCCAACATTCATATCCCTCCCAACACTGGGACTCCTTGTCCTCCTCCTCCTCCTCCTCCGGGTCGAAGCCAGGACCCATGGCCCGAAACCGACCCCCGTGTACAAGGACCCGACGCGATCCATCAAGGAGAGGATAGAGGACCTGATGAGCCAGATGACTCTGAAGGAGAAAATCTCACAGATGGCCCAGATAGAGATCACAGATCTGACCGCGGAGGTCATGCGAGATCACGCCATCGGAAGCGTCCTCANTTAAAACATCAAAATATCTCTAAACGTTTTCAAAAAATATTTCAAAAATTTTTATTTGCATCATTTTTCATAGTTCCACACATTTGTTTTTAAAAAATATGATAATGAAAAGATCTTATAAATGCTTTATCTTATTTAATGTATATATTTTTACATCTTGTTTTTAAGACAATGACTTAGGTTGCGTTCAGATCGATGAATTTCAAATATATTCAAAGTGTGCTTTTTGTTGTTTACATAAATAAGATAATAAATTTCAAACATGTTTATATAGTATTTATAAGCTAAATGGTGCATGTGATTGATGATGTAGAGAGCCAGAGCTTGTTAGGAGAATTGGCGCAGCCACAGCCCTTGAAGCTAGAGCCACCGGAATTCCATATGTCTTTGCTCCTTGTATAGCCGTATGTATACTTTATCGACGTTTTGAAGAAGATTAAACGTGAAATCTGGATATTTTTTTACGTTTTTTCTGATATTCCCATCGGGTTTCACACGAAAATGAAATTTAAACTACTTAACTAAGTTTCGCTTCGAAAATTATGGTTTTATAGGTATGTAGAAATCCAAAATGGGGCAGATGCTACGAGAGTTACAGTGAGGAGCACGAGATTGTGGAACAAATGACAGATATCATCAATGGTTTACAGGGAGAAATCCCTCCCCATGCAAAAAAGGGTGTCCCCTATCTCGGTGGCAAGTAAGTTTCTTAATCATGTTTTTCGAGCTATCCGTCTATAAAAAAGAATTTTTGCAGCTCGTAAGCTCCTAAAATAGTTTATAAGATGTGTGAGTTTATAACGACTTTCTTGCTTATTTGGCTAATCTGTGATTGTTTATTGACAATAGAGACAAGGTTTTGGCTTGTGCCAAGCACTTTGTCGGTGATGGAGGGACGGTTAATGGGATAAATGAGAACAATACAATCATTGATTGGCAAGGATTACTCAGACTTCACATGCCCGGATACTATCAATCCATAATCAAGGGTGTTTCCACTATCATGGTCTCTTTCTCAAGTTGGAACGGAGTGAAAATGCACGCGAATCGCAATCTCATCACTAACTTCCTCAAGGGCACTCTTAGATTCAGGGTATGTATAGTTTGGGATGAACTCAAGGATCTATTTGAATCGTTTAATCGTCTTGTGCTAATTTTGCGATGTTTTGGAATTTACCAGGGATTCGTGATCTCAGATTGGCAAGGAGTAGACAAGCTTACTTTTCCCATACATGCAAATTACTCAGACTCCCTTTTGAAAGCAGTAAATGCTGGCATTGACATGGTTAGTGTGACTTGCTTCAATTCAAAAAATATATCACAAAACTTGTTACGTACCTGCATGTGCTTTTATAGGGAAGAAATTTGTAGTTTAACATCGTGATCGATGCAGTATGTTGAAGCGATTAAACGTGGATGTTAATGTGTCGAAAAATACAGGTGATGGTTCCTTACAACTATACCGAGTTCACCGACATTTTGATGTCCCATGTGAAGAACAACCGGATCCCGGTGAGCAGGATTGATGATGCTGTTAGAAGGATTCTGAGGGTTAAATTCACCGCGGGGCTTTTCGAGAACCCTATGGCTGATTATAGCTATGTTCAGTATCTTGGGAGCCAGGTGACCACTTTATTCCCCTCTTCTTCAACTTGTTCTCTTGAGATTTATTGGAGAAATTGCCAATAGCCCTTTTCTTCTAATCCCCAAGAAACATTAAAAACTACAATTTTAAATGTTTTTTTAATACATAATTGGGCAGGCTCATAGGGATTTGGCAAGAGAGGCAGTAAGAAAATCACTGGTTCTCTTGAAAAATGGACAAAAGGATGATGGCCCTGTAATTCCACTCCCTAAGACGACATCAAGAATCTTAGTTGCTGGAACCCATGCCAACAATCTTGGACTTCAATGTGGTGGCTGGACTATCACTTGGCAAGGACTTAACACCACCAATCTCACCGCAGGTTAAATATACATACATAAATATTGTCGTTTCGATACATAAATCTAGCTAAGCCAGACATAGTCCAACAATGATTTCATTCTTTGACATGACAATCTTCTCTTTTGAATTAGGGTCCACCATACTAAACGGAATATCGTCAGCAGTCGATCCCAGTACTGAAATAGTGTACTCAGAAAACCCCGACGTCGATTTCGTCAAGGAAAACAAGTTCTCATATGCCATTGTTGTTGTGGGAGAGCCACCTTATGCAGAAACAGCTGGAGACAACACAAACCTAACCATTCCTGAACCAGGACTAACTACATTAAAGAATGTGTGTGGCCATGCCAAATGTGTTGTCGTTCTGGTCTCCGGTCGACCTTTGGTAATCGAGCCTTATCTTGGATCGATAGATGCTCTAGTGGCAGCATGGCTGCCCGGATCCGAGGGCCAGGGAGTGGCGGATGTGCTGTTTGGGGACTACGGCTTCACCGGAAAGTTGTCGAGGACTTGGTTCAAGAATGTGGACCAGCTTCCGATGAATGTTGGGGAAGAGAATTATGATCCATTGTTTGGCTTTGGTTTTGGAATTGAGACTAAACCTGTTGGAGCAAATAATTAGATGGGGTTTAGTGCTGTTTCAAGGTTGCTTGTATGTGTTTATGCAACTGAAGAACAGAGGCAAATGTATATTGTAAAAAGTGTGTGTAAATATATTGTATAAATAAATTTTGCCAACACAATTTTGTGTTGTAAATATCATTAATTGAATTATATAACAAAAATATTATGCAAATTAAATAGCTAAATTTTTTATTGCCTATGTTATTGACAGTGCTTATTAATAATTTCTTAATACCTTGAATAATTTTAAAATATATCATAAATTTTAAAATGAAATAAAGAATTCACTGAAATTATTATTTACCGGTGTAAATACAATCACATGATGTAGGACTGAGCGTTTGCCGTTTTACCAAATTACTTTATTCCTATATATTTATATTTATTTATTATTATTATTATTCAAAATAAGAGCGGGTGAATAAGTTTTATTTTTTTTTAAAAAAATATGTTTTTTAAAATGTTAGAAATATTGCTTTTAATTAGTTCCGAAGAGTTGGATTCGCTTTTTTAGATTTTATTTTTGATCTAAATTTGTTCAAAATTAAAAATAATAAAAATTTACGAGATTTTCCCCTCTAATCACCTTTTATGTTATTGATAAATGATAAACCTACATTCAATTATTATCATTAACACAAAAACTCTTGTGAGACGGTATCACATATCAATTTCGTGGGTCGAATCTCTTATTTGGATCATCCATGAAAAAGTATTACTTTTTATACTAAGAGTATTACTTTTTATTGTGAATATCGATAAGGTTGACCGGTCTCACAGATAAAAATTCGTGAGACCGTCTCACATGAGACTTACTCTACCATTAATTATGGTTATATTTATTCTACATCGTTGATCAAACAACTAGACTAGATATTTTAGTTTAAGCTATAAATAAGTATATCTGGTAATAAGCAAGTGTCAGTAACTTATTTTTAAAGGAAAAACTTTCAGTTTTACAATATAATATTGGTAAAATTAAGTTATAGTCTGACTTTTATTATATTCCTGAATGGTAATGAATGGTAATGCTCTTCCTTTTTTTGATCATCACAAAATAAAAAATTATGTTGTCTCTCATTTGTGTTAATTCATTCAGATGGATTGATATTTGAGTCATAAATCTAAAAAATATGACCAAGAGCCACCTTTTGATGACAAAGATCCATAAAAACTCACAACTCTTGTCAAACAACACATCTAAGCGCCGCTTAACGAGCGCTTAGGTGAATGTCTCACATCCTTGGAAAATTCCATGGCATAGAGAGCGCCTCCGTTGTGGGTTGGATTGTTCCAGGTCGAATATGGCCGGGGTTCATGGAACAATCTGGGTGAGTGCGACCTCCCTCTCAATTTTTAAATTTTATTTATTAGGGACCTGAAAATAATTATATTTTTCACTTTCTCTCTAAAATTTTTCTGCCCTATCCATTTTCTGGCCTCGTCCTTGAATAGAAGTGGTTTTCATATGTTGAAATGATTATTGTGGATCACATGCTTATTTTCATTATTATTAATCATGTATTTAACGGAATGATTAAATCGGAAAATATTACGTAAAACGAAATACTAACTCGGGACACTTGAAGAAAAAATAAAGGATTAAATCGGAAAAATACGATAAATAGAGGACCAAATAGGAAATTATCGATGAGTCAATAAATATTTAACTTTGTTGTTAACGAAAGGATAAATCAAAAAACAATTACGTAAAATGAAGGACTAACTCAATACACTTGAAAAATGAGAGACTGAACCAGGAAAATGCTAAAAAAAAAATAGGCGACTAAATAGGGAACTATCCATTAAAAAATATTGTACACAAGTTTTGTATACAAATTTTAAACATTATATTAAATCAAAATTATAATATTTTTTTTAAAAAAAGATTTGTTATAAAAATTTATGGTGTTTCATGATATTTTTTTAATGAGTTGTGATATATATTATCGCTTAACTTGGATAAAATTGAAGTAGTTTCATATGCTAATAAATTTTCGACAATAGATTTTATTTTCAATTACGATAATATATTTATTTTCAATATCTAATACTCAATAAAATCAGATTATTTGTAGTTATCAACTAAAAGAATCTACCCTGACACTAAAACCGGATATTTATTTAAAAAAAATTTATTATGGATATATGTTATATTTACAAGATAACATTGACCTAAATATCCTTTCAAATTAAAAAATTATTATATTAATCTCATAAATTTTTCGTGGTTTGCTTTTAAGTAGGACTCTATTTATTATGATTCCACTAAATTTTTGTGATTAGCTTTTTGAGTAGGAATCATTTAATTTTTCTTGGCTCCTTCCAACTTCCTAGAGCCTTTACATTTATATGAGCTTACCTAAAGTTTTCCCACCCTTTCTATTGATTATTTCAAAAATATAAATGTTATATGTATAATGAAGGTTACACGATACTTTAAATTATGAAACTATCTCGAATGCATTTTAATTGAAAAACATTTGATGTATTTTTGTAATTTAAAAGTAATTTTTAATCGTATGTGTAATCTTTATTGTATGTATATAATTTCTCTTTCGAAAATTAGTCCTACAAAAGTTCTCATCCTATGTTGGTGTAGTTTATGTTTTTAATTTGTAAAAATAAAAATAAACTTGCAGATAAAAATTTTTTAATTTCAAAAAAAATTTAGATTAAATGATGATTCTTTTTTAAAAAAATAGAGGCAATATGATATTTGGATGAAGTTTAGAGAAAGATATGTAAGTTTATTAATTTTGAAAGAAATTGCAATAGGAAATCTAATTAAGATGTTTGTGGATACAGAAATTCAAACGTTTTTTTTTAAATCTATGTATTTGGACCAAAAATCTGTTTCGAAAAAGCAAACATCTAGATGCCGATGACTAGCTAGTAACTCACCAGACACCAAATTTCAAATTTACGACAAAATATCAGGTTCGAAATCCAGTTATATCAAACATCTCTCCAACTTAGAAATATTTCCAAATTTTAATAGGAATTCATATTTGAAAATAAATTTGATATATACATGGTAGATGTTCATTTTGAGTTGAAGTTTATATGATATAAAGGAGATAAATTGTGGATAGATTTTATCCATAAAAACACGACAAACTCCAAGCAATCGTAAATGGTACTCTAGTTACCTCGTAAACAGATCCAAGTATCCGGCAGAGATTTTTATGGATTATCACTTACGTCACAAACACACACGTCAAAGGCACCGAGGGTTTGCCCGGATTAAACACTTTGACGGTCAAGTCAAAAAATAATTTAAGATGTTCTCTGACAGCTAGAGAGCTTAAGGATAAAATAATGATTGTGTAGCTTGAATAATGAGAGTATTCTTCTATGACAAAAACTTGTGTGAGACGATCTCATAGGTCGTATTTTGTGAGACGGATATCTTATTTGGGTCATCCATGAAAAAGTATTACTTTTTATGTTAAGAGTATTATTTTTATTGTGAATATCGGTAGGGTTGACCCGTATCACAGATAAAGATTCGTGAGACCGTCTCACAAGAGACCTACTCTTCTTCTATTTATATCTTTTTTAAGAGTGTGATGTGTTTGGGTCTTTGTAAGCAATTTAGACTTTAACGATGGGGTAAATAATAAAATTGGAATATACCCCCATCAAACTGTATAACGAGAAATTTCATGATCGAGGAGGTTAGTGGACGATCTTGGAGATGCTTGGATAATTTCATTCGGGAAAATTACAGTTTTGATCATATAATTTGCATGTTTTATTCAATTTCAGTCTTGTTATCAATCAAATATTTTTTGTCTTATTCCACTCATTTACACTTTGTTCAATTTTTAATAAGTTTCATATTTTTCTCCCAACTTAAAGAAACAACTAAGACTATTTAAATGCCATATATTTCCCCCAATGAAATGACTTTTATACATAGAAAGTAAGTGAGCCATTGTCATTGTAACAATAAATTTTATAAGTACCATCACATCCATGTATTGCTCAATATTATTCTATGTTATATTTGTAGTATTTTTCTTATTTGATATGGTCAAATATTAATTATTGGAATAGGGAAAACAAAACTCCGGTGTAGTATAGCTCACTAACATTTGAGTTAAGGCAAAAACTTGTGTGAGACGGTCTCACGGGTCGTATTTGTGAGACGGACCTCTTATTTGGGTTATCCATGAAAAAGTATCATTTTTTATGCTAAAATTATTACTTTTTATTGTGAATATGTGTAGAGTTGACCCGTCTCACAGATTAAGATCTGTAAGACGGTCTGACATAAGACCCACTCTTGAGTTAAATAAAGATTCTGGTAATCCAAATTCCCTTTTAAAACACACCTATAAATCTCTCAAACTTCCATATCCATAGCCTCAAAATCACTGAAAAATCTCCCATTTTCACTCCTCAATTCGGAGATGCCAACCCCATTTTTATCTGCTAAAATCGACCATTTCATCTTCTCAAGAAACTTCTGCCAAACCCTACTAATCTCAGGCCTTGTTCTGTATGTAACCTTGACCTCCTTTTACCCCTTACAAAACCTCGATTTGATCTTGAAATGGGCTCCTCCTTCTGCATCTTCATCATCTTCTTCTTTGAAATCGAGACAGATCCTCCATTCCGAGCCGACAAATCTGAACCACGTAGCCTTCGGGCTTCTGGGGTCAATAAAAATGTGGCCACACCGAAGGGCATACCTCGAAGCGTGGTGGAGGCCGAACAAGACCCGTGGCTACGTTTACCTAGACCAAGCTCCCCCGCCGGAGTTCCTACCATGGCCGGAAACCGCCCCGCCATACAGAATCGTGGATGACTTGTCGAAACTTTTTCAAGAAACCAAACCCCGGTACGAGCTCATGCCAAGAATGGTACACGGGATACTCGAACTCTTCAGGGAAGAACACGAAAACGTGCGATGGGTCGTGATGGGGGACGACGATTCTGTCTTCTTCGTCGATAACATAGTCGACGTGCTTGCCGAGTACGATCACACAAAGTATTTTTACTTGGGTTGGCATTCTGAGAGTGTGATCTCGAATTTCTGGTTCTCGTTCCAGCAAGCCTTCGGCGGCGGCGGGATCGTGCTGAGTTACCCTTTGGCGAGAGCTCTGGCGAAGGATATGGACAGTTGTCTGCTTAGGTATGCGCAGTTAAGCTCTGCAGATTTGATAACAATGGCGTGCATTGCGGATGTTGGAGTCAACCTGACTCCACACAAGGGGATTCATCAGGTCGGTAAATATTTAATTTTTTTTGTATATAATTTTTTTTTTCATAATTAGGCATATTTGATTTCAAAATAAGCTCCTTTTCTTTTAATTTATATTCTTTAAATGTCATTAATTAACGGATTCTTATAATCCATATCAAATTAATATAGTGATTATTAAAATCTCTTTTTTATTTTAGGCCCACAAAGTTTAGTTTTTCAATTTCTATATAAAATTTTCATGATTTTTATTTTCATGATATTAAATATGTATTTTTGTACCATATTTTCTTTGATGAAATTTTCATATCGATCTATAATGCTACTAAGTACTAACTATTAATTGAGATTTATTCAGTGTAAAAAATAATTAATATATATTTTTAATTTTGTGCTAATTTAAATTTAATGAAAAGTATAACATTTTTGTATTTGGGAAATTATTTATTTAAGAATATATGCATTCTTTCTTATTTGATTTTATAATTAGTTTTCCAATGTGCTCAAATAATCAATTTATTATATATGTGAAAACTTTATTTTTATTTTATTTTATTTTTGTGAAACATGTCTTTCTTATTTAAGTCGTTCAACATCACTCGAACCATATCTTGTTTTTAAAATTAATTAACGTCATATTTTGTTGATATTTCTCATATATCTGTTAACAAAATTAATTACAAGTTTTATATTGTAATTTATTGTATTTGGATTGAATCATTTTAAATCGTAAGAATATTTATGATAATATATAATGAAGAGAAAATCTTGATATTATAAATAAATGTGAGTGCTTATCTAATCTGAAAAGATTTTGTCATATAAAAAAAAAATTTTGAATTTTGTTTTACAAGGGAAAAAGTAATCGACATTTATATCATTTGATCTTGAAAACGCACGATTTACTAGATTTTCAAAATTAAGTTTACATTTTCTTAAAATTTTGGGAAAAAGGTTGTTTTCCTTAATTAAGCTTTTCAATTTTGGGTTTTTGTTGATTAAATTGTCAAAGTTTGGTTTTGTCATGCTAATTTTTAATTTTCGATTATTTTAATCAAATTGCTGACATGATGATATCTTATATGTCGACAATTTCGATGACAACATTTTTTGATGTCACATGATTAATAATTAAATCAAAATAGTCGAAAATTAAAAGGTTTGACTAAAATAGATGAAAATTAAACGTGCTGAGTACCAAATCAAACTTTGGAAACTTTAAAATTGAACAAATTAGTAGACTGAAAAATTATTTTCGGTGTAATTTTTGTGATTTTCATTCAAATCATTTTAAAAATTAATTTTCAGGTGGATTTGCATGGCGATTTCTCCGGCTTCCTCTCAGCGCACCCCAAAGTCCCTCTCATGACATTCCACCACTTCGATGCAATGGACCCCATTTTCCCTGGCAAGGACCGTTTCGAGTCCACGCGCCACCTCATGAAGGCGGCCGACGCTGACCAGTCTCGCCTCTTACAGCAATCCATCTGCTATCACCGGCGAAATCGGTGGTCTTTTTCAATCTCCTGGGGCTATTCTGCTAATATATACGAAAATATACTGCCTCGGAGCTACCTGCAGATTCCCATAGAGACTTTCACGCCGTGGGCCAACGGACCCGAGAGGCCATTTTACATGTTCGATACGCGGCTGCCGTCAGATAACCCCTGCGAAGCTCCCCATGTTTTCTTTTTTGATTCGATACAAAAAAGTGATGTGGGCGATAAGTTTGTTACCAGATATTTTCGAGCTCGACCGCGAGGTTTCGGGGTTTGTCTCGTGGGGGGTAACCATTCTGCGGAATCGATCACAGAAATCAGAGTCATCTCCCCAGTGAAGAAGCGTCTCCAGGTATATATGTCGACATTTCAGTTCATTACTTAGTCCATTCATCAATTCTATCTCCTTCGTATAAAAATTCCATTACTTTGAATCTTTAGTATTTTTGAATTATTATTTATGCATAACATTATAGAAGTTGTCGTTTTACCAAACCTATAATAAGTGGTAAAAATTTACCACAATAACAAAATTTTTAACGTTAAAGTTTTGGATTATTTCGTCGATTTTAGAGTTTAACTATGTTTTTTTTCGAATTTCTCTCAGACAGATCGATGTGAATGTTGTGACGTTGTTCGAGTGGATGAGTCCAAAGCAGAGATCAACTATCGGGAGTGCAAGATAGACGAGATTATTGCTTGATTAAATTATATATATATATAATTTTTGTGGTAAAAAGTTCTGTTAATAACAACTGAGTCGGTCTTTTCCCTGCGATTTTCCAGATTATTGTAACAGATATGTTTCGTTAATCGGGAGAAATTTAAAGGACCATTTTTTGTATGATCTATAATGGATGAAAGAGTTTATGATGAGAATGTAATTCATTCTCTAAGAATTTAGATTTTTATTTATTTAGTGTATTGCTAATTAGTGACAAAATTTAGCCAGGGGATTTATTGGTTATTGTTAACTAGCGACTAATAATATTTATTATGTCGCTAATTAGTGATATATTCCATCCTAATAATTCATAAATTCGAAAGGTGAAAATGAATTGATCTGGCTCGTGAGTATTTATAGTGGACTAAAAAATGTTTTGATTTGTATTTGAAATTATCGAAGTCGGGTCAAAAGTAAAACATGTTCGGTTTTTTTAAAGTTGAATTCGATCTCAAATTTTTTTTTGATTTATCTTGTGAGATTTATTAATAAATTCATAATATAATTATATTAAATAAATTTATTTCAAGTATTTATTTTTAAGAAATAATTCAAATAGCTAGAAAATATCCTCATATTATGAAGAAAAAATGTTTAACAATTCGAATTTCGAATTCAACTCGAACTTGAATATTAAAATTTTATTTATATTCATTTGATTATTAAAGTGAAGTAACAACAACAATGAGAGGAATGCAAATAACAATTTCTTTTTACTAATTGAAAAAAATTTTGCATCCATCATTTAGTGAAGAGGTGCTACTCATCTATATTATAAATCAATCATAACAAAATATTTCATCCATCCTAAATATAAATATTATATTTTATTTTCATATGTCTCAAATATATAGTCTAATATTTATATTTAGCGTTATTTTATCTTCTTCTTTTTTTTTTTAACCAATCTACTGTATCCATTAAATATATTAGTTGCTTTCAACAAGTTTTCATAGCATATTTAAGCACTCATTCAATAAGGATAAAATTAGAATTTTCTACATGAAACTTTTTTTTTCCAAAATTTTCTTAAATAGTGTGAAAACACATGCACATGCGTCTAAATTTATGGAAAGGAGGGAATATAAAACATAGCATAAAAATTTATTTTTAGCCAAAATTAAGCAATTGAACTTTACGCAAAAAATGAGATAGTCAACCCGTTGTTTAACAAATTAATCAATATTGAATCGAAATAGTTTTCGAATTAACTAAAATCAATAAAAAAAATAATATATTAGCGAATAAATATATTCAAAACATGTACAACAAAAAAAAATTCCTCCTCGATAAATATGATCCTAATTTTCCCAGAGTTTGTGTTTAGATGTACATTTGATTTAATGAACAAAGTTGATATGAGAATGGATTTTAAATGATATTCATAATTATATGTAATTGTAGTGTAATTGTAGTTTATCATGATTAACTATTAAAAGCTTATGTTTTGTTTAGATAGAATAATATTATTTTCCTGATAAATATAAATTTCAAATGATATCAGTCTTTTTAAGTGCAATTGAAAACCATTACTAGTACTTAATTGATAAAAATGATTTGAAATCCCCTTAGCATGTTTGAAGTGAAAGATTTCTGATAAGTAATTATAAGTTTTGGTGATAAGAACTTTCATAAAAACTCGGAAGTGTTAAAATTCAGCAAACAAAAAATTTTAGTAGTCTGCATTTCAGCAGACTTTCAAAAGATATGATTAGGTTCTATCGAATCCGGAAAAATAGTCTTTACTGACTTATCAAGATACTTCTACCGTCTACTAAAATGTGTCATCGGCCACATATAGTATATGATTTGTTTCCTTAACTGATGAAGACATATTATTAGCAAATCCAAAATCAGATGATGTTCGGAGAATATAAACAAAACTATTATGGCCGTTGAATGTCAGTGTTGTAGGAATTTATTGTTACATGCTATTTTTGGAATACGAAAAAATGACACGTGACATCTTGAATTATTTCGATTATGGACTTAATACGACTAAATTATAGTTGTTCGAATCTGATCGTTGCAAATACTCTATAGAAGACCATTTCAACAAACTCTCTCGACACTTCAACTATCTGTTATGTATCTTATCTAAGGTTCAAAAGCTTTGCTGAAAACTTACATGCACGCACATAAAGACTTATCTAATCTGTTTCAGATAACATAAATGTTGAACATATACTCATAAGTGTTTCGAATTTCATATTGTAATTTTGTGAGTTTATATCTAACAAATTTGGAATCTTATTTAGTTGTGAGAAGTTGTTGCTATGAGTTTCAGTATGCAGTGTATAAGTCCTATTGAAGTGGGTATTTACAAGCGTTGTAAAAAATCAAAGTTTTGTAGTGAAAACTTAAAGAACGTGAGAAGTAGAAGATATATATTTATCCTTCAAAAGGTCATGGTTGCTAAAGAGATCAAGAGCAAGTGGGCATAATCTAGTTTTGAGTATTCTAACTCAGAAAGTCAATCCAGTGACAATGATGCTAAAAAAGTGATGCTAAACTGGAACAACCACTGATGAAGAAAATAATGAATGTGCTAATGTCTGAAGTTCAAAAACTTGACCGGCTAGACTCTTTCCGCGCTATTTTTTCAGTTGTTTATTGAACTTTGAAGGTGAGATTTGATTACAGCTACTAACATCAGTTGAGATCATTGCAACTCAAATTTAAGAAAAAAATTTGTGAGGTGTTTATTCACTTCTCTCTAAACCCCATTCCTAACATGTTGACATAATTTTTTTAATATTATGTTTGAATTGTGATTATTTATTGTGTGTATGTGTACATAATATGAGTAGTCGTCTATACATATGCATATTTTAATATAAATTATATTATAGTACATATGCATATATTTGCGGATATAACAACAACCAACTTAGAAGTTTTTTTCCTCAAGAAATTATAATTTTTTTAAAAAAATACTGAATTTTCGAAAAACTATGAATTTTGAAGTGATTTTATTTGTGTTAGATATGGGTATGATATAGCATGCAGATCGGATTGTAATTATAAAAAATTTAATTTTTGAATTTTTCTTATATGGAATTCTTGGAATTTTCCAATAAAATATGCAATTAAATATGAACTGATATTCTACAAGAGTTTTATATTTAATTCTAGATAAGGCAAAATCTCAACAAATTTTATCCAAAATAATTTATTGGAAGAGCAATCCTAATGGGACACAACATGCTGGCGTATTCAACGGTCCAGATCACTTGAAATTCTTCTTGTTTGACCCGGTAAACGCAGATTCCTATTAGAATAGGAACACCCATACGATTCTATAAATAAGCCACCAATCCACACACGGTCAATCTTCACTTGATCCTTTTTCTTTTCTTGCTTCTAAGGTTAGTAATTGTTTTATTTCATTCCATGAAAGTTTATTTACTTTTTTTATATATGAAAAATAGTTGGTTTTGCTTTAGTTTTCAAACTTTTTATATCATACATGAATCTTATTCCAGGTGTAATATCACGTCCAAAGTTTGTTTTGAACTCGAAAAAGAATTTCCCGATGATATTTCGTTCGACAAAGATTTTGATTCCGCCGAACTATATGTGTGCTTTTACATCATACTTGGTTTCCCAGCACTGTGATATGTTCTTTTAGTAGTGTTTGTAAGCGAATTGGTGTTTGTGTTTGACAAAGATTTTGATATATAATCGATTAAATTTTAACTTTTGTTTGGTTTTTAGTGTAAATAGATACATGATATCTGTTTTACAAAAAAATAAAATAAATTAAAAGAACGTTTGACGAATTAAGTTTTACCTCAAACTTTGCACAAAAAAAGAAGAAGTTATACCTCGAATTATTTGTGTGGGAATTAAATAAATTACGGTTTTATCTATATACTTTTTTTATAAAAATAATACAGTTTTATATTACGTAAATAAATATTATGCCTTCCGCGAATCTAATTATTGATTTTTATGATAAGATTTTCTTTTATATCCTTTATTATTATTATTATTATTGTTGAATTTTATGAGCGAAATAGTTAATCACAATATAATTATATATATTTATATTTCAAATATCAAACCAGAGTATTCGATTTTAAGCTATCAACAATGAAGCCAACAAACCTGGGACTCTTCTTGGTCTTCCTCCTGCTTGGGGTCGTAGCCACAGCACAGGACCCGACAAAGGGAACCATATACAAGGACCCGACCCGACCCATGAACATGAGGATACGGGACCTGATGAGCCAGATGACTGTGGAGGAGAAAATCTCGCAGATGGCCCAGCTGGACAGGGTGGCGGTGACTGCGGAGATGATGAGGGACCACTCCATCGGCAGCATCCTCAGCGGTGGCGGAAGCGTCCCCCGGGAGAGGGCCACGCCGGAGGAGTGGGTAGATATGGTGAACAATTTCCAGAACGGGTCGTTGTCTAGTAGGCTTGGGATTCCCATGATCTATGGGATCGATGCTGTGCATGGACATAATAATGTGTATAAAGCCACTGTTTTCCCACATAATATTGGCCTTGGGGCTACAAGGTAATTTGAATACTTTTTTCTAAAGTGGGATAATATGACCATTTGATAATCGTTAGTATTATTTTGGTATTAAAGTATAAATTTGAATGATTTAATGGGGTTTATATTGCAGAGATCCAGAGCTAGTGAAGAGAATTGGTGCAGCCACGGCCCTTGAAGCCAGAGCTACTGGAATTCCCTATGTCTTTGCTCCTTGCATCGCTGTATGTATACTTAGCTTCATCATTATGCTTTATACTATTTATCCTAGCTAGGAATACAAATCCCCTTCAAATTATAAAATAAAAAATGTTTAAACATCGTTTTTCTTTAATGAATCGAGAGTGAAACGTAAGTGTTTCATGAAAAATGGGGATTTTTGTTTGGAAAAAAATATTTTACAGGTTTGCAGGAACCCTAAGTGGGGTAGATGCTATGAGAGCTACAGCGAGGATCCCATGGTGGTTAAACACATGACAGAAATTATCCGAGGTTTACAAGGAGAACTCCCTCCCAATTCAAGAAAAGGAGTACCTTACTTGAATGGAAAGTAAGTTTCTTTACAAGTCCTAGCTTTTTCGAGCCATATCCATCTCCAAAATATCCAATGGTCTTGTTTCACTCATTTCTTCGCGCAATCGAACCTGAGTTCTAAACAAAAATTCTGTTTAGTTTAGCCGGCACAACTGCTATTGGTTCAGTGGTCGCAAAAAACTCGGCTATTTCACCTAGTTGTAGTTATAATTATAACTGTTAATGCATGCTTCGTTTTTGAGTGTTTTCTTGGCTTAAATTGTGAATGATTACTGAAATAGGGACAAGGTTGTGGCTTGTGCAAAGCATTTTGTTGGTGATGGAGGGACAAACAATGGGATAAATGAGAACAATACAATCGTCGATTGGCATGGATTGCTTAGCATTCATATGCCCGGGTACTATCACTCCATAATCAAGGGTGTCTCCACTATCATGGTTTCTTATTCGAGTTGGAATGGAGTGAAGATGCACGCGAATCGAAATCTCATCACCAATTTTCTCAAAGGAATTCTCAGGTTTAGGGTACGTAAAGATGGGATAGACATAAACATTTTTGTTGGATTATGTCGAATACTCGATGACATATATCTATTTCGTCTCAAAATTTTCAGGGATTCGTCATCTCCGATTGGCAAGGAGTCGACAAGATTGTTTATCCCGAGCATGCCAACTACTCTGACTCCCTTTTGAAAGCTATCAATGCAGGCATCGACATGGTTAGCAATAGTTTAGATTTTCATTCGCATAATATAATACCAATTTAAATCTTCTTATGTTGTGAAAAAACATGTAAAATTTCGATGCAGGTTATGGTCCCATACAATCACACGGAATTTAGTGAGATTTTGATATCCCATGTGAAGAACAACTTGATCCCAATGAGCAGGATTAACGATGCTGTTAGAAGGATTTTAAGGGTTAAATTCACAATGGGCCTTTTTGAGAACCCTATGGCTGATTATAGCTTCGTGCATCATCTTGGAAGCCAGGTGATAACTTTATCTACCAATAATCTAGCTATTATATTCATAATTTATTTTGAAATTTGAAATTTGAATTTTAAATTTTCTTAGCGAAAAATTTTATCTACACTATTTTCGCAATGATATGGATCGCATTGCTGATATGACGTTGGATTTTGTCATGTGGATCAATTACCCTTTCGAGACTGCCAAAATATAACTAATGTGGGGGAAAAACCCTATTTTTTGCATTAACAACAATATTAGACCAATTATTAAAAAATATAAAAATCTATATAAACCAATTTCTTGGATGAATTTTAGAATACGAGAGCCCATGGATAAAATAATTCAATAATGTTGGGGACGTAGTTTGAAGGTAATTAGTATAGTATTTGCCCGTAAAAGTCATATATGAATAAATACTTACAAAAATTTTTGATAATTTTTTTTCCTGAAATAAATTTGGATAGGCTCACAGAGATTTGGCAAGAATGGCAGTGAGAAAGTCACTTGTTCTCTTGAAAAATGGAGAAAATGGTGAAGAACCCTTGCTTCCACTCCCTAAAAAGACTTCAAGAATCTTAGTTGCTGGAACACATGCCAACAATCTTGGACTGCAATGTGGTGGCTGGACTATTTCTTGGCAAGGACTTAACACCACCGACCTCACCGCAGGTAAATATTTCCGACATCTTTCGGTGTATGTAGTCGTCAGATCATGCACATCGAATACACATATTTGCATGGATTTAATGATCTACAAACGTTTATGGTTCTTTGTGGATGCAACTTTGTAAAAGAAAAATCTATAATTATTTTTCAAAACATTTGCAAACACAGTTCCACGAAAAAATTGTGATATAATATATAAGTTTGAATTACCCCACCAGGCCACCCTCCCTCCTATATAATATATACTAGTTTTTTGTGTTTGTTCCTCCAATTTTAGTCCATTTCATGAAACTCAAGTCTTTATTTTTTTTAATCCTAGGAGCCACAATACTGAATGGAATAACATCAGCAGTCGACCCCAGCACCGAAATCGTCTACAGTGAAAACCCGGACTCTGAGTTTGTCAAGCAGAACAACTTCTCATACGCCATTGTTGTTGTTGGAGAGCCACCTTATGCTGAAACCGCAGGAGACGACGCAGACTTGAATATTCCTGAATCAGGTCTAAATACGATAAAAAACGTATGTGGCGGCACAAAATGTGTAGTCGTTCTGATTTCCGGTCGACCTTTGGTAGTCGAGCCTTATCTTCCTCAGATAGATGCGCTGGTGGCGGCATGGCTACCAGGATCCGAGGGCCAAGGTGTGGCAGATGTCCTGTTTGGCAACTACGGATTCACCGGAAAGTTGCCGAGGACTTGGTTCAAGACGGTGGATCAGCTGCCGATGAATGTTGGTGATGAGAACTATGATCCATTGTTTGCTTTTGGCTTCGGACTTGAGACTCAACCAAATTAGAATGAAGGGAGTTTGGTTTAGTAGTTTTTTTTATTGGTTTAATAGGTATAAATTTTGGTGTTACATTTAGTTTAATTTGAAGAATTTTTTCTAGTGAATTTTGAAACTCTTTTGGTTTGAATTGGATGGTTTTTTTCTATGTTATATTTTATTAAATTATGTTTGTCACTTTGGTAGAATCGAGTTATACTTCATACCAGTCAAATTCTTGCACTTAAAAGTCTAATTAAAAAAATTGGATATTTAGTTTTATTACAATTAAATTTTTTTTTAAAGTAACCAAAACTGAGCAAAATATACTTAAACAACTAATTTATTAAAAAAACTTAAAAATATCTTCTAACATACTATTTTGTGAGACCGATTTTTAACTAGACCCATTAAATATTATATTTTATGTTAAAAATATTATTTTTTCAATTTAAATATATATTTAATTAACTCATGTCACCAAAAAATATATATATATACAAGTTTAAATAACAAACAAAATTCTGAATTGTGTATTAGTTCAATTCCATCGTTTTGCTCACCATTGCTGATGTGGTCATGGAATATTGGTTTTTTATTTCTCATAAAAAAATTCAAAATTTAAAAAATATATTCAAATCAAATCAAATCAAATCTCTTTTTAAAAGTAATTTTTATATTTAAAAAAATTTGTAACTCATCGTCTGCCAAGCTCCACATATTACCCATCCATATCCACCATGCCCATGACGGCACCACCACTTCCGCCGCCGTCTTTGCCGCTTCCTCCACTCTCTCTCTCGTCACCCCCTTCTTCTTCTTCTGCAATCACTTCATCTCTCTTATTTTCCTCTCATCACTCTGCTTTTCCAAACAATATCCCTACAAACTCAGAAATCCCCACCTTGTCCTCATTTGCCGCTTGTTCTTCTTTTCCTGACCCATTTACGCTGCAAGAATCCATCCAAATCCATCATCCCACTATTTTAAAGCACCCAATTTTGCTATTCAGAAGCTTAGATTCACCTGCTGTGGATACGCAGACCTTCTTGGTCACTGTCAGTGTTTTGGTCGCCATTGTTCTATCTCTTATTCTTGGCCTCAAGGTATGAGTAATTTCTATATTTCATTCAACTGTTTTATTCAAATAAATGCGATGCTTGATGACTACAATGCCAATGGAGATGATAATTTTGCATTTTACATTGTTTCTTGGTTTGGGTTCTGTTTGATTCTGTCTAGAATTCGGCCCTGTTATGTGTTGAATGATGATAATGTCATATAAAGTTCTTTTGCAATTATGTACACTTTCATATACCAAATTTTAATGATTAGGTATGTTGTGAGACGCTCTCACGAATCACGAATCACGAATTTTTATTGTGATATGGATCAACCCTACCGATATTTACAATAAAAAGTAATATTCTTAACATAAAAAGTAATACTTTTTCATGGATGACCCAAATAAGAGATCGGTCTCACAAAATACGACCCGTGAGACCGTCTCACATAAGTTTTTGTCAATTTTAATATACTTTATTATATTTTCCCCATAAAAAGTAGTGTAGAAAAGGGTATTTTGAAGATTATGAACTAATAAATAATATAGTATGGACTCTTGAATTATGATGTAATAATATGTTTTTTTTTCCAGGGAGATCCTCTACCCTGTAAGAGGTGTGCTGGAAACGGTAATCTTTTCATCTCATTTCACAAATTTTAGTGTTTAAATTCGGCGATTTCTCGATTATAATACGCAGTTAGATATGGTATAGCTGGAAAGCCTGGATCATATATGTGCTGATAAAATTATTCAACTTCCTTCAATGGCGTGCAGGTGGAACAAAATGTGTATTTTGTAGTGATGGTAAGATGAAGGTCGAAAACGGGCTTGTGGATTGTAGAGTTTGCAAAGGTGCAGGTATAGATAGATCCATTGACATTCCATCGCTTCTTTTTTCTTCGATTTGATCTTCATTCGATTGTGTCGATCCTAGCTAGTGCGTGTTCTTGATGTTCCGTTTGTTAGATTGAGCTTGAGAAGAATGTTGCTTTTATATTGTGATCAAATTGTTTTTACAGGATTGCTACTGTGCAAGAAATGTGGAGGCTCTGGATACTCCCGAAGGTTGTAATCTGAGGTTGTGAAGTTGTCTTCTTGTACTATTCTTTTTTTTAAAAAAACAAATAGAGTTTTGTGATTTTCTTGGTATTTATTGTCTCGTGATGATATGGGAATCTGTTAATGAAATTTAATTTGAATTTTTCTATGTTGTGTTTAGATCCATGTATTTGATTTGATTTGGTAGATTTGATATAGAAAATGATTGAAACAAGGATCTCAAATGACTACTTGAAATTCATTTTAAAAAAAATAGTATTCAAAATCATTAATTAAAAGCTTATATATAATTAAAATATAAAAACTTATGTGAGACGATTTCACGGATCAATTTTGTGAAACAGATATTCTATATGGGTTCATCCACGAAAAAATATTACTTTTTATGTCAAATATATTAATTTTTATTGTAAATATGAAAAGAATTGATCCGTCTCACGAATAAAGATCCGTGAAACCGTCTAATAAAAAATCTACTTTAATTAAAATGATACATATTGAACCGAAACAAGTCAAGAAATTTGAATCATATATCATAATTCATCATTTTAAATTCATCAATTACACCCAAGAATTTGCTATTTTTATGAAAATCCAACAATGGATCCAAAGTGAGATGAATCCATTTGCTGAAACTTTGCTTATTTACTCATATCTGAATGAATTTTTTTTCTTTAGTGTAAGATTGTTTCACGGATTTTTATCGGGTCAATACTACTCATATTTACAATAATAAGTAATATTTTTCGCATAAAAATTAAATTTTTTTATGTGTGATATAAATAGGAGATTTGTCTCGCAAATTTAACTCGTGAGATCGTGTCACGGAAGTTTTTTTGTTTTTTCTTAGTCATCTTATATCGTTAGAAGTAATCACAATCATAAAAATGACATAAATTTTACACTTAATGGCATTAATATTGTGGAATTTGTTGAAAATGTGAAAAATATTTGTGTTGAAAATTATAATGTTGAATGTTGAAAATTAGGTGTTGAATATTGAAAATTAGTGTGTGATTATGTTTGAAATTTATTTTTGGATTATTTGTAAAGAAATCCTATAAATAGGTCTTCATTTGTAAAGATTTGAGACAATTGAGTTGAGAGAAAAATATTATAAAGTGTGTAGTGTGATAATTTTGAGAGTTTGAGATTTTTACTTTTTACCGTAAATTTTTACTTTTTCACAACACGTTATCAGCACGAAGCTCTCAAAGTCCTCCATATTTTTCCAAGCTCCAAAACAGAAGAAAAAGGTAACAAAAGTAATAATATTTATTTTATTGTTTGTTTATTTATTGTTTATATAGTTACTATATAATATAATGTTATTATAAATAATAAAAATAAATTTTTCAAAAAACTTGTTATAAATCTTGGGAGGATGTTAAGACGACATCCCACACTCCCGGTAAGGGATACGACAAGTATAAAAGTCTATAAGGTTTTTAAACAAAATATCTTATGACATCTCATTATAATATTGTGATATGATATACATAATTATTTAAAACATTACTAATATTATATACACCATATTATTACCATAAAATTATACAAATACATACATTTATTTTCTTGTACACCAACGGTCATAAACGGTAACAAAACGGCTAGTTTTTGCCCTATAAATATGATCTCACAAACACATTCAATCACTCCAACTTTCTCTTCTTCTCTAAAATTATTCTTCATCAAATTTTTGAAGAAAAAAGAAGATGGCTTTCACAAAGTTATTTTTAATTATTTTGGTTATAATACTCACGAATCTTGTACTTATCGGAGAATATCCTCCTCATGTGTTTTCTTTATTTTTACGAATGCTTGTATTTGTTGTTTATCCATTACTTTGTATTGCAATATTCATTAACTAATAAAATGCATCATAATTTTTTTTAGTACCACCATGTCAAACTTGACAAAGCTCGAATTTGTTGCACTCGACATTACGGGGAAAAATTATATGCCATGGACTCTCGATGTAGAAATGCATCTTGAGTCATTGGGTCTAAGCGAGACCATTAAAGAAAATGGTATATCTTCATCACAAGAAAAAGCAAAAGCTATAATATTTTTGCGTCGACATCTCGATGAAGGTTTAAAATGTGAATATCTCATCGAAAAAGATCTCATGGCTCTGTGGAAAGGATTGAAAGAAAGATTTGAACATATAAGGGAAGTTATACTTCCGACCGCCCGTGATGAATGGAATATGTTAAGATTCCAAGATTTTAAGAAAGTCAGTGATTACAATTCTGCGATGTATCGAATAATCTCGCAGCTAAAATTTTGTGGACATGAGGTCACAGAATCGGAAATGCTTGAAAAAACATTTTCCACGTTTCACGCATCAAATATAACTTTACAGCAACAATATAGAGTGCGTGGATTTGCGAGATATTCTGAGCTCATCGCCTGTCTTCTTGTGGCGGAAAAGAACAACGAGCTATTAATGAGAAATCATCAGTCCCGACCCACTGGATCAACAGTATTTCCAGAAGTAAATGCTGTAAGCAAAAATGAATTTAAACCTGGAAACCAAAATCAAAGTTATAGACAAGATTTTGGTCGAGCACAAAATCGAGATCGTGGTCGTGGACGTGGACGTGGACGGGGACGTGGAAGTGGTCGTGGTCGTGGACGCGGTCGTGGTTTTGAAAATAATCGAGATAGTTATTTCTATAACTCATCTCAAAAGAGCGTCCCAAACCATCCACCGAAAAGGCATCATGAGAATATGAGTGTTAATGAGAATCACTCAAAAAGATTTGAAAGTTCTTGTTTCAGATGTGGTACTCCAGGACATTGGTCCCGTATTTGTCGAGCCCCTGAGCACCTTTGTAAACTTTATAAAGAATCAATAAAGGGGAAAGAAAAGGAGACCAACTTTACTGAACACAGTGAACCTTTGAGTGGTTCAACTCATTTTGATGCTGGAGATTTTCTGATTGATTTCTCAGATAATGATCAATTTGATGGTGGAATAAATATGTAAAATATTTTATTTTTTATGTATTCGTATGATAATGTTTTATAGTGTGTTATATTGTATTGTATTTTATTGTCAATAATTTTATTTCATTGCATATTTTTTTGAAGTTCAAATATGGAAAATGCTACGAACCAAGCTGAAGTTTGCATACCTGATAGTGGTACAACGCACACTATCCTCCGAGATAAAAGATATTTCTTGGAACTAAAACCAACAAAAACAACGGTGAATACAATATCAGGTCCTGTAGACTTGATTAAAGGATGTGGTAAAGCACAATTTTTGTTACCTAATGGTACAAAATTTTTGATCAATGATGCTTTATATTCACCACAATCGAAAAGAAATTTGTTGAGTTTTAATGATATATATTCCCATGGGTATGATACTCAAACAATGAATGAAGGGAATGAGAAATATATGTGTCTTACCACATATAAATCAGGAAAGAAATATGTGATTGAAAAACTACCAATGCTCCCTACTGGATTGCATTATACACATATACGTCCCATTGAATCAAACATGGTAATTGATAATTCTTCAATATTAACCAATTGGCATGATCGATTAGGACATCCTGGTTCAACAATGATGCGAAGAATTATAGAAAATACACATGGTCATCCATTGAAAGACCAGAAGATCTTTCAGAATAATAAGTTTCAATGTAAAGCATGTTCTCTTGGAAAACTTATTATAAGACCATCACCAGCCAAAATCCAAACTGAATCACCAATGTTTCTTGAACGTATTCAGGGTGATATTTGTGGACCAATCCATCCACCATGTGGACCATTCAGATACTTTATGGTATTGATTGATGCCTCCAGCAGATGGTCACATGTATGTTTATTGTCAACTCGAAATGTTGCATTTGCAAGATTACTTGCTCAAATAATAAAATTGAGGAATCAATTTCCCGATTATACAATCAAGAAAATTAGACTTGATAATGCTGGTGAATTTACTTCCCAGACTTTCAATGATTATTGTATGTCTATGGGAATCATTGTTGAGCATCCTGTTGCTCATGTACATACTCAAAATGGATTGGCTGAATCATTGATTAAACGTCTGCAAATGATTGCTAGACCAATGATTATGAAAACAAAGCTCCCTATTTCTATATGGGGACATGCAATTTTACATGCTGCTTCATTAATTCGCATCAGACCAAGTGCATATCATAAATACTCCCCATTGCAGCTTGCATTTGGTAAAGAACCAGACATTTCTCATCTGAGAATTTTTGGATGTATGGTGTATGTGCCTATTGCACCACCTCAACGAAAGAAAATGGGACCTCAAAGAAAGATTGGAATTTATATTGGTTATGATAGTCCATCGATCATTCGATATCTTGAACCACAGACAGGCGACGTGTTCACAGCACGTTTTGCTGATTGTCATTTTAATGAGGAAATCTTCCCAATGTTAGGGGGAGAACAGAAACATACCGAAAAAGAAATTACATGGTATGTATCATCATTGTTACATCTGGATCCAAGAACAAAACAATGTGAAAAAGATGTACAGCAAATTGTGCACTTGCAAAGAATAGCAAATCAAATACCAGATGCATTTGCAGACACAAAAGGGGTAACTAAATCATATATACATGCTGCAAATGCCCCTGCTCGAATTGAAATTCCGAAGAAACAAATTGAAGATAGTCATGATGTCATTAAACGCCTGAAGCGTGGAAGGCCAGTTGGTTCCAAGGATAAAAATCCTCGAAAAAGAAAATTCATAGAGAAACACAATGATCACAAAATAGAGAATGATGTTCCTGAAGAAACACATAATGATCACAAAATAGAGAATGATGTTCCTGAAGAAACACATGATGATGAAAATGTTTTGTCAGAACCACAAACTGACGAGAATCATGAAATCTCTATCAATTATATTAATACTGGAAAAATATGGAACCGAAAAGATATAGAAGAAATTGATGATATATTTTCTTATAATGTGGCAATCGACATCATAAATGATAATGAAGATCATGAACCAAAATCTTTTGGTGAATGTAAAAATCGGCAGGATTGGATAAAATGGAAAGATGCCATCCAGGTTGAATTGGATTCGCTAAATAAACGTAATGTTTTTGGACCTATAGTCCTTACACCTGAAGGTGTAAAACCTGTTGGATACAAATGGGTTTTTATTCGAAAGCGAAATGAGAAAAATGAAATAGTAAGATATAAAGCTCGACTTGTTGCACAAGGTTTTTCTCAAAGGCCTGGAATTGATTATGAAGAAACGTATTCTCCTGTGATGGATGCAATTACGTTTCGGTATTTGATTAGCTTGGCAGTATCTGAAAATTTAGAAATGCGTCTTATGGATGTTGTTACAGCCTACTTATATGGATCACTTGATAGTAATATATATATGAAAATCCCTGAAGGATTTAAGATGCCTGAAGCACAAAGTTCAAAACCCAGAGAATGTTATTCTGTGAAATTACTAAGATCATTATATGGGTTGAAGCAATCCGGCAGAATGTGGTATAATAGGCTAAGTGATCACTTGATGAAAAAGGGATATGTAAATAATTCAATATGCCCTTGTGTTTTCATTAAGAAAACAACATCCGGATGCGTAATTATTGCTGTATATGTTGATGATTTAAACATCATTGGAACAAATAAGGAAATTCAAGAAGTTGTGTCATACTTGAAAGAAGAATTTGAAATGAAGGATCTTGGAAAAACCAAGTATTGTCTGGGTTTACAAATTGAACAAAAAGAATGTGGAATATTTGTTCACCAGACAAATTATACAGAAAAGATCCTTAAACGTTTTAATATGGACAAATCAAATCCTTTAAGTACTCCAATGGTTGTTAGATCATTAAACATAGAAAAGGATCCATTCCGTCCATGTGAAGATGATGAAGATATTCTTGGTCCAGAAGTACCATATCTAAGTGCTATCGGTGCCCTTATGTATCTTACAAATTGTACAAGGCCTGATATATCTTTTGCCGTAAATTTATTGGCAAGATTTAGCACATATCCAACAAAGAGACATTGGAACGGAATTAAACATATATTCCGTTATCTACGAGGAACG
The DNA here is from genome assembly GCF_012295235.1 of Primulina huaijiensis. Lineage (NCBI taxonomy): Eukaryota > Viridiplantae > Streptophyta > Magnoliopsida > Lamiales > Gesneriaceae > Primulina > Primulina huaijiensis. Next base: position 14,434,927 of record NC_133311.1, on the reverse strand, counting down.
ACAGACTTGGGACTTTTGTATTCAAAAGATGCTAATCCAAGTATAATTGGTTATGCCGATGCTGGATACTTATCTGATCCACACAAAGCACGTTCTCAAACTGGATATGTATTTACTCGTGGAGGCACTGCAATTTCTTGGCGTTCACAGAAACAAACACTTGTAACAACTTCATCAAATCATGCCGAGATTATTGCACTACATGAAGCAAGCCGTGAATGTGTGTGGTTAAAATCAATGACTCAACATATCCAAATCTCATGCGGATTATCATTCGACGAGAAGCCTGTGATACTATATGAAGATAATGCTGCATGTGTTGCTCAAATGAAAGAAGGATACATAAAAAGCGACAGAACTAAACATATTCCTCCTAAGTTCTTCGCATTCACCAAGGAGCTTGAGAAGAATAAATGTATTGATGTTCGTCACATTCAATCAAGTGAAAACTCATCAGATCTCTTCACAAAGGCACTTCCTACGACAATATTCAGAAAGCACATATATAATATTGGGATGCGCAATCTACGAAATTTGTGAAGAATTGTTCGTGTCAACATGAGGGGGAGTTTACGTGACTGCACTCTTTTTCCCTTACTATGGTTTTTATCCCAATGGGTTTTTCCTAGTAAGGTTTTTAACGAGGCAGTATAAAAACACGTAATGTATACAATCATTATGATCATCATCACAAGGGGGAGTGTTGAAAAATTATTTAAAAATGTGTTAAATATTTGTGTTGAAAATGTGAATGTTGAATGTTGAAAATTAGGTAAAATTAGGTGTTGAATATTGAAAATTAGTGTGTGATGATGTAGGTAATGATGTATTTTATTTTTGGATTATTTGTAAAAATTTTCTATAAATAGATCTCTCATTTGTGAAGAAAATCACAATTGAGTTGAGAGAAAAATATTATAAAGTGTGTAGTGTGATAATTTTGAGAGTTTGAGATTTTTACTTTTTTCCGTAAATTTTTACTTTTTCACAACAGAATTAAAATTTGTTTTTAGTATCCACACGTAGCACCTCTCTATAAATACTGAAGATATCAGAATAACACCTCGACCCATTTTGCTTTGTACCTTTTAAAGACCCCTTGAAAATTATTATAAGTGGGCTTTAATATTATTCTTTTATATTACTTTTGAAATTATTTTGATTTTAGTTTCTGAAATTTTGAAATTTAAGTTATCCAAAATTTTAGAACAATATGAGTTTTATTATTGATTTAGCTCTAAATGAAATTATGTACCCGATGATATAAATACTTGTTCTGATTATTCCTAATTTTTGAGTTCTTGTTTCATCATCTAGAAAAATAACATATTGTTGAGCTCAAATTGTATAAAGTTCACAAGGTTCATTCGATGCTGGCTGTAAGGGCATTGCCCTGAACTAGCCGTCCTAAACCAGTCGATGGATGACATGCGACAATCTCAATTTCAACTCATGGTTTGGATTCAAACAAAAAAAAACTATTGACACATGGCAAAATTTGATTGGGTCAGGGCAATGCCCACAAAGTTAGCATCGAATATTCCAGTTCACAAGCAATGGAAGCACATCAAATGTGAGAAGCTCAGTTTCCAAACTGATGAAGAAATACATCGATGTGCACGTTTGAAGAAGCTGGCCCACGATCCATGATTGATGATCGTGGGAGATGACCAGAACTGTTCAGAGGAGTTGAACAAAAACCAATAGCAAAGATAAAAAAGGCTCTCTTGACAAAATTCATTAAAAAAAGTTGCAACAAAAGTTCTGCAAATTCTCTCGATAATTTATTTGCTTATTTTCAATTTCCAACGGTCTATTTTCTTTAATTTTTGACATATTCCTTCAATTTTTTTGTAAAATTGTTGATCGAGTTCATAACAGCAAAATTAAATTTGATGTTTTTCATGGATTTCTTCTGTAATTTCTCATTATATTTCTCAACCAAATTCTTAGCTTTGAATTCGTACCGATGAAATTATAACAAACGGTCGAATCGGAACACATAACATTTGCTAATAGAAGTCATATCATTTCATATTTAGCACGATCACGTACCTGACACGCCCACAAGTTTTCGTGATAAACACATATATAAGAATATATTAGTTTAGCATTAAAAATGTAGTTATTTCAGTGATTATATGAATTATGATTGTTTTTCAATTTTTGATTTTTGGTGCGGAATAATAATGAACCAAATTGTAGAGATACACATTTTGACCACTATTGATTACCAATCTCATCCTTTGAAGAAGTAAAATATAGGAGATTGAATTTAGAAAAGTGATGAACAACATAATCTAATGGGATGCACTTAATATTTGATGCAAGCTATTATCTCTTTTTATTGTTTAGTTTACTATTTATAAAGAGAATAAGAGTTTGAATGAGATCGAGAACTGGTAATAAAGAGAGTTTTGGGTAAAGTTTTAAAAAGCGTGAAACGCATCGAAACTTCAAGTTTTTTAAGCTTAAGCAGAATTAACACGACTTAAGTGTAAAAAAATATTTTTAATTTAAACTATAATTTTAATTATCTCAAATAAATTAATAGAATAAATAATTCATAAAATGTAATAATTTTAAGTATAATGCACTAATTTTTTTTGTCAAATTCTAATTCAATCTATTTTATCTCTCGTGTCATTAAATAAAAACCCAATTTAATTGGAATACTTTCAAACATTAACGTTTATATATCTTATAGGTTACTCAGTGTAAATTTCTATCACATATTCGTCATCGCTGCATTTAACTTCCCAAGATTGTACACTACTAGCATTACTTGCTATTGAAATTTTTACTTCATGTTCCTTTTCTTCTTGTCTATCAATCTTGTTTTAAACAAATTCACACTTAGTTATTATTAACACGACTGTACATTGCTAGAATCACTCATTAATAAAATTCCTAATTTGTCTTCCCTCTTCTTCTTTTTCGTCAATTTCATTTTTAAAAGTCACAATTAAGCATATTTAATTAAGGGTTGGAAAAATTCCGAAATTTCGGTATATCGATGTTATCGTACAGAAAAATACTAAATTACCGAAATTTTCAGTATACCAAAGATTTCGGTACGGTATGGTAACGATACTAAAATTTCGGTATGGTAATAATATGAAATTTGAAAAATTTCGGTAAATACCGAAACACTGAAACAATATATAAAAATTTAAAAAATATGTAGAAATTTTAAATAATAAAGAAATAAAATTGTAAAATATATAAAATTTTTTGGGTATAAAACGATATATATACCGATACCATATCGAAATCTCGATATACCGCAAATTTCGATATAATTGGTATGCTAATTATACATCTCGGTATACCGAATATACTTCTAAGAAGGAGGGACCCCGAGGCAGCTTCTTGTTCCATCGCTCTGTGGAAGCTTTAAGGCAGTCTTTTCCCTCTGTATGGAGCCACCTTCTTTACCCTAGCATGCCATCTCATACCATTAGCAGAGAAAATATTGATGTGAGATTGACGTAAATGCATCGAATTCAAGCTATAGCTCTAGCAGCGTAGCTCCCCCGCTTTAGGAAGGCCATAAGAAGGCGGTCTTTGTTAGGATTATATATCATGAGAGGCGAGATCCCGTCTTGGGACAGCTAAAATTTCGTTGCATTATATAGCATTGATATTTCCATATCCGATTTTCATATACCCTCCTGGGTCTTCCATCATAAGGGGGGTGCCCCAGGCGAGTCTTCGGCGATTAAGAATACCCTTAGTAAATCTAAAGGACAGAACTAATAACTTTGCAGCCGATTCTTGCACCTTTCCTGAATTTGATGAAGGATTGAGGCTAAGTTTTACGATACGTTATACAATATAAGATATGCGATACGATGCAGTATGATATATCACCCCTATATTTTTTTTAGAGTACAACTATGGGACTACAAAGATATAATGTAACAGCCCGCACTATTGACGAGATTTGAGCGTAGACCGGAAACTTGCTTATCTCGAGAAAAAAATTACAATGAAACAACTAAATTTACCCATGTATTTAATGATGCTCAATATAGTCAATTTATTTTTTACCGCTTTTGGCCAGGAAGCTTCAAGTTTAAGCGAACACTGATTTTGGGGATGATAGCATTTTGCCAAGACTCCATAACACAATATCACTGCTTCAATATTCTCTTGACTATTTATTAATTAGTTCATCTCCTTAACTTAGTTTAAATTTCCCACTGTTATTTCAAGTTGTGAGTTATGAATTTTGTAATAAAATATATTAATTTTGGATAATTTTTGTACCTTTGAGGGCTTCAATAGTTTTGGAAGTTAAACATGACTTTTGATAATATTTGACAATGCTCCCGCAACAGCATGACCATCGTACAGTCGTATTTGCATGAGTCGGAGTCCAAGATGTGACATTTATATAATAGAATTATAAATACTAATAATAAATTATATTCGCGTTTGGGTTTAAACTTCTCTAAAAATGATATAGCAATTAAAAAATATGATATATTGATTATATTTAAAATTTAGACTCTTGTTACTGTCAATATCCAATTAATTTCTATTTTTCAAAAACCAAGGTATACTGCATTAGAGGTTTATACTTAAATTTGATATAAAAAAAAAAATCCTTCTATTTTTTTATGAAAAATATTTTTTGTAAATATATAATATCTCGATAAAATAAGAGATATTTTTAAAATTTTAAAATGTAATTTATTGATATAAATACACCGTAATAATGATTTTTTAAAGAAATAATTAAATTGAAAATAGAATATATTTTTCTAATAATAATAAACCCACCACGCGGAATTGAATCCAAGTAATAAACGATCTTTACTCGCACTCCCTCTTGCCTATCCCCAAATTGTAAAAATAAACCCTAGTTAAATTTGTGAGAGATCTTTGACCTGTCCCATAGATTATTCTCCTCTTTTGAGGATCGAAACCGCACGAATTCCTGAATTCGGCGCCTTGTCTTTGTAATAAACGGGCAGTCGATTCTTGCACCTTTCCTGATTTGTCAAAGGATTGGGAAGAATGTTTAACGGAATGATGGATCCGGAGATGATGAAGATGGCTCAGGAGCAGATGAGTCGCATGTCGCCGGCTGATTTCGCTCGGATTCAGCAGCAGGTAAATCTTGAATGTGCTGCTGAATTATGGGGGAGTTCCTTACAAATTACCTTAAAAGGATGTGAAGCTTTTTATTTTTTTATTGATTATATGTAAATTGATGGGACAAATTTTTTATTTTGGAATTTTGGTAGGTATTAATAAATAATTACGGACACAATGACAGGTTGATTTTTCAAATATTGGTTGAATAGTGCTTTTATTTATGAATCATGTAAGTTGTGCTAATGCTTATTAAATTGATCCAACAAGGCGCTGAGCCAGATGTTGAGGTGGAATCCCCTTCAGCAAACCTGATCCACCCACGCATCTAAATTCCGTGTATAGCTCAGTTTTTTGTTGATAGCGTTGTCAATTTCTGCTCTTTCAGATGATGTCAAATCCCGAGTTGATAAGGATGGCTTCCGAAAGCATGCAGAGCTTAAGGCCTGAAGACTTCAAGTTTGCTGCTGATAGATTGAAACATACTCGCCCAGAAGAGATGGCCGAGATTGGTGAGAGAATGGCGAGAACTTCACCTGATGAACTAGCTTCAATGCGTTCCCGGATGGATGCTCAGGTGTCCTATGAAATTAATGCTGCTGAAATGCTGAAAAAACAGGTGACTCATCAGGGTGGCAAAAAGTTCATTTTAACATTTACATACCTTAACTTCCAACAGTTCCTTTTCTTGTTGGTTCGTGAATGTAGTGTTTATTTCTCTTTATGTGCGCGATTATAGCATATTGGCATTATTCAAGGCATATCCACATATATTTATATGATGGCAGGGTAATGAACTTCACAATCAGGGCAAGTTCCAAGATGCCTTGCAGAAATATACGCGTGTAAGTTGCTTGAAGCTTTCCCTTTTTAGGCAAAGTTGACTTTTGTCTTTTGTTGTCCGTTCCTTTGTTGATGTATGGCCATCTTCTATATTTATTATATATTGCTTTGTGATGTCAGGCAAAAAATAACCTTAAAGAAGTTCCCACATCAAAAAGCAGGAATGTTCTATTAGCGTGCTCTCTCAATATGATGTCTTGTTACTTGAAAACCGAGCAGTATGATGAATGTATTGGAGAAGGAACTGAGGTATGTACAATCTCTGTTCCTTTTCGTCTATAGAAATTATTTGATGTGTTTGAAATGGCTGAACCATGAATTTTCAATCGAATCACTTGGGCTTAATGACATTTAGCCGAAAGTATTTGTTTTTTTTTTTAGATTTATTTTTTGCCCTAGGGTTCTCATATGCTGAATGTTCAATTTTTATTTGATCTTTCATATAGGTATTTAGCTGATAAGTTTCTTGTTTTGCTGTCAGCATTATTAAAGTTTCAATGTTCCTTACTCTATTGCACGACTATGGATGTTGAACATACAATAATAATTATAAATTCTAAATTTCTAATGTTGCAGGTTTTGGAGAACGATGCGAAGAATGTCAAAGCCCTTTATAGAAGGGGTCAAGCACACAAGGAATTGGGGCAACTAGGAGTAAGCTATTTTTGTCTATTTGTACTTTTTCTTGTTTGTGAACTGTGAAATGTTGTTAATTTGTTATGCTACCGCTGCATCTTTAGTGTTTTCGTTGTCCTTCTTTATTAATATCAAGAATATGCAGGATGCTGTGTTTGACTTAAGAAAGGCACTTGAAGTTTCTCCAGGGGATGAAACTATTGCAGAAGTCTTAAGGTACTAACTTTCCATACCTAGGAGTTTCCATGTTTGCGATTATGTAGCATGTGCTTGTGTTGGTCCTCTTTCTTTCTTCTTCCCTTCTACTACCAATTCAGGTTTAGAACTCTATGGACTGTTTCTCTATCATTTGATTATTTCTCAATCGTTGAATCTAAAATTTGGTCTATTCACTTATATTCAGGGATGCTGAGGAGAGATTGGCCAAAGAAGGAGATAAGCATCCTTCACGAGGTATTATATTTATTTATTTTGTTTTCAAAGTTATGCTTCGTCGATGACTTGATCTGATGTTTGCCTTTGTGCTTTTTTCCTGCTGATTTGATCTATTTTCCTTAGGGTTAATTATTGAAGAAATAACTGAAGAAGTAAGTATCTCATCTGAAAAACATGAGAAGCCTGCGCTAACTCAACAAGAAGCCCATCAAGGCAGTACAATTCAGACCAAGAAACTTCAGAAACCTCAATCAAAAACAGAATATTTGGATGCTCTAAAAGATGACCCAGAATCTATCAGGTTTAATATTGTTTGTCAAATAATGATTTTTTTCCTTTTTTTGAAAATCTTGAAAAGGATCTAGCTTCTCACATTTGCAATATGTTGCAAAAATTTATTGGGGTGAATTTCTTAACTGATGCTATTTCTCATGGAGAAGTTGGCAAATAATGATGATTAATGACAGATATCTTGATTGAATGAAAACTGCCGTGCATAAAATGCATCAATAAACTCGTTATAAATTGGATAACCTGGTATGCTTATGCTTGTGTGAGTATTTATTATTTTTGTGATATTCAGCATTTGCATACTTGTACTTGTCCTCTGCCTCTGGTAATCATATACTTCAACAAAAATCAATCATGTATTGTGTGGTTGTTATTGTCTGTAGATCCTTCCAGAACTTTATTTCTCAAACAGATCCTGAAACCTTGGCTGCCATAAATGGTGGAAAAGTTGAAGGTTTATCTCCTGATATGGTGAAGACTGCTGCAAATGTTATTGGCAAGATGTCTCCTGAAGAACTTCAAAGAATGTTCCAGTTAGCTTCGTATTTCGAAGGAGATCATGCAAATTTCGAAACCGGTTATCCTTTTAGCCCTGGATCAGTTCCACCAGACCTATCACCTGACATGCTCAATACAGCAACCAAAATGATGAGTAAAATGTCACCGGAAGAACTTCAAAAGATGTTTGATACGGCGTCCTCTATGAAGGGTAATCAGGGGTCACCATCATCATCGACACCTTTACATAGTTATCCTGGGTCAGCTCCACCAAGTATGACACCTGAAATGATTAAGATGGCAACAGATATGATGAACAAAATGTCACCTGAAGAACACAAAAAAATGTTTGACATTGCATCATCTTTGAGAGGGCAAGATATGTCATCATCAACAGCCGACCTTTCCACATCTCGAGGAAATTTCAATGTAAATGACAATGATGTGGGTGAAAGTAGTTCCTCTCAAGGTTTGCGTGCAGGAAGCACTCCTCAATTAAGCTTCTCAGGTTCCAGTGCTGATCTGCAGGAACAAATGAAAAACCAAATGAAAGATCCAGCTATGCGACAGGTTTCTAACCTGATTCTTTCCTACAACACCCCCCCCCCTTTCTCTCTCTCTCTCTCTCTCTTTATATGCACTTTATTGAGCTTCTCTGTGAAACATTTTTTGCTGCATTGGCATAAATTTTTGGAATATGAGGCAAATAGAGATATATTTCATGGAACCTGTTGGTTTCTGACTCAATTGCAAACAGAGATGTGTATTCATGGAACCTGTTGTTGGTTTCTGACTCAATTATGGGTCTTGTGGATAATTCTTTTGAAGACGATTTGAATATTTGTTGTGGACTGCATACTCGTAGTGTATGGAAACTATATGTTCTGACTCCATTTAGTGAATTTATAAAGAAATTTATGTGTCACCAAAATATTGTCAAATAAGAAATGTTCAGATTCAATTTTTTAATCTGTGTTTGGATCAAAGAAGTTTCCTATGTATTTGAAATAATAAATTTTTACTCAAACCATTTATAATACCATGATTTTTTTATTTTTTGGAAACATGCCATAAATTTCTTAGAATAGAATAAGAATAATATAAAGGACTTCAATTTCGCAGAAAATTAATCGATTTTATTTCACATTTGTGCGTGTCAGTGTAGGTTGGAATATTTTTTCGACTTATCTACTGGTTCTATAACAGCATTTTAGTCTAATTAAAGTATGACCTATTGATTGATCTTCACTGATGTAGCACAAGGACAGCTTGCAGAGATCACAAGGAAACAAATCATTTGCCTGATTCATAACTATCTATGTTTAATTTTTTCTTGGTATAAAATGGATGTGTGTTAGGTTTCGTTGATGACATTGTTTTTTTCTTATCTAATATTGGCAGATGCTCACATCAATGATGGCAAACATGAGTCCTGAAATGATGGCAAACATGAGTGAACAATTTGGATTTAAACTTTCCCGTGAAGATGCAGAGAGAGCTCAACAGGCCATGTCATCTTTGTCCCCAGATACGTTGGATACAATGGTACGTTGTTATCTTAAAAATGGATTAATGTGTTTCTATACCTACCACAATATTCCTTTTTCCCCTCTTATCTATTTCATCACCCTTGAGGTATCTGTCTCATTATTATACAAAACTCTCTGATGTGTAAGATGGATCGAAGGGCAAGAATAAGTGCCATACTCTGTCTATGTCTAATAATCGTAGAGCCAGAATTTTTGTTTTGGGGGTGAGGGTCTCATACACATTCTTTGTCTATGTCTGATAATCGTAGATTTTGTTTTGGGGGTGAGGGTCGTATACACCAATCATAAAGTAAACAGCAAGAAATTTGGGTGAAAAGGAGGAAAAGTTATGTTCCTAAATAATTTTTCTGTCTCGAGCTTCCCTAACAACTTCCGGTAGTTTCAAATCTATATCTAATTCTGTTTCATATATCTTTAGATGAAATGGGCAGATAGGATTCAACGAGGCGTACAAGGTGCGAGAAAGACCAAGAATTGGCTTCTAGGAAAACCTGGTATGGTTTTGGCTGTACTTATGCTTCTTTTAGCAGTCATCCTGCACTGGTTTGGCTTCATTGGTCGATAAAAAGACTGCGAGGATCTTTCTATGAATGAAAACACAGACTACATAAGTTAAAATCTTTCAGTGTTCATTCAGCACAATAAAGACATTGGCACAATTGAATGGGTCATCTGCACTTTCATATTTGGCAGGTTCTTAGCCTAGCTAACAGAGTTGTTTTTGGTATAAGGAAATTGTATAACATTTGAACTCATAAATTGTACTCCATTTTTGTGATTAGAATGGTGATGTTTAATTCCTTGAAATATCCATCTTATTTAAAATCAATGTTCTAAAACGCAAGATTAAGCTTGAAGCGTGAGTAAGACGCAATGATTAGTACCAATTTGTTAAAAAAAGGGGGAAAAATGGTCAAAAGCAATGGTAAACCGTATTAAAAAATGAGCTTAATTTGCCAAACATTGCAAGCTTTGTTGTTTTAGCGACTACTTTACAGGAATTTGATAAGACAAGATATCATTACTTTTTAATCTTAAATTTAGTCAATCGAACCAAACAATTTTTATTTATCCATATCATACTTATATGTTTTAATAATCACAACATTATTTGTCCAATCAAATTTTATCAACTAAATGTGTGTTTGGTATAAGTGATGAGATAAATAAATGATTGATTATGTTATAGATAACATGATTGATATATTATTAATCAAACATTATGTGATACTATTAAGATTGTTTGGTTTAATATTTTGAATATGTTATTAGTTTTTAAATATTAATAAATTTACTATTATATCCTTGCTAAATTTACTTATTTTTTGTACACATCAGGAAGTAATACATAATATTAGATAAAAATAATAATAATGTTAATAATAAAGATATTAATAATCTTTGAATTAATAAGTGTTAATATCATAAAATTAAATATAATAAAAATAAAAATAAAAATATTATTGATAAGCATAACCAACATTAAAAATTAGTTTTTATTATTTTATTATAATATATACAAATAAAATATTTTTTCAAAATAAAAATATATCTTTATATTTTTTAAAATTTAAATCAAATTAAATAATAATGAAATATATTAAATATCAGGATCGACATCTAACGTACAACACTCTAAAATAAACTTTTTATTCAATAAATAACTTAACACTCTAAGAAATAAGAGGAGAAAAATGTAATTTATTGAGTTTTGATAGTGTATCCCACTTGATTTGTTAGATTAATAATCAAATAGTTATCCACAAAATTGGATATTAAGCCGGGTCAAAATGATTATTAAAACATCTTAAAATTTTAACCAAACATTAGATAAGTGTTGTACCACATTTCCACATGAAGTGTACCACAATTTGTATGACATAGTACCACAATTTTGTGGGTAGGGAGTGAACCCAAAGAAATATTTTGATTGGGGATTTTTCACCAACTTCCCCAAAAATTTATGCATTTAATTTTGAATTTATTATGTTTGTTAGTTATTTAACGATCATTTGACTCTCTAGGAATGCTCATGCAACGATTTATATTAGATTTCCAATAAACTTAGCACATAATTTCTAACGTTCATGAAATTCCAGATTTTGACCAGTTTCAGAAATTTGGCCATATTTAATTCAATTCTGAACCGATTGGCTTGGTTTTTATGATTAAATGCAAGCTAACACACGCCTTTACATTTCGTTTTCAGATATTGACAACAAATTCCAAATATAAACCATCAAGAATTGCGATTTACCTAGACACATTGCACGGTCTCTACTGGATAACAGAACTTATATCCATACAGCATAATTCTTCTAGCTGAAAAAAGCTTGCATAAAGAGATGACCAATCACCCAAAAGTTCATTATCTTTAAGAAACTAAAAAAAAATCCCAATTCAAAACAGAAAAAGCACAACGACAAAACAGTTCATAGCGCATTTCTGATTTCTTAACCATAAGCTTAACCTCAAACTATAACTAAATCATTAGACCCTTAAAACCAGCTCAAAAAGAACGGATAAAACCCACAAAATCTACAGCATTGATGATCATTATATATGACAGCTGGAAATGTTTGGTCAAATTACAAGTAATTAATGGCTACAATAGTAAAGCAAAATCAACAACCAAATAACAAAAAACTGACAATCGATTAACTGCAACAACAGTTATCTTTCGACCATAGAGATCGACGATGATAGAAGAAGCCTCAAAGAAGAGAATGTTAGGAAAAATCCACATAAACTACATAATACATTATACTAAATCATTAATTTTCTTACTGAAAATTTAAGCGGAAGCGTACCTGAAACCATAATCTTAAATTCTTTAGAACGTGTATCGATCTTCCAGGTCTATGCGTTCTTTCTTTGAGAGAATCTTTTTGTTTTTTCTTCTGAATTATTTTCTTAATGAGAGAGAATAAGAAACATGATTGCCAGCGATTTGGGACTATTACCTATATATAGATAGTGTTTATCATTATCTTATGATATTTTTGTTTTAACCCATCATAAAAACATAAATTACATTTATGTCTCTACACATTAAAGGTCATAACCTATTAGATACATTAAAGCCCAATAACCCGAAACATTAGTTGATCACTTTATTTTATCCTTAACTTAATCTACAACTCACAATACATAATTATTCACATATAAGTCTGTATAAATAAAATTGATCCAACAAATCTCTCAATTGGACTATATGTGTGACTTCATAATTATGTTTGTGTAAATAACCTTATGAGCTCAAAAATGTTATAATTTCGGAATGTATCTATAACCAGTTCAGTCCATCAATCATATCAACATAGGATCAAAGCAATATTCGTCACAATCAAGGTAACTATACCCATCAATGATCACACATGTCAACACAAATGGATGACATGGATTATGAAGTGGATGTGTAGTATGAAAATTTCATGCAATGTGATCATAGCATGTCTATTTCCAACTGTTTCTCCTTAAACTCTATTGTGTTCAAACTTTAAACTATAATCAAAGTGTGACTTAACTTGAAATTTATTTATGCAGAAAATAAACTTATATAATTGTAACTGAAAATGTCTAAAGCTGAAAAGCATTTAAAATAACAAACACCCACTAAAACTGAATTTTCTCAATTGATATAACATTCATACGAGCAGTATGCTCATGAAAATGTTTGGGTGGTAGTCCCTTAGTGAGAAAATATGCAACCATGAAGTTTGTACCGATATGCTTAATAGAAAATTTTTCGATCTGAATTCTTTCTCAGAATGGGTGCCACCGCGCACTTGCGACTGACCGGACAGATTGTGACGCACGGATGTGCTCAATATGGGTGCTCCCGCGCGCTGGGTGCTGTCTCGATATCCTGAAAAACTGTATCTCCAAGAATCGTCGCCTTTCAGCTCTGGAACGATGTAGAAATTGTGTGACGACCCTAAAGTTTCGAATTTCTGAAGATTTANTGTTTTCAATTAAAATATTTTCTAGATCTGAAGCCATATCAATAAAATTTCAAATAAACTTTTTTTACCAGATATGAATCCAAAATATATCCAAAACTTTAAACGAATTATCAATGATTCAAGCAGAGTGATTCTTACACCACTTGTTGGGAAAAATCCACATAAACCACAAAATTCATCATACTAAATCATTAAGAATTCTGACTGAAAACTTAAGCAGAAGCGTACTTGAAGCCATAACCTGAATTCTTTAGAACATGTCTTGATTTTCAAGATATACGTGCTCTTTCCTTGAGAGATTCATTTTGTTTTCTCTTTTGAACTATTTTCTTAATGAAGAAGAGAACATGGAATGTGATTGCATGCGACTTGGGGACCATAACCTATATATGGATAATGTCTCTTATTGTCTTATGATATTTATGTTTTAGCTAATAATAAAAATAGAAATCACACTTATGTCTCAACACATTAAAGATTTACAACATATTAAATACATTAAAGCTTAATAACCCGAAACATTAATTGATCACTTTATTTTGGGGTTAACTTAACAGACAACCCGCAATACATAATTATTCACATATAAACTTATATAAATAAAAATGACCCAAAACAACATTCTCAAGCAGGGCCCCAATGTTTCATTTTGTTAAACCAAATTCCATCAAATATCAATATCTTTTTAAAATCTCACCATTCCAAATACTCAAAATAGTATTTCTAATTCCAAATTATAGCTATTTCATTTTTTGCTTGATTCAAAACACAATTATTCAGACTATCAAAAATCAATACTGCTAGACTCATCATGGAAACAAGATGCGGAACTACGAGTTGGATTGGGCCTTTGCCCGAATCACAAAGCCCAATGTAGTAGCAGAAGTATTACAGTTGGGCCACATGAATGTGAGCCCAATATCTTCTCTTGATCGGCTAATAATGTACCAATCTCGCAATCAGAATGGAGAACTAGCAAAATCGCGATGGGTGACGCCGCCGCTGCTACGGCCGCCGACGAAGATCGTCTGCTTAAACAATTCTTCTCGGAAGTCAGCGAGGTTGAGCGGGACAATGAAGTTAACAGGTTCCTATCATTATTATGGAAGTATTTAGCTGCGAAATGATTAATTCTAGTTGGTTTCTATGTTTTGTTGGCTTTTGGTCGAAGATTTCTGAAACCAATGGAGCAAACATTCTTCAGGATTGCCTATTGTATTTGAATACGATGATATTTGATAAATTGTATTGTAGAGCGGGCATGTGGATTTGTATTGGAGGGAAATTCGAGAGGCTGATAAATTTGATGAGAATTTCCGTGGATAGTTGAATGTAAGCTCATCTCTAGTTTTTGGAGCTTGTCGTGGGATAAGGTTTGATTGTATATAATTAGGTGTTCCTGATTCCAGTTTCATATTGCGCGTCACTAAATTAATATTGGAAAATATGTCAGTATGAAGCATACGCTAGATTTAGGCTGACATCTAAAGGTTATTCGCTTTGATTTTTCAAAACTCCTACCTTTTGATGCTAAAATATCTTAGAATTCAGGCTTCTTACGTATCCATCTACTCGTGTTTTAGGTTTGAAGTTTTCTTGATCATGTATATTATTTACTGACCATCTGTGTAGCCATCGGTGTGCGATAATATAGTTTAAAAGTATAAATGGAGAACTACAAAATATAAATAGCAGACTAGACGGAGAGCTTGCTTTGGATATAAATAAAATACCTGTTAAGGAGCCGTTTTCTTCTTTATTAAAAACTCCTTTTTATCTCTTCTTCTTCTTCCTTTTTTTTATTCCTATTTTTTGTTACCTCCTCTCGACCACTCCTGACTCAAGCTAGCTATTTTGCACACGAAAGTATTTTTCCGCTTCTGCTGATGACATGTTCTCTAATTTCTTGATTTCTGTAGGATCCTTTCTTGCTTCAAGTTAAATGCATTTGAATATCTTAACATCCCATTTGATTCATCTTTAGATGATGTGAAAAGGCAATATCGTAAGGTGATTTATTTCACAATATCAAGCTATTAAGTCATCTCGTCTATTCAGTGCTGATTATCTGATATTTTTTAGTTTTATACTAGTGTTTGACATTACTTTATCATCTTACAGTTATCTTTGCTAGTCCATCCTGATAAATGCAAACATCCAAAAGCAAAGGAGGCATTTGGAGGTAAATAGCCTAAACTATCTATGCTAATTTGCCAATGCAGCCTTGTACACTTCTACACACTTTGAGATGAGTTTGTTGTCATGACTTAATTGTGTTTACTACTAGAGACTTCAATTTGTTTTGTTAATTTGTTGACGTTGTTTTATCTACCTTACAGCTTTAGCTAAAGCTCAACAAATACTCCACGACTCTGAGGAAAGGGAGTATCTTTTGAACCAAGTTAATGCTGCAAAAGGTTTGTGGTTTAGCTTACTTGTTTGTGGAGGAGGTGGTACTGAAGTTGTTACGAATGAAATTAGTAGATTTAAGATTATAACTGCATCTTGATATTCAGCTTTATGAGTGAGTTTCCACTCGTATTATTGTTTTAAAATGTGAATTATTCATTTACTTTCAACAAGGAGCTCTATTACCAGTGACGCCCAGCCCCTGTAAAAGCCTATTGGGTAAAATAATAAATAGAGAACCAGGCAAGCGCAGCAAACCTTAACGGTCCATCCATGATCTTAATTGTTTAATCTTGTGTTGATAATCAACAATAACGAAGTTCTCTGGTCTCAGCTGTTCTTTCTAGTAGTAATCAAGTGATCTCCTGTTTGATCATACTTCCCTTTATACTCTGTTTGAAGAAACTATGAATGTATTACTCAAACATACAATTGTTTCTCGAGTGTCTGTTTTCAATTTTGTTCATTTCATTACTGATTTACATTTTCAATTTACTCTTTGAAGTCTGATATCCCCACTCAAATGTTCCTTCAAGTCAACTCTGGATTAAGTTAACCGCACACCAATAGAGCATCTCTGTTACTGTTTATCTTTGTGGTAATAAATACTATCTTGCACTGATAAATCTTTAAAGCCGCTCTCTTCTGAATATGTAATGCAGAAGAACTTAGAGCAAAGAGAAAAAAGCAGCTGAAAAAGGACACTGCTTCCAAGCTAAAGTCATTAGTGGATGAGGTAAGGTTGATTTGCTCCAATATTGCTTTCTTGACTGATTTCTAACATAGGGGTTGTTGATCAGCTTAGGTTAGTTGATAAACATGTGTAGAAACAGTATACTACTGTTCATCCTTTTTTTGGTAAATCCTTTTCACCTTGTCACCATGAATCATACAACCTTTTTAATTTTTATATTAAAACCAATATTTATTCTTTTTATGGGTGTGGATAAGAGTAATCTTATTATTCATAAATGTGAGAGAAAGCAAAATAATAACAGAAATAAAATTCTTCTTTGATGCCTTTTTTGTACAAAGGAACTGGATTTATGGGAATATCCTAGCTACAAAGATAGAAACAAATAAAAAATCATATCTCCTCACTTAAGGGATTTTCCTAAGTATCAAATTCAGATCTCCTTAATCAAGGGATTTTCCTAAGTATCATAATTTACTATTTTAAACGAAATCAGCCAACAAATCAAGAAATCAGATTATGTCTTTCCACATTCCCCCTCAAGTTGGTGAAGTTACATTTTCAATTCCCCAGCTTGTGAATAGTCTCCTGAAAGTTAGTGCTGTTGAAATCCTTCATGAGAACGTCTGCCAATTGGCCTCAAGCTGAAACATATGGATTACAACTCAGGCCACTATTTAGCTTCTCTTTGTGATGTGTTCGGTAATGTTGCAATGGGTTATGTGCAATTCTGATGGGTTAGTTATTGTCACAGTAAACTCTCATGGGTCCACTCCATGTAACCTTCGGAATTTCAGGTCTTCTAGGATGAACTTCACCTATAAAAATTCACACTCCTTATGCCATTGCCATAAAGTATACTTCTGCACATGACCAGGGCTACCACATTTTGTTTCTTACTGCTACATGATATTAGGTTTCCGCCAAGAAAGGCACAACAACTTGAGGTTTATCTTTGGTCTACAGGCGTTCCTGCATAATCCACATCTGTGGAGGCTTCGATAATGAGCTCATAGTTCCTATTAAACATTATCCCCTTTACTGGGTGAGATTTCAAGTAATGGAGTACTCTGTAGATGGTCATAGGTGAATCTCCTTAGGATCATACATAAATTGACTATTGACATGAGCAGAGTATGGTATGTCAAGCCATGTGTCTGCAAGGTAGATGAACTTTGCTACTGCTCTTGAGTATATTCTCTGTCTAGTGCTGCTTGTTGTCGTGCCGGTTTCTATAAGAAGATCAATTAATGACTTTTTGCTGAGAAATGAAGGTTCCTTGTTTCAAGTAAGCAAATTCAATTCCTATAAAGTACTTTAATCTTCCCTAATCCTTCACTTTGAACTCCTTGACAAGCATTAATTAATACTTTTCTTTCTAATCACCATAATGTCATCCACATAGATTATCAAGTCTGTGATTCCCCTCGAAGTTAAGTTCTTGATGAAGAAAGTGTGACCTCCTTCACTTGTCTTATAATCAATAGCCAATGTTTCTTTGGTAAACCTTTCAAATCATGCACTTGGAGTTTGTTTAAGTTGTACAAAGGCATTTTCGATTAGCACACCTTGCTCCTGGCAACTCCACCCAATCCTAGTGGGAGTAGGAATTTCTTTAGACTTTAGAGTTGAGAGAATCCCTATGGGTTTGCGAAATTTTTTGGTGAGATACAAAATGAGACAAAGGTTCCGTGATGCCTTGGTGCACTTTCAGGTTCCTTTCGTCAAGGCTATGTTAGTTTTTGGCCAGTGGTTGTGGTACATTATTTTGGATGAAAGAGGTGAGTTAGGTCCAGATACTTTTTACTCATTTCTAGAAGTTGTTGGAAGAGAAAGCAAAATAATCACAGATAATAAAATCTTCCTTGATAGATTTCTGTATAACTGAACTGAATCTATAGAAAATTTAGCTACAAAATACAGAAATAAATGAAAAATCAGATTCCCTAAATCAAGCAATACTCCTAAATATCAAATTAGATCCCCTTAAACAAGGGATTTTCGTATTATCAAATTTGACCCCCTTAGTCAAGGATTTTTCTAGGCATCCTATTTTACAGTTTATACGCTAAGCTAGCCCACAAATCAGGGAAACAAATCATATTTTTCCAGCGTGTGATACTTGCATAATCCGACTGTGTTTCTGTGTGTAGAAGAATCAAAATGTGCCTTACACCCTCTGCAGTTGAAGTATAGACCTTTCTACCAGTAATTTTGTTGATGACAAGCAGATGATTGTTCTTTCCATTTTTAAACGATGGTACAGGGAAAATATGAGCACGAGTACGAACGATCAGAGGAATTTCAGCAGCTGCTAAAATTGAAAGTCCGAGAAGTGTTGACTGATCAGGAATGGAGGAGAAGGAAGATGCAGATGCGGGTATGCTGCATCAATGCTTGTGTTCTTATTATGATAATTGCTTTGCTTACTTCACCATCATGCTGTCGTTGAAACTTGTAGATATCAGAGGAGGAAGGTAGATTAAAGAAAGATGAAGAAGAAACAAAGGAGATGTGGAAACGGAAGCGTGAACATGAGGAGCAGTGGGAAGGAACAAGAGAGCAGCGAGTTAGTATTTCATACATTTATCATCTCACATAACAATGCTTGTCATTAACTTGTTTGTGTATACTATATAATATGGTTCAATTTGTTTTTGGCCTATGTTTGATTACTGATAATCTGAATACATACATAGTGATGTGATTTTGTTTTGTGGGGTTCCTTTTTTGGCTTTATATGATATTTGAAGTGGCAACTTTGTGTGATAGTGGCATGCTGAAACATGCAAGTGTGTGGAAACTGGTGTTTTCTTACATATCTATGGGTTGTTGGTAAGAAAAAAGATGGAAGGGATTCAAAAGTAATTGCAAGGAATGAAATGTATCGACAGTTGTTGGTGATGTAGAGCCGTTATTTTAATTTCTGGCCCAGATCTTTAAAAATTTACAATTTAGGCTTTACAGTTTGTGTATGATATGTCTTTTTGAAAAGAAGACATTGTTCGATACCAATTAAATGTTATTTGAGATTTCAACCCCTCGACCTTGACATCCTAATTCCTCTTTTTATGGAGCAGAAAATTTTAACGCGTAGGATTATATTGGAGATCACTAGGGCAATCATTAAATATCTATCAAAGTCCTGCAAATTAATAGAAATTTTGTTAACGTAATAGTTGATTATTATGCCATCAAAAGTTAGATGAGTGAGTGTAGATAACCTCGTACATCTTATTGGCCTCGTACAATCCTTTGATCTATCTGACGCCAGAGTATGTATTTGGTTTCTGACTCCATTTCATTTTATTGTAAGGTTTCTAGCTGGAGGGACTTTATGAAGGGTGGGAAGAAGGTGAGATATATACGTCTTCCATTATGTTATACCGACGAGAAATATAAAAGAACACGACTACAGAAAAATTTTGTTTCTGTGCTTGTATAGGTTAAGAAAGGAGAGCTTCGACCTCCAAAGCTCAAGACGGAGGACCCAAACAAATCCTACGTCCAAAGACCAGTGAATCGAGGCTGATTAAGCCAGTACCTGATGTACCTCCAAAGCTCAAGACGGAGGATCCAAACAAATCCTACGTCCAAAGGCCAGCGAATCGAGGATTATTAAGCCGGTACCTTCAAGTACTTTTCAAACATATAAACCAAATGTATAATTAATTGAGAAGCCTACGAAGACACACAACATTTGTATAACTTGTGTTCTCTGTAGGGTTGTATTGTGCAGCTCACTTTGAGACATAGTATTTAGTGTAGTTCATGACTTATATTCTCATCCTGTAACAATTGGCATCTGCTATGTCTACATTTATTTAGAGGATGAGATCTCTTTTGCTTTTCTTTGAATCAATTAGCAAAGTATTTATCCTTAATTTGTGTTAAACAATACCTTAATGAATTCAGGGTTGAATTAGTTTTTGTTTTTAATGTCCAATTCATACCCCTGTTATTGAAGAATGTGTTTGCCATGTGTTTCTTGTCTTTTTTTCCAAATGATGTTCATTTTTATCGAGTGTTGTTATTTACGCTCAATTTTTTTGTTAGTTGTACTTTATTTATTTGTTAATAAATTTTACAAATCAAGTGAAATACAGATAACACAAAATAGATTTTAAACAACATTTTTTTTAAAAATATTATTCAATGATTTTCAACTTGTCGTTTCATTGTGTTGCCAAAAATGAGACTTTTATTCATTTCATTTTTTTTATTTTATCATCATCATATTTTAAGATATGACATCGCTGACTGAAGAACGCTATATTTTTAAATCATATACAATCACATACTAATAAAATGCAGAATATTAAAATATGATTGCATCAATCTGTTCGACACTGCACAAATCTCTTCTAAAATATTTACTAGTAGTCATTTTTATGAACTCAAATCTCTGAGCGATTTGAAGACATTTTTAAAATATCAGTGTAAATACCACCAGATTGTCACCAAAATCAACCCCTTTTAAAATATAGTATAAACTCATTCTATAGTTTCAACAAAGATGGAGATATGAAATAAATTGTTACCAAAATTAAAATGATGTCAAGTTACGCAAGCCATCGTCGCTTCCAGAGGTAACTGCTCGTGAGATATTAGATATATAGGATATTTGCCAAATCAAATTATTGTTCAAATGAAGCTAAAAAGAAACTTATTTAATCAACAAATGACTACTACTGTATTTGGGTGTACAAATGAATGTCCAAGAAAATTTCAACATGATACATCCCACCAATAACGTAAAAGTACCTTACATTCTCTTAAATCAGACAAATACAACAAAAACCCAAATGAAAAAACCAAAAACAATACATACATAACACTTGAAAATAATAATAATTGGGAAAAAAAAAGAAGAAAATAACTAACATGCCTGTTCGAGTAGACACCAAAGCATTGTGTGACTTCTACCTGTTACCTCTGTTCCTTAAAGTCTCATGTACAGATGCGTCTTTTCGATTCTTAGTTTTTTTCTTTTTGGGAGCGGGAGCAACAAATTAACTGTACACCTTTCTGGTCAAACATGTCTCATCATCGTGCCGATGTCACTCCACAGTGAGACAGATAAATTCAACCAATTCACTATGGAATGGACCATGAACAAATCACTGGAAGTTAAAAGGCGCTAGCCCGAGCCAAGGAAAGTTACAGGAGGAAGATTGGGAAGAATAGCATGTCTAAATCCAAGCAAGAGAACCTCGGTCATTAGCAACTTCGGGACGACCTCTAGTTGGCGTAGGTGGTCTATTAGCGTTGAGCTCCTACAAATATATAACCAAAACAAGCAGAGAGAGGGAAAATAACTGATCTTGAGCAGAAGACAAAAGATGAATACGAAGAATCACATTAGAAAACGAAAAGCAGGGAATAATAGTAGGTACCTGCATCCATGTGTCATCTGTATGGTGTTCAGGAGAGGTTTCTGGAGATGAAATTGCAGGTGGCAATGGATGAATTAGTTTAGGCACAACTACTAAATCTCTACCCACAACCAAGATGGCACCGGCATTGTTTGCAGTGCCTGCAGAAATGAAAAATAAGAAGATTGAACAGCTAATATTCAAATAAATAAATATCATGACAAATAAATGGAGGACATCCTGGCCAACCATACCACAATAGTTTGTGGCAGAAAACAGTGTAATTAAATGCCCCTGAGCAAATCTTTCAAATCCATCCATCACACATTCATGTGCCCGGACAATCAATTGAAGATCATTGTTGTTACAGAATTCCTTAACACGATCAGGCTGCAATGACGATAAAACATTGATCAACTCTAGAAAATTCTCACCAAAAATATTACTAGAAAATAAAATGGGCCTTACCTAAGCAACACACAACCAGCATTTAAAACTTGTCATAAATAATTGTTTTACATAACACAAATTGATTTTTTCAGCAATTACTTTACACGAATGATAGAAACAAGTAGACTTCAGAACCTTGGTCAACAATTATGAGCTAGACAAAAGCTTATGTTCTTGATTCATACAATACCATTATTTATGTTCTCAATAAGCTCTCATATCGCGATGGCAGGCACATATAGTGAGACAAATGGTTTATGACTTTATTTAGAGAGCTGAGTGCTCTCAAACTCAGTCTACATAAGGCCAGGGGAAAAACTTGGACTTAGTTTACAAGAATCCAAGAGATGTTGATTTATACACCTAAAAACTGACTCAGATGGTTGAACAGAACTTACAGACGCGAGATGCAAAAAAGGAAGCACTTATGGACAACCAACCCGGTTTTAGAAAAGAACCTTGATAGAAACATGAATACTAGATTCTTTTTCAACTGTCGTTTCACAAAACACAAGTACATAGTCCACAGCTCTTGAGGATGTTTACAAGGAGTCTGTGGTTAAGGAGTCTGAATATTTCGAGACACTCTCAGATTGTTTGACTGAGCTTATTTTAAAAGATTTACATTTCATAAGAATTCTGAAGCTTATAAGATGTTATCAACCAAGCACCACGCTGAATACATCTTTAAATTCCAGAGACCAACCCAGGGTTCCTATCCCTGATCTGCAATTTCATTTGAATTGCTTCCTATCCTAGATTTGCTAACTGTGGTTCTTTTGAATTGCAAGTGCAGCTGCTAAAACATAACTGTGATCTAACAAATAATTGAATCCAGGGTCTAGGACAATGTACGGCTAAAACAGTGACCATAGCCTTGACCACACAAGACCAGCCCAAAATGAAAAAGAAAAGCAATTAGACAAAAATGCATTTAAGGAAGTAAAATATTTAAAAGCATCTGAGTCAATAAGAACGTTAGAAAGGGTGGTGGTTGCAAGAAACTTTGCGAGAAAAACGCACCCCAAAGGTAACCAATCCAGGACCTCTAGCATTTGGCCGTAATCCTTCTACACTATCATTTTCGGTGGGATCAGACCTACAAGGAAATATTCATATAAAAATTATAAGTTATGGGGATTAGAAGAAGAAGTAAAAAAATGAAGACAACAAGTACAAACTAACCACAACAAGTCCATGAGAACAATTGATCCCGCTTCCATTGCAATGGGACGCTGAATATTCTCAATCTGTTCTAAATGGTTTATAGATCTACCAATACCACCATGCATACAAATAATTTTCTTCTCGATCAATGCAGACAGAGGGAGCCAGTTGAACAATCTGTTTATTCGATGCCATGTCCATATTCCATCTCTCTCACCCTGTACAGAAAACCATCCTGAGGTCCATGACTTTATTCTGTATAACAAAAACCACCAACCCAATACAATTTTTTTTAAGTATTACCATACGCTCAATGCACTCAATTCGAAAGCCAAAAAGGGCATTGATATCCGCAGCTTCATGATTACCACGAATCAAATGTATTTGATGTGGATGTTCAACCTACAAATCATGTATGTCACATATGCACTAGTCATCAGCCAATATGTGGGGAAAAAGGGGGGGGGGGTGCAATGGCACTAGCAAATAGAAGGGAAAAATACCTTCATAGCTAGGAGAAGAGCAATTGTCTCCAAGCTGTGTTGTCCACGATCAACATAATCTCCCAAGAAGAGATAGTCAATATATCTGACAGAACTTAATGCAAATCAGTTTCTAGTAAAAAAAGCTTTTGACATTCAATTAATTGCATTATATCAATTGGTAAAAGGGGTCCTTTTTCTCGTTACGAGGTTTTAGTAATAGTTGGGGTTGGTTAGCACAAGACAATATCATAACCAGTGATGACCAGGGTAACTATTTTCTTAAAGTTACTTGAACAATAGAATCATGTGGTGGAAGTTTCACATACTAATCAACGTAAAAAAGGAAAAAAAGCAGCAAATTCTGCGAATAGAAACAAATAATGAGGGAAAATTGGAATTAACAATGAGCGAGGACCACAAAAAAATTTCAATATCAGACAATTAAAATAGTTTATTCAGAAAAGAAAAGGTTCAAAACATAAACAACAAGGTCCATCTAATAAATAAAACGACAAAGACAAATAATATCAATTTCATATCTTGAAATCCTCTCTCCACAAAGCCAAATAAAAGGGATGAGTTAAAACTTCGTGGGTAAACAATGATTGACATCAATTTAAATAGTTCAGTCACTTCCTCTTATAATAAGTCAATTAATGCAACACCTACCACAAACACCAAGGTGTTTCTGTAGTTATACGAAAAAACGAATTCAACGCTTGGATAATATCAAGGTTAAGATAGTGCTTGTTGCTCCGATGGAAATCAAAATAAAGTTCATAAAGTCATTTGGCCAGTATGTCAAAAGTGTTTGCCACACAAAAGAAGCAAAGCTTGCATCTAACAAAATAACAACTGGTCAAGAATTTAGTATGCAATGAAAAAGTTGCAAGTTCTACAACTTACGCTATATCACCAGCAGTCGAAGGGGATCCATATTCATCAAAAAGCCGCATAAGATCCCCAAATTGCCCATGTAAATCGCCAAATATCTTAATAGGAGCCTTCAGCTGTAGGACAGTAGGTTCACCCCCGAATATTTTCTCAGCACTATCACATAGATCTGCAATCTCATTGCAGTCCAAGAAAAATTGTCTGCAGACAGGAGGCTTCCAACCACGAGGTTTCAGCAGATGAGCTATCACCTGGGAGACAGGCAAACAGAGTCCATAAGGCTGCTATTCGAAAAACATGTGTAGGATAGACAAAAATCTAAAATAAAATTGGGATGGCCAGTAGGACAACTTTGGGTGATATAGTACATGTACTACTGAAAACAAAATCAGAATAACAAAGAACATGAAAAGTATAACTCTTTGATCAGATTCCTAAGCATCACATGTTTTTAAAAAGCACCCATATTGATCAGCAGCATGTGTCACATGAGGACACAAGGCAAAAATAAAGAATGAGCAAGAAACAGTATGATTTTAGAACTCATCAACAATGGTCATCCTGATAACCTAAAACCTGAACAAATACAACTCCAATGTGTGCAAAAGGATACCTTCTTTGGCACACTGCTAATAGACATCTGGCGATCAAATAGTTTCCTAGCCGCGGTTGCATTATCAGGAGTTCCATAACTGACTCGCCTGCCTTCATTTTCAAACTGATCGATTGAAAGTTGTCTGACCATACCACCCAAAGCACCACCGGTCTCCGCAGCTATGACAACCTGCAAATGCATTAATGAAAAATAATATGTCAAAACACTCAATCATTATACTTAAGATGTTAAGGTCATGAAATATGTATTATAGTGATACTGACAGCACGATGATGTAGCCTAACTCCAGCTGGTGAAGAATTAGTTGACACCACAGAGTCAGGCTTGAACGGGGTAGATATCTGTTTTCCACTAGGAGTTGCCTCTGCCCCACGATCTCTCTCTGACAGCTCAACTTCATTATTTTGTCGAGCTTTTGCAGCTGCTAATGTCGCACTGATAGCCTCAGCTTCTGCCGCTGCTGCCTCAACCAAGTAGTTCGTGCCTTTACTCAGTCTTCGATTGAAGATATTTATCATCAGAAATCGAAGCAAGCGACACAAAAGGCGAGCTGAATTACAACAAACAAACCACGATGAAAAATTTACCGGGAACCTTGAAGTGTTGCATTTTCAGTGCTTATATCTCTAAAAATGTTCCCATTGACAGGGGTAACAGGACTCCCCACCAAGACTTCACCATCAACAGCAGTCTCGGGCAATGTCGCCCTTGTCCCATCATCAGTAAATCTGTACATAACTTGTGTATTCTCCTGCTGCATATGGGACACAGCAGCTGCTGCAGCTGCGTGAGAAGCTGCACTAGTTGTTTCAGCAGCAGCCAGATCTTCAGCAACAAGCAAGTCACGAAGTAACACCCCTGGGTTGACAACATTCAAAGTGTCGATAAAAAAAGATGATATAATATCCAATTCCATGATAATTTTTGAAAGATTTACATCAAAGTTTTAGAGAAACGGAGAAACAAGCTTTAAAATAGCATGCAACGGACTGCCCTGAGAGAACATGTAGAACAGGTACCGAGTTAGGAAAGCAAAAACACACAACGAGACTATTCATAGACTTGAGGTAGGAATGATGCTCCAAAAAAATGGTATTGAGAAATAGCAGATTGTAATCTTAATCAACTTCTCAGCATAACAATAGGAGGAGGAGAGTAAACTGGCAAATCTGTCCAACTTCTTATATTCAGCAGACACTCCATGCTCAACTCTATAAACACTTGCAAAGGTTTTAAATGTGCATCTCTTATTTGTCCAGCAAACAAAACAAAAACGGGACAAAATTAAAAACCACAATGACATAGAAGACCTTTATCTTGAACGGAAAAAATAAATATCTAGCTTCTAACATATAAATATCTAGCTTCTAACATACGATCAATCCTCACTCTTATATCTTTTGGTTACGATGACTTGTCACTCCTCGAGATCTTAAATTTTAAGATACAGAGATTTAAATTTTTCACTCAGAAAGCACCTTTTCTTCATTTGCTTTAATCGTTGCTCATCTTTATTTGAATTTTGAAATTCCTAAATACCGCCATTTCAAGGAAAAAGGTTTCACTGTCACAGAGCAATACGGAAATTTTATGTTATCTTAACCACGACTGCAAGTGTTTACAACCAATATTTTAATGGAAAATAAATCAAATCCAACAGCTTCACAAGTGATTACTTGCAATTTTTTTACTAAGTCTCACCCAACACCAAAGTGAGTCCTACTCCGCAGTATCCTTCCATGTGTTCAAGTGGCATAATCTATCATTAAAAAAACGTGTCCATATTCAAACACTTGTGTTCAGCTTGCCTAACATTTCTCTTCATGGAATCTAGCCAAGGATATTAAAAATTACTGTTGCAGTTCTGAGTTAAAAGTATATCCAAGGAAGTATTTCAGGAAGTGTGGGATATTTTTGGAAGTTTATTGTGTTATGTTATTAGGAAATGAGCGCAAGTAAAATCTACAATGACAAACTCCTATGAAATTCATCATGCTTAAATTTCTTAGTTTGGCTGTTCTTATAGCAATGTTCCATTTATGATAAAGCACACAAAGAAACTCCGCCTGATGATGTCATCATTACTTCCAAGTTATCAACCAGATCAAATCATATATAGCTTGAAAAAAAGGATTCAGAAAGTGTAATTGTTCAAAACAAGGATGATACAAAATAGAAAACCTCTTATTTAATCACTGGAAAAACTCAATAAAAACTAACATGTTCCAATCATGTGTCAGAATCATATCTTACCACCACGTAGACCACCGTAGATGAAGATCAAGTCACCAACAGCAGCAGCAGCATGCCTACAACGCCTTGTCAATTCAACTTCTGCATCACCACCAGCAGCATCAGCACTGTATCTACCAGTTCTTGGACTTGTAACAATGGACTTTGTGTCACACCAGACTCCTGCTGCTGTATCCAAAACTATATAGAGAACGAAAAAGAAGTTATTCTTTTAGTACAAAAATAGTGCTCTTTTGGTGCAACTCAAATTTCTGGTATGTACAAGGAGATCAAACTAGAAAATTCAAAACATACCAGCGATACTTGAAGAGTCCTCCACCATGCGTCCGCCGCCAAGTGCCCCCCCAGATACATGCAGTCGTGCATTAACAAAAACCTATAAAGACAATAACATTAAGATTTCACACGAGCAGTGATTATTGGTTTATTTAATAAGACAAAAAAGAATACGAGAGTTTATCAAGAATCCATGAAGAACTTACTGCTGCATGCTGGTATCTGGGAGATGGTGACACACCGGGAGCAATTGCCCATTCCCATCTGCCATCTCTATGTTTTGCTAGACCATAAGCACTAGCTAGTGGCTGCATAAGATCATTTTAAGAAAAGCAGTTACAATACTCTTAAAGTAATCAAGAATGTTCAATACCCAAGACGCCCAAACTCTTCACGTTACAAAAAATTTAAACCTAGATGCAATGATAAAACAAACTCTTATTGGTGCCGCAATTAAACACGGGATACAGGAAGAGTCAAGTAGAAAAAACAATCAAAGCATTGAATATGCTCAACATTACTAGCAATAACATTTAATATCATAATGAATCACCAAAATAAACATCTGGTTCATCAGAGATGTAGCATTATGTGTTAAGATTTAAATAAATCTGCAAGCAACTTAAAAACTCAGCAGTCCTTGATGACAGATAAAATATGGAAGTGGACAGCACCATAAGTTACACACTTAGGTCCTCATGGTTTACATTAAACTCATAATGTCTCAGATTATGTTACCCTTTGGTACAATATTTCCGCGAATAGCTTCAGCAATGAAGAACCATTCAGAACCAAAATACATCCCTTCCCTCCCACCGGGTTCCCAAGGCAGTATGGAGAATTGAAAAGAGAATGAGAAAACCGCTTCTGTCTATCGTTTGAGTAACCAAACGTCAAAGCACTAAACAAGTAAGCACAGTGCTGGGATTCCATAAGAGAACACGATTCATTTATTTTCTTTACAAAAGAGTAATAAATCCTTTGACAACAGAGAATTGATAAGACGAGGTCAAGTGGATCTCAGGATGTCTTAAATCATGCACGATGCATTTGCCATAGGACTCCCACTAACCACACTATTCGCATCCCTCCCACCAGACAGAAGAAGAAGACCATCAGAGCGAGCACTTGTTGTCGCATACCTGCAAGCAGACAAGCATGATAAATATCAAATAAGATATGTTCATGCAATTTCAGAAAACCATGAGATGTCATGAAATTTTCAAATTTTCTCCAGCGCAGATTTAATGAATCTGTTCAGTGTAGGCTAGATAATGAAACAAGACCACTTTTAAGAGCCAAATTCTAGTTCATAAACCTGAGATGGAGAAATCCAGTCATGGAAGCATAAACAGAAAGAAAAAATCAGAATGAATCCAAGTCGATGCTAGCAAACATTAATTCAAGCCCATCAAATAGAATCCAATCTTAGAGCTCTCTAGTATTTACTCAAGAGAAGTATGTACATGGTAAATTATTATCTCCTAGATTAAGTTGTCACATCCAAAATTCTTTCAACTCAAACCCACCTAATAACACTAGAATGACAATATACATTTCATCAACAAACAGAAACCAGGCCTAACTAATTTTGAAACTTTGATTTACGTAATTCATAACACATTAACATATGAGACCAAAAACTTGGATGTCGTTTCATGTGGGAAAATAGAAAGGAGACTTAAAATTTCTTCCGAAATGGAGACACTAGAGTTACACAATTAAATAAATATCTTGTCAAGAAAACAAATAAATAAAATTATTGGACAAGAAACACCTATTTCTTTCAATCGAGTATCGAGCAAGATCATCTAATGAGACATTCCGGTATGAACAAGACTTTCATGGACCAAACAAATGCGAACACGCACAACAAGATAGCACTACGGAAACTATAAAACAGGCAAGTTTAATGAAGCAGTTTTTATGAAAAAGTTTCCTACTTTTCATTTATTTAATAAAACGTAAAATCCTCTCAAACAGTGCAAATGTACCACAATGTTCTTTCACGACCATTTATTTGCTGAGTCAGTGCAAAGGAAGGAAAAA
Organism: Primulina huaijiensis; assembly: GCF_012295235.1. Classification (NCBI taxonomy): domain Eukaryota; kingdom Viridiplantae; phylum Streptophyta; class Magnoliopsida; order Lamiales; family Gesneriaceae; genus Primulina; species Primulina huaijiensis. The sequence continues at coordinate 14,404,938 of NC_133311.1, read as the reverse complement.
AAACATATGAAGCCCTTGTTGAGCTCAATGTCCATCAGAAGAACAAAAAAGACACGGCAAAAAAAGAGAAAAGGAAAACAGAGAAGTTAAAAGGAAAGAACATAAATGGGAAACAAATTTCTTTTATAAAATGATATTAGTTGTGAGTTTCGAGAAGTTACATGCATGGAGGAGGACTTTCACCCTCTGGTTCCAGTTTCCGCCATTCATACGGCTTTGCAGCAGTGTCTAGCGCCCATACATCAGCTAAAGCTCTTTTTCCTAAAAAAGCATTCATAAATTACGGCCAACAAAAATAACATAATGCACCAAGAAAGAACAACTGATCATGAAACAAACCATCATTTCCACCAATTGCCATGAGATAACGTTGTCCAACCAAAGCCATGACATGTCCATAGCGTGGCCCTGGTCCAGGGCCTTGAACCACAACCCTACATGAGAGGTATTCAGTTCTGTGACAATAAAAGACAACAACAACGAATATACAACTTGTTTTGTTTGTGGAAGGGTAAAATATTTTGCACACGGAAAGTCTGTAATATGTACATGTATTTATAGTTATGAAGAGAATAACCTATGCCACCTAGGCCGTATAGTGAGGTCCAGAACGTGAAGATCTTCTGAAGACAAACCTGCTGGACCAATCCCACCCTATGATAAGAAAACATTAAAAGACATAAATATTCAAATCGCAGAAATGTAAATTGTCAACTTTTGAAGACAAAGCCATTTTTCAACTCACCTGAATAACGACCATAGTACCCACAGCGGTGGCAACATGAGCTGCCCTAGGCGTGGGTGGTTCTCCTATTGGGGTAAGTCTGACAATTACATTAAAAAAATTTATTACAAAAACACTGAATAAAGATTCAATTTGACACGCGATCATAGTTAGCTTACCTAGACCACTTATTTGTCAACGCATCATAACAATTCACATCGGCCGTGGCCCCAGCCAACCCTGTGATCAATTAGATGCACGCTTAAATGTCCATAAAAGGTCATGATGATTTAAAAAAACCATTTTTCACAGTTCAATTAAAGAACAGTGAGCACCATTGGACCATTCTGCTTCAATTATAAGAATTGCATAGTTGAATAGATCACTTAAAAGATCTCCTTTGTACCAATAATATCAACCGGACAATTTGCCATACTCTCTCTTTATTAAGAAACTTTAAGGATGTTACACATATATTTCAGCTTAATTATAGTTCCATCGATTCTCTAAAGAAAGTTTATAATTGCTCGAAAAGTGCTATATTAGTACCCAGTACTTTAGAAAAAATACCCATAAATAATCACAATTCCAGCAAAGAAAAGGCCAAGAATACTAGAAATAATAATCAAAATCCTCAAATCATCATGAACTCCAAATACAACAAACATACGAATTCCTGCACTTCCGGCAGAGGTAGGAGTTCCCGGTGCTGCAGAATTCCCTTCCAGCGCTGTCGCCCCACCAAACAGAATCAATCTCGGCCCAATATACCCAGGACTCCCCACCTCCCCAATAGCCGAAACAGCCGTCAGCGTGTGACCACACCGTGGTCCTGGGTCGTTTTCCTCCTTCTCGATGTTGACGTTAACTACTCTGTATTTAGGCGCAAAACGGGGCCCCGCCACACCATCCCCTCCACCACAAGTATTACTACCAATATCATTATCGCTCCTATCACCATGTTTCTGTTGCTGCTGTTGCGGCCCTGAGGATTGAGATTCGGAAGGCGCGTCCCCATCATTAGCAGTGGAGGGCCGGTCGGACGAATATTGATCCGGCTCGTTCCCCATGGAAGATTCCACCTCCATTTCCACCCAAAACCCGTAAATTTCGAAACCCTAAATCAAGATCGGAGCTTGAATTTTCAGCAACCCGCATTTTTAGCAATCATTTTCGAATATCCCTATCCCAGAAACTTATCTCCTCCCTCCCTCTTCCGCTATCCACATACACACAAAGCGGTGAAGAGATGCATACAAACAACGAATCCCAATCGTTTTCCCTGTGTACAAAATCGTGCAAGTATATGTATGTATGTGTATGTATAGGTATGTATCCGTGTGTGCTTTCGGAGGAGAAGGTGGAGGAAAGGAATGGAAAATTTTCAGTTTCCTTCGGTTTGTTTCTGTTGTATGTGTGCGTGAAAATTGTGTGCACGATTTTTAACACTCCGACCAACACCGTCCAACACGGCGGCGGTGCGACGAAATTTAAGGAATGCTATTTCCAATATGTTCAAACAAGGCTGTATGTGCAAACATCAGTTACAAAAAATAATACATCATTGTATAAAAAGCATTTGACAACTTTTCCACTATATGATGCAAATCAATACCATTTTATATTGTATGGTTTGAAATTTTTTTGAATCGTCGTAAAAACTATTATTGTATGATTTGAATTTTTTTTTAATCGCTGTAAAAACTATTACAATGATGTGCAATTAATTCTGCGTCATCCGTAAATATGATATAAGTATTAAATTATGTATCAAAGTTAACATCATATTTATATTAGTTTATGATCACATTTTTAAATTTTTTGTTGTATTTATCATTGAGGTTTGAATTTGAAAAAAAATAGCAAATATCATTTTATACACACATGCAAGTACAACTATATGCTTAAAAATAAACACATAGTTATGTAATATGTCCTCGTTTTAGTTTGTAAAACAAAACCATTAAAAATTAGACTTTTTCTAAATCTTTTGATCTAGTGAGTCCCTAAACAAGTGGTTCACTCATATGATGTTGATACAAGGTCTTAGTTTTGTAAACGACACAATGAGTAACGTTTATGATATAATATAACATATTCATCTTTAAGATATAAATATACAAAACATAATAAACATTTATCATGCAAAAATGTCATGGCATATTTCTAAAATCGTCCATTTCAAAATTACATGTATACAAAGAAGAAGCAACTTGTATTTTAAAATTTTCATTGAATAGAAATCAGAGGGAACAATTCCCACAAGCCTGATTTCCTCAGCATGCCCATACAACAATCTCACTTTAGAAATCAACCATATGCAAAGTGACGACACATATTATTATCTCTTTTAGCATCATATCCATCAAAATGGTACCATTTCGAGTCTAGCTCCCCATTGCACATCGCAGTAGAATAGATTTCTGCCCAAAAAAGTTCACAGTAAAACTCCATTTTATGGAGCCAGCCAACTTCTTCCATCATATGATATCCCAAATCATCGTCTCTTGATCGACAATGCACATTCATGTGTCGACCGTTTTCCAATCTATTAATCACTTGCACGTAGTATAAGGGCCAAAATAAAATTTTGTTTCGAGATTTTTTTTTTTTCATTTTGTACTGTAAAATGGCATGACATTTACTTCTAAGGGATGGTGATTTTATACAAGCATGGTTGAATGGTTAATTTTAAGCTTCTTGAATTGGATGAAATGTGTGTTGATGGAATAAAAGAAGATGAATTAACTACCTATCTATCTTTCTTTCTTTATTTTTTTGTTCTGAGATAACCTTCTGATGATCAAGATACGTGTGTGTTGATAAAGAAAATTATGGATATGAAATAGAATTTTTATCTTTAATTGTATTTTTTTCCCAAACATAAGAGGCAACCCGAGACCTCTTCCACTGCCACTAGTTCAAGAGGTTGGCCGATAGATTAATATTTGCAATCTTCCATAGTTGAGTTGGACTTTTTCGGTTACTTAGGTTTGGGACACTTTGAACAGCCACTCAAAAAATTGTAAGGCCTGGCGATTAATGTTGAAATATATGAATATTATATAATGATTTTAGATATTAATGATGATTGAGGCTTTATGGTTTTGATTACTAAAGCCATATATTTTGATGTTTAGCATATATGACATTGCGTATTTAGCCTTTTCTTTTGAGTTTTTTCTGATTTTTTGACTTGAAATTAAAGGACGTATTGGGCTATAGAAGAACAATGATATCAGATATATGGTCACTGTAGGTCGACATCTCCTATAGGCACACCAAAGTCGGGACAGTCATGTCACACGGTACCATCTTGAAAGGTTGGTGTCGGAGAGACCTGTGCTGGNCAAAGACCAAAATCCGCCGTGACCACCAAGAGTCGGTCTTAGCGGAGAAAACTTTAATGTTCATTGCAACTATTATGATAACAATACTCCAAGGGTCTCAAATGTTAACATAAATTTTAGCCAACAAACAACACCATCATCTCCATGACCTCAACCGAACGAAATCAAGTACCACTACAAGTGCTTTGGAAGAATCAAGTTCCAACCTTTGGTGATAGTTCAAACCGGAAGTTGGCTAGTGCTATTTCAAGAACATTGAGACTCAGCTCCGACTATTTGAAGTCCTGAAGAACTTAAAGTGGATTTTGTCACGTCATTCTTAGAATACAAGGTCAGAAAGTGGTGGGATACAATTTCTGTAAGGTCTACAAATTCAAACGACGTAACCTGACTGCATGCGAATCTAGGATTTTATTAAAATTCTTATTTAATGATTTTTAAATGCATGTTTACTTGAATATGTGCTTTTATTTCATGAATTACTAGATTGCATTTAATTAGGCTTTTAGCAGTATTCCACGCTCAAATGAGGAACGGAGACCGAGGACAGTTAAGAAAAAATGTTATGGTGAATTTTTATGGAATTTTCGAAAATGGACTTTTAACACGTTGAACCGTATTTTTAACCGGTAGACGATTTTTAGCAAAGCGAAGGACTTTTTGATGGTTCGGGTAATATTTTTTGAAAACAAATTTAAAAAAAATATTTTACGAAAGTGTTATTGGGCTTGGCGGGCCTATTTTATTATATTTTGGGCCTAGACTCCTTCACATTTTAACTAAAGCCCAAAAACCCTATTATTATTATTGTTGTTGTTGTTGCTTGTAGCTGCCCCAAACCCTAATCCCTCACTCCCCCTCTCAGCAGCCTCCTCTCTAATGAATTTCCAGCAGTTTTTGTTAACTTTTTGCGAAGAAAATTCGGTAGAAACGTCGCCCCGTCCTCTGGTGTTCGTCCCCCGCTCCGCTAGCCATCGTTTTGCATATGTTTCTTTATTAAGGCACACCCGATTAGCTTTTTTTCGCATTTATCACATCATAATATGTGTTTTGAAATGTATTTGCATGATATATTGTGGTTATAGTTACTTGAATTCTACACGAAAATACGTATTTTTCTTGTGATGCTTCTCACGTTTTTGGCTATGGCTGAAGGGGCTGCCTGGAACGATGGGCAGGGGACTCAAACACGTATTTTTGATGGCGTTTAGAGGTTTAGATCAAAGAGGGATCATGTTCATGTAAGGATCGATCGGAAATAAGTGTTTTGGGTTAGGGTTTTTGGTTCGATCGGTTGTTTCAAGGGTTCAGTGGTGCAAGGGTTGTTCCGGGACGTGGAGTAAACCTTGGTGGGTCTGAGACACGACTTGGATTGGCTCGAGCATAGCTGGTTTTGGGCTAGGATTAAATCGAGGAAGCTAGACGTGGTTAGGGCTCGGTTTTGAGATGTTCGGTTGTGTCTCGTGTATTCGAGAGCATGGGTTTGAGGATCATGGCTAGGTCAATGCAAGAAGGTCTGGTTGTGGTCTAGGATGAGTTGGTTTGAGCCTAGTCCAGGCCGGGTGAGCATAGGATGGCTTGGCTTTGAATTGGAAATTTTTGGTTTTTGCTCGCAGGTTTAGCGTTGCAACGCTGCCCTTTCATCGCCCCAGCGCTTGAGCTTTGGCTCTTGTAGCACCGCAGCGCTGATGCATGGCGCCTAGGCGCTTACAAGCACCGCGACGCTACTCAGCCAGCGCCTAGGCACTAGTCCTGCACTTGAGAGTATTTGATTTTGATGAGCATAGTTCGTTTTAGGTGTTGATGTGGCATTGTGTTCAAGGTTGTTGACGGTTTAATTGGGTCACATAGGGTTTGGTTTGGAGCTTTTGAAATGTGATTTATTGTGGTTAAGTTTGGACTAAAATGGGGACTCCGGTCTAAGTTTTAAGCGAATTATAGAAGTTAAGGTTAGAGCTCGAGTTTACTTCTAAGAAACGATTATAATTATGTTTTAAGGCGTTCGATAAGCGTGCTTGGGAACCAGTCATTTTTGTAACTGAGTATGTTAGCAGTCCTTGCAGTGCCATGACAATAGTTTATGCATTTTTAAATGTAAAAGTGGATATTGAACATGGATTTTTATGTTAATGTTAGAAACACGTTGCATGCTTGATTATAAGAAAATGTATGTAAATGCATGAGTTTTACAAGTGATGAATACGATGACATGTTTTTGAAGGCAGTGCCATGACAACAGTTCATGCATTTTTAAAACTGTCGCTGATGTCCCCGCCTCCAGGTACCGTGGTTATACGTAGATGGATCCATCGACTTAGAGCTAATACGAAAGTCACAACTAATGATCTGAATTCAATAATGAAAAATGAACACGTATACGTTGATGCGATATGACATGATTTGAAATGAATATGTTTACGCTTATGTTTCTACTTTTGAAGATCATGAAACTAATGTTAATTACAATATTTTTCACTGTTGCTTGATATATATATGTACTTGTTATTACAGTTCAAGAGTGTTGAGTGTTGAGTCTTTAGACTCACTAGGTGTGATTGATGCAGGTGATCATGAGGGTGTGGAGACTGGAGGCGCTGAAGACTAAGTAGGCGGAGCTGGGAGTGCACATGTTAACCTGAGGACCTTGCATTTTCCGTATGTTTAGGAGTCGGGGTTTTTAAACAATAGTTTCACATGTTTATGATTTTTGTTCATGCTTTGGTGATGGCCAGAATTTTAGATATTCGTTGTTATCGCATTTTAAGATTTTGTGTAACTGCAGTTATTTTTAATAAGTGATTGAGTGAATTTTAAAACGCCTGTTTAATTTAATTAAATGTTTATGAGTGTGTGTATTTCAGCCACAGCTAAAAAAAATATTTCAGTAGAATTTTAAGAACTAGACGTTTCAATTTCAATTTCTATGATGTAAGTAGGACCAATTACGTGGAAAAGGTTTAGAGAGGCATCTTTAAAGCCATACTATCCGAATGAGTTTCAATTGCATAAACTGAGTGAGTTTGAAACCTTTAGTCAAACTCTGGACATGTCGGTAGTATTATACACTTTCAAATTCAACTCTCTGGGGTCGTAAGCTCCAACCATCATGCATGGCAGATGAGACCCTGAAATTACACCGCTTCAAGAAGGATCTGAGTAGTCTTATTGAATCTACCATGGAAGTAGTAACAAATAGGTAGTTCAAGTAATTTCAGCACATATATAGGTTGAGTGAGATTTTTTGAGAAATTTTCTAAAAATAAAAAGTTCGGAGATTTTGATATGAGCGGAAAGCCTATGTCATGAGGTTTCCGTATTCGAATTCCGAGTTTTCGACACAAAGTTATGAGTCTTATGAGAATTTCCAAAAATAAAGAAAACCGAGCGCGGGTTGGATAGAAATGAACTAGGCTTTTGCCAAATTCTGACATTGGAAAATTTTATATAGTAATCTCCCAACATGATTATGAACCTGCTAGTTTAATACCACATAAATGTCACGTTTCGAGGCCGAGACGCGTTGACATCCGACATTATTTAACAATTAAAACAATAAGCCTCGTAATATAATATACAAACAAACCAGTCTTTTTCATAAAAAAATAATCATGTATTTACAATGATACGAAAAAGAAATACAAAAGAGGCTGAAGTGAATTACAATCGAAATAAAACAAATTAAAATAGAACTTCGGGATTGATCACCATCTCCAAAACATATCATGTTCTTCATCATCAAGTTGCTCTTAATTTTTTTTGGGAAGGGAGAGTAAATGGTAAGTATTTTGTGAACTGCTCAGTAGATGGGGGTCAATCGATCATAATGAGTAACAAAGATACATATATCTATACGATTCAAGTAGCATAATTTTCAATACAAAATCAAAGCAGAACAAAACAATTGGCATTGAAAGTCATTTTATTTTCCATAGTCAACTGATCAATCCCTACATATCAATCATATAAGGGGCGAGGCCATATTAACGATTATTATAATCCACCGCATCAATTCCATAGCAAATCAAATATCAAATGTCGAAAATTCCATGATCATTTCAAATGCTAATCATAAAAGTGCATTCAAATAATTTCAAACATACTTTCAAATGTAATTATCGAAGCGAAATAAGCGAAACAAGCATATATCAAATTGAAGGAATATATCATGTCGATCATATTTTCAAACATATATATAGATTTTTAAATGCATAAACCCACTTACAAAAAAAAAAAAAAAAAAAAAAAACAAGTGTGCAAGGTTTTTATCAAAAAATATATAAGCTTACTTACATAAAGATTCTAAAAAAAATGGAAAAAAAACTAGCTGAAATTGATCACCCGGATTTCATTTTTTACTTGCAGAAGGGCTTGCGACAAATTGAACAGTTGGATCGAGCTTAAATTTGGGCAGTACGTTCACAAGGGAGTGTAGTAAATTGTGAACAATAGATATCGGGTTTGAAGATTTTTTTGAAGCAGTTTCTGGATGAAGAATGTTAGCTATGATATTCTCTTCTATAATCGGAGCAGTTTTCTTGCAGATGTTATATATGGAATTGAACTGTTGGATTAAACCAAAATATGGGTATGTTATTCAGAACGTAAGATAACAAATTATAAACAGTGGAGATTAGATTTTGAATATAAATGCTTTCACGTATGTAGGACATAATTTTGCTAAAAAAATGCTGCTACAAAGCTTCAACAATTATGACTGCTAGTTGCTTGAACATATGGGAATGTTTCTATTGATTTTTTGGTGTGCTTACATTGTGTAGTCAAGGTGTGTGTTTATAGGTGGGAGATGAGAGCCAAATATGGAAGGTCGGTGCCAATTAAGCAATTGTAGATTTTTACAACACAAAATAAGGCCGATTTGTGTCTGATTGATAGCTTGTCATATTGGCTTGATTATGCAGATGTTGGGGCAGATTCTGTTATGAAAATATTAACAGAGTTTGAATAGTAGATAACATGATAACTTAATTCAAAATATTATCTAAATAATCATCTATAACAATATCCGTTAGATGGTTATCACTCAACAAATTATTTTTGAGAGATGCGGTGAATCAAATGTTATCTCATTAAAACCTTGTCAGTAAAAACTTAATGAAAAATATATGAATGAAGGAAAAAAGAGTACAATAATAGATGCTCCCCCTGATCTAAATCATATAATAATAATCTAATATCCTTTAACTATGCATAACTATCTTGTGCACCAATTTCTTCAATGTTGAAGTCAACAATGTCTTTGTGAATAAATCAAGCTACATTGTCACTTGAAAGCTTATTATTTTGACCTATTCAAAATCCTTCAACTCTTCAAAATGATTTAGGATCTAAGACAATTTTAAAAACTTATCTAAGTAGAAAATCAGATAAAAGAGGTGGGAAAATTGCATTTGTAGTTCTACAAGTTGTCCTGTTTTTCGTTTTAGTCATGTAACTTGTCAAAATCTAGTTTTCATCTAATATCTTGGTTTTTTTTTGTTTCGGTTTTTTTTTGCCCGAAACTACGAAATCCACCGTATTTTACTTATTTATCGCCAATGTTTTTTCTACGTGGCTCATGTAACAAAGAATAAAACTTATATTACACACATTAAAATATACATAAACAAAAATAAAGTGCAACAACTAACTATTTTCCTCCTATTTTTAAGTATCGACGGTCATTTTGCTTTTATTTTCCCTTTCTTTTTAATCAAATGAATTTTAGTATGGAGAGTCGATACCAAATAAACAATAACCAAAAGAGTCTGAAATAATTTTTAGAAATTAAAATGTCAAAATGAAGATGCAAATGATCGAAAGAACTTCTAAAACAAAGGATGAAAATTCAAAACTCATGTTGTCCTATTCCGCGCCCAAGAACGATGGTTTTGCTAAATTTTCTATGACTCATGTGGACAAAAGGGCTGTGAATGTTCTATAATCAAAGACTAGTGCTTGGGCAAGATTTTCCCTCTATCGATTTTTAAAACTATAAGCTATTTGAACGGATTTGAGCCATGATCAGTACAAGCCTTGCCACACCGACCCATGACTTTCATGGTGAAACCCAAATAGAAAAGAAATAAATTCATCATTGAATCCAACCAGGAACATATACATATGATAGAATCATAAGAATGGAAAACATTTGTTATGAATATTTTTTTAGATCTATTCAAATCCAAATTCCATCAAATCTGATTAATTTTGAGAAGATTTGTTTATACAAAATGAAATTCAGCCAAATCCTGTTAACTCACTTAAAATCCAATTCCATTTTAAAATCCAACTAATGAAACAATTAAAATAAGGATTTATAAATCCAAGTCCCCACAAATCCCTCCAAATCATTGCTTCCAAATATAGTATCAGGGTTCGGGTGTTTCAGATATTTCTTTTTTTTTTTTTCCCTTTCATTTGGCTAAATTAAAATGACATTGGATGCATAAAAATATAATTTATAGTAAAAACTTATTCCATAATTTTATTTTAACTCTAACTCTAAATTTTTATAAGTCCGGCCCTAAAATAAATTACAAGCATGTTGTAACGTCCGAAAACCAAACCTACGTAAACCACATGCATGCAAATTACTTGAATTGCTTAATTGTTTCATTTAAGTGATTTTAAATGCTTACTTGATATTTATTAAATGATTATAGGTATGATTGCATGATTATATGGCATGATTTCATGAAATTAAAGGATTTTACCCGAATATTCGATAATAGGCAGGGGAAAAGAAACGACCAAGATTAGAAAAAAATATTTTGCACTAAATATTTTCAAGGCTTCTAAATATGATTAAAAATGATTTAAATTTTCTAAAAATTTTAGAGTTCGAATTATTTTACGAGTCGAGCTCGATTTTTCACGGGAAGCCGGTTTTGGGCAAACGAGGAGTTTTTAAAAGATCAAAAATATTATTTTTGGAAACTAAATTTTATAAACTTTCATGTTTTAATTAAATAAGTGTTATTGGGCCCAATTTAACCAAATTGGGTAGGCCCAATTGCTCCCAAACTTGCAAGCCCAAAACCTAAGCCCATTTACATGTTAACAAAAATATAAATAAGTAAACCAAGTGTTCCTTCACCCCATAATTCGGCCTCATACCAGCCGAAAATACACACCCACACACATATAATTTTCGAGAATTTGAGAAAGAAGAAAAGCTAGGGTTGTTCGTCGTCCAGTCGTCCAACTTCACACCATTGCTAACGATTGAATATTCGAGCGTTTTAAACGCAAAAGCACGTTTTCTAAACCCTTTTACGCATCATTCAAATCATAATATGAATGTTTCAATTTTTTTTTGCATGAAAAATATTTACGTTCAATGGTTTAATGTTTTGTCAAATATTTTCAAAATTTTTAACGTTTTTACGTATATGTGATCGTGATATGATTTCCAACGAGTACACTGCCAACATAGGATGATATTTGATTAGAACATGATTAATTCAAGGGAAAATACATGGTGGAATCACGCATGAACAAGGGATGAACGCCTAGGGTTTTTCTAGGACACAATTCACATGCTAAGCTTCAACAGGGTTGCGGCTTGGGTGTGGTCCCTTGGGGCTCGGCCAGGGCTGGTTGGGACTCAGCCAGGGTCTTGTAATAGGGTCTGGTAGGGTCCTAGCCCATACTAGCATGGCTAGGACCCATGGCTAGTCGGTTAGGAAGAGTCCATGATCTCATGGACTCTTCCCTTGCTTGTATTTGGCGCGGCCGAAGAGCGGCAACGATCTAGGGGTTAAGGGCTGGTCTAGATGGTCTAGGTGATGGCTCAGGGTGGTCAAGAGAGGGCCAGGAAGGGTTATGGTCATGGGGCTGTGCAGGGTGGGGCTTGACGTGTGCTCGAGAAAATCATGGAAGAACATCTAAGCGCGTGGCTGCTGCTTCTTGTTCAGGTGGCTCGCAGCGCTGGTCTAGGGTCTTGGGCTAGGTTCGGATGGGGTTGGGCATGGTCCAAGGTTGGTGATGGTCAGGTGGGCTCAGTGATGGCTCGAGTAAAATAGTCCTACTTGGCTAGGAGTCCTAGGCGAGAGGGAAGGTAACACGCACAGCCTTGTGTCTTCAGTGCAAGGCTCGTGCGGCGTGTAGGGTCATGGTTGGTCAATAGGTTCTCTAGATGGGTTGTCTAGGGGCTGGCTTGAGGTGGCTCGACCGTGGCTCGACAAAATAGGGAGATGGCTCGGTAGGTTCTCTAAAAGGTCAAAATCGAGTTTTAATGAACAAAGTTTCGAACCATGTCCATGGGGGTGGTTCATGGCTCACAAGGGTAGTTTAGGTAATATAAAGTCTATTTTTAAAGTTTGGGAAGGAAATACTAAAGTTTGAATTTATTCAGGAATTAAACGCCTCACGAATTATTAATTAAAGAATTAAATAGAAAGCCTTGAATTTAAGCTAAATAAAATAATGAAAGATTTAAGCTTAAATAATTATTTGGGATAAGCCCATGCCATTAAAAGTAAGAAAAAGTCAAAATCGAGAATTTTTACGTCTAGGGGCAAAACAGTCATTTTACACTTGGGAATTACGTAAAAGCTTGGCAACATCTTGAAGGATCATAAAGCATGTTAAATGAATTAAAATGATGATTTTGATGAAACTATGATATTTTGTGATTTATGGTAAAGTTGTGCATATTTTAATGTTAAAATGCTATTTTTGGAAAGTTATGCTATTTTATGTTCTAAAAGAAAATGAAAAATATTTTGAAGGATGCGAATTGACTGTGACAAATGATATATGATATGTGGGGGATCCGTTTTAAGAAAGAACGGTGAACTTACAATTTTGTGGAGATGTCGTGAGGGAAAAGGCCCAGAGGGAGTCTGTTTACGGAAAAGGCCCCAGAGGGAGCCCGTCGATTATATTTCCATGGCGGAGCCTAGTGTCCGCCCCCATGGACTATGTGGAGCTGAAGACTGATCAGTCGACCAGAGGATAAAAGCTAGTCACTTTCAAAGATCAAACTTCACCCAAAATGATAAAGGATTGAAAGTTTTACGATTATAATGATTTTACGATTTACGATTCATTTATGTTTAAAATCTATTTTAAAATAAAAGTATGATTTTTAATGCTTGTGATTGTATATGTATTATTTGCTACTCATGTTTAGAACGTGCTGTGTCATTAAACTCACTAGGTTTGTATGATGCAGGATTTGATGATATTATGGGAGGCGATGACGCTTGAGTGGATTGAGTGCGGCAGTACACTCCCGAAGGATATTTATTTTCCGCATTAGTTTGTTAGATAAAAGATTTAAAGATTATTGTTAATGATTTTATTAGGGAGTTTTATGCTTTATCTTATTGTTAGTTGATCTTTGTAAAGGTCGACGTATGATTTTTGGATAGTCGTCGATTTAGAGATTTTTATGCACTCGAGATTTCAAATGTTAAATTATTATGAGTTATGGTATGTTAAGTTATTTTATTTAGTATTTTCGAGTTTATGATTTTTTAAAAAAAATAGAGGACGTTTCACCTGTAGTTACAAAATTACTTAAATCCTCAAATATAATATTCTAAAATAAAACTCATAATTATTATTCGAAAATTTATAAAACTTAATTTTACCAAAGATAACGAGCTGCAACATGATTTCTTAGTATTCCTAAAATCGAATTTAAGTTCGTAAAGATTAATAATATCAAAATTCCAGGAAAAATATATATAAATCTAAATTCTCAATAACATTATAAATTTTTAAATCCTATATGAAGTCCAATATTTTTCCATAATATACAAATAATTTGATGCCCAAAAATACTAAAGCTCGTAAATAAGTCTTTCATGCAAAAGTTTAAAATTCCTATCTTTCCACAAATTGAATTCCTAAAATAATTATAGAATTCCAAAAAAAATAAAGCCTTAAATCTATATTTCCCAAATTTTTTATGAAATTCCTATCGAAAAATCCGGGTGTTACAGAAATATAACTAAAAACAAAGAAACGGAAACGTGCAAAACTAAATTAAACTCAACTTTCACTATTTTTCCTATCGATATAGAAAACAATAGTTCCTCCAACTAAGGATTTCATGACGAAAGGATTGATAGTATTTGAGTGCTGACCTCATCTGTTACGAAGCAATGAAATAGTTCCATATTTCTTGATAAAATTGCCCAGGATAGATCCATTTCAATACATTTTATTATAATAATGGGAATATTATCAGACAAACAAAACCCTAATAATTACTCCATTCTTGAAAATGATTGGCTGATGTGGAAAACCAGAAATAAGTCATGCTTCAAGCTTTCAAACATATATAATATATATTTCGTCTGGTCCTCGTTAAAACTTACAAAAATTAACATTGTATCATAATCTGTTCAAGGGTTGGAATATGGTACTCAATTTGAGGTGCAGATTGATGCCCAATGTAGAAAACAGCCGGAAAAATACCTAAATATATGAATGTAGGCACCGTGCAAGTCTACAATCTAAGCCATACCACGATACATATATATATTTGATACGTTAATGATTTTTTGGCAGAAAAAATTGTATATTTTGACAATTCTACGTCGTTTTGAGGTTCAACCCGAAAGTTTTTAGATGGTCTTATGTCCTCTTTGATCGTCTCAAAGAAGTAAATATAGTTTGTTGGGAAATGTTTGGTGCGATGACTTGTCTTGTTAAGCTCTTAAATCATTTTCTTGAAAGATATGTAGAGTTTCAACGTTCTATTTGTTGGTCCCACGTGCGGAATTTGAGATAATAAACCCAAAAATAAAGAATAAATTGGACACCGAGATTTACGTGGAAAACCCCTAAAAATTATTAGGGCAAAAACCACGGGCAAGATGAAAAGAATTTCCACTATAATATTTTGTGGTGTACAACTCACTCACTGTGTTTCCAAAAAGAACACACACTCTCTTAATACAGGAGAACAAACACCTCACAAATATTATAGAATATTATAAGATGAGAGAAAACTCGAAGAAGGGATGATTTGAAATGAAGGAATGAAGCTCTATTTATAGAGCCCCTGTCAGTGTGAATACGCGTTAAAAACGCGTATTCATATTTCCACGAAATTTCCTGCATTGCATATCCAACCACGCACGTTTAAAATTCAGCAACTTTTAATATTATTTCTTTGACTTTTCTTTGCCGACATTTCTCCCACTTGGAGATTTGATTGAGAATCAAACATATCTCCACACATCTTTTCAATCTTGCCTTTTCCTGCTGCTTACGTTTCTGCTAGACCACTTGAGGATATACACCACTCAAACTTATCAGTGTTCACTGGCTTGGTCAGAAAATCAGCTATGTTATCCTTTGTATGGATCTTCTGCATATCCACGCTTCCTTCTTCTACTACTTCCAGCACAAAGTGAAATTGTACTCCATTATGTTTCGTCCTGGAATGAAAGGCTGGATTCCTTGCAATGTGCAAGGCACTCTGACCGTCACAAAACAAAGAAACATTCTCTTGTTTGTGCCCGATCTCGTCCAATAACATTTTAATCAATATTGCCTCCTTGCAAGCTTGAGTAGCTGCCATATATTCTGCTTCCGTCGTAGATAACGCCACAACTGTTTGCAGTTTTGAAACCTAGCTTACTGCTCCCCCTTCAAGTGTAAACACATAACCAGTAGTAGATTTTCTCTTATCAGAATCACCTGCATAATCTGAATCGACATAGCCCCTGAGTGTAAAATCCGATCCTCCATAACATAATGCAGCATTCGAGGTACCCTTAATGTATATAAGGATCCTCTTAACAGTGCTCCAATGCTCTCTTCCAGGATTCGCCATATACCGACTAACTGCTCCCACTGCTTGAGCAATGTCCGGTCTTGTACAGATCATGGCGAACATCAAACTTCCCACTGCTGATGCATATGGTACTCGAGACATCTCAATCCTCTCTGCTTCACTGCTAGGACACATCTCGGAGGATAACTTGAAATTAACAGGAAGACGGGTCGAAATTGGCTTACTATCTTGCATGTTGAAGCGTTGCAAGACTTTCTTCAAATAATTTTTCTGGGAAAGCCAAATCTTTCTGTTACTTCTATCTCGGTAAACTTGCATCCCTAGAATCTTGTTTGCTGGTCCCAAGTCCTTCATATCAAATTCCCTAGCCAACTGTGCCTTCAATCCTTGGACCTGATCTTTGTTGGGGCCTGCTACCAACATGTCGTCCACATACAACAGCAAAATGATATAATCATCACCAGACCTCTTGAAATACGTACAAGGGTCTGCACTCAGTCTGTTGTATCCAAGGCTCATGATATATGAATCAAATCTCTTGTACCAACACCTTGGCGCCTGTTTGAGACCGTACAGAGATTTGTTCAACCTGCAAACCAAGTTCTCTTTGCCTTTTTCCGCAAAATCTTCTGGCTGGAGCATATAGATTTCTTCTTCAAGATCTCTATGAAGAAACGCCATTTTCACATCTAGCTGTTCTAGATGTAGGTCAAACACCACACACAATGTCAACACCACTCTGATTGTTGTAAGCCGAACCACATGAGAAAATATCTCATTGAAGTCAATGCCTTCTTTCTGAGCATACCTTTTTACGATCAATCTAGCACGATACCGCTCCACTTGGTTATTGCCATCACGCTTGATCTTATAGACCCATCTGTTTCCAATGGCTTTCCTTCCTCGTGGTAGTGTAACAAGATCCCAAGTTTGATTCCTGTCTAATGCTTCCAATTTTTCTTGCATTGCTATCATCCGCAAGGATACATCCGAGCTTTGGGTAGCTTCGTGGAAACTCGATGGCTCACCATCATCTGATAATAGACAATATGCAATATTGCTTTCAGTGACATAATCTGAAAGCCAACCTGGTGGTCTTCTGTCTCGAGTTGACTGCCTCACATTGGAAACTTCAGACTCAACATGTTCTTGTTCTTCGTGCTCTGGTACTACTTCACAAGAATTTTGACTTTCAACTGTCCTATTTTCCACCTGAAATAAATATAGTAGTTTCTGAATTATGTGTTCCTTTGTCTCCCTTTACTTTATCTTCCTCGAAGATAACATCTATTCTGATGACAAGCTTGTGAACAGTAGGATCCCACAAGCAAAACCCCTTTACTCCATCAGCATAACCCAAGACGATACATTTTCTGGATTTCGAATCCAGCTTCGATCTTTCTTGCTCCTTGTACAGAACGTACACAAGACTTCCAAATGTATGCAAATGAGAATAATCTGTCGGCTTTCCAGTCCACATCTCCATCGAAGTCTTCAGATCAATCGCCACTGAAGGAGAACGATTGATAATATAACAAGCGGTTTTGACTGCTTCTACCCAAAATGACTTGTCTAGACCCGCCGTCCTCAACATAGCTCTTGTTCTGTACAACAAGGTCCTGTTCATCCGCTCTGCCAGTCCATTTTGTTGAGGTGTGTAAGCCGTTGTGAATTGTCTTTTGATACCCTCATGTTGACAAAATGCATCAAACTCGTCACTGGTATATTCTCCTCCATTGTCAGTCCTCAGACACTTGATCTTCTTCTCAGAATCAAGTTCAACCCGCGCTTTGAAATCTTTGAAGATCTAAAAAATATCTGATTTCTTCTTGATTGGATACACCCAACATCTCCTAGAGAAATCATCAATAGACGAGACAAAGTATCTCGCTCCTGCTAGGGATACAACCGGTGCTTGCCAAACATCCTAATGAATCAGCTCCAATATGCTTTTGCTCCTGGCAGTAGAAGTGCCAAACTTTAATCTGTGTTGTTTGCTAGTAACACGATGCTCACAAAAAAGTAGTGACACTTTTGTAAGTCCCGACAACAGCTTCCGTTCTGAGAGAATTTTTAACCCACATTCTGACATATGCCCGAGCTTTCTATGCCATAACACTGTTAATTCTTCTCCTGAACCATTTGATGCAACAGCTAGTTCTGCCTCCTTGTGTGTTTCTCCTAAAAGTATATACAGATTTGCACCCTTCACAATTTTCATGATCCCATTCTCGATCCGAGTTTTGCACCCGATGTCATCCAATTGCCCCAAGGACAAAAGATTTTTCTTTTTTCTTTTCACATGTCGTACCTCCTGTATGGTGCGAATGGTGCCATCAAACATTTTAATTTTGATAGTACCGACCCCAGCGATTTCCAAGGCATGATCATTTCCCATGAATACTAATCCTCCTGAGACTGGTTCATAATGATCAAACCATTCTCTCCGAGACGTCATGTGCCACGTCACTCCTGAATCCATAATCCATGCGTCACAAAATTTTTGTCTGCCTTCTGCAACAGTTGCTGCTTCGCTGAATAAAATTTCACCACTGCCTGAAGTACTGGCCACATTTCCTTGAGAGCTCTTCTCGATACTCGTACACTCTTTCTTGAAGTGCCCTTTACCGCCTCATTTAAAGCAGTAAATATTTTTCTTCTTACTTCTCGACTTTGATCTACCTCGTCTTTGGCTCCCACTGGAGTCACGATCCATAAATCTTCCGCTTATCATCGGTAAAGCCTCTGCCTGCTTCGATGTTACCAACCTATCTTCTTTATTCTTGCGCCGGCTTTCTTCTCCGAGAACCGTAGTTAAGACATCGTCGAATCTTAGAAAGCCCATAAGAATATTGTTGGTAATGTTGATGATAAATTGATCATATGAATCTGGTAGACTTTGAAGTAGAAGCTCCGCACGTTCATTTTCTCCTATTTTATGCCCCATGGAAGTGAGTTGGGCAAATAGAGTATTTAGTGTGTTGATATGGTCGGTCATCGATGAGGATTCCGCCATCCGAAGAGTATAAAGCCTTCTCTTTAGGAAAATCATGTTGTGTAGCGACTTGACCTCGTACATCTTTGTCAGAGTATCCCAGATAACTTTGGCTGTTTTTATCTCAGAGATACTTGACAGTACTTCGTCTGCTATAGCCAAGTGTAAATTGGCAACAGCATTGTCATTCATCTCATTCCACTTTCCATCATCCGTCATTTCCACCGGTTTATCTCCAATAGCCGCCAAGCAATTCTCCTTTCTTAAAACTGCTTGTATCTTTATTTTCCACAGCATAAAATAGCTTCCGTTAAATTTTGCTATCTCGTACCTGTCCGCCATTATGTCTACAACAATTTTAGTAGACTGGACAAAATAATCCCGCCTTAAATAAAAAAATCTCAAAAAATCTTTTCTGATGTGTAAGATTAGTCTAGGATGCAACCACAGAGCATACTCAGAATTTTAAGAAATTTTAAACCAAGGCTCTAATACCACTTGTTGGTCCCACGTGCGGAATTTGAGATAATAAACCCAAAAATAAAGAATAAATTGGACACCGAGATTTACGTGGAAAACCCGTAAAAATTATTAGGGTAAAACCACGGGCAAGATGAAAAGAATTTCCACTATAATATTTTGTGGTGTACAACTCACTCACTGTGTTTCCAAAGAGAACACACACTCTCTTAATACAGGAGAACAAACACCTCACAAATATTATAGAATATTATAAGATGAGAGAAAACTCGAAGAAGGTATGATTTGAAATGAAGGAATGAAGCTCTATTTATAGAGCCCCTGTCAGTGTGAATACGCGTTAAAAACGCGTATTCATATTTCCACGAAATTTCCTGCATTGCATATCCAACCACGCACGTTTAAAATTCAGCAACTTTTAATATTATTTCTTTGACTTTTCTTTGCCGACACTATTGACCTTGTAATATTCAATGAATACAGTACAGATTCTGAGTGGTTAGCTATGGGTAAAAAATGATTTATAACTCGAATCTTGGCTTGAAATCGATGTATACTATGATTCTTTTGACAATATATGGCCAGATTGATAGGCTATTCTTAGTAAAATTCAAGAAAAAAAAATTTCAATTCACAACGTGAAAAGTGATGTCAAGTGGCATATTTAAATCAACCTTTTTCACCTTTATGTGTGAATCTCTATGGGTAAAAAGAACATCATCCAAATAAAATTATAGAAATTGTGGTATGAATAAAAGTTCTATAGTTATATAATGACAGATTTGGGTGCATACAGCATAAGTTTGTTGGGTAATTAATTAACAAATATCCCATCCAAAGTTACAAAACCCTAGTTTAGACATATCATGATAAGTCAAGAAATTTAATTGATTTTTTCATTTTTTGTTTAATATTTTCCAAAACACTTGAAGGCAAATTGCTTCCGAAACCTGTAAGAATTATGAATATTATTACTATTATTTTGACTATTATTATTATTAGAATTATTAACTATTATGAAGTGTAAAACATTGAAAAACATGATTGCAAAATATTGAAGGAAAAAAACATGAGTGCAAAACATTGACAAAACATGAGTGCCAAAGTTTTGACTAAAATAAATAAAATATATTATAGTATGCATCAAATTGTGAGAATTGTTTTCGAATCTTGCCTATAAATAGATGTATTGAATTTGAGAGAAATCACACCAAAGCCTCTTCATCTAGAGCAAGTTTGAAGTTTGCAACCATCAACCTTCCTTGAAGTGAAATTTAGGAGCAAGAATTCTGTTATATTTCTAGAAATTCGTCCCATCACTCCCGACCTCAGAATCCGATCTCCACCGTTCATAATACTTTCAAATGTTCTAAACATCTTATCCAACTTTCAGCCTCATCCAACGGTTCAATTTCTGAGAAACATATCTGCAAGAATACTGCTCGGAATTCAAGCGAATTTAGCAATTTTACGGATTTTCGGACGTTAACTTCCAGCTTGTTTCTTCCATAAATTAGGAGCACCTTTCTGTAAGTGGGCTTATGTTTTAAAGTATTTAAGAATATTTTCAAAAATTCGATCGACATGATATATCCCTTCGATTTGATATATGAATATTTCGTTTCGATAAATTGTTAAGCATGTTTAAATCAATTTCAAGTGCATGTTCCTTTCGTTTCAAAATTATGTTATCTTCGTTTCATGTTATATTATAATATATGTTCTTAAACACCAATTTGGTGTATTCTAATAATTATGTTTAAAGGCACTGTTATGATTCAAGTTAAAAATGGTAAAAAGGAAAATTTTGCTAAAACATGATAAGATATGACAAGTTTATGGCCATGATGCGGTGTGTAATAATAACCGATAGATGGGCTCACCCCTTAGAGGAATTACATATAGAGGACTGATCAGTAACACCATGGATAATAAGATAAAGTAACAGTGCAATACGAATAATATATGATATGTCTATATACATATGATAAATTATGTTTGCTCATGGTTAATATCAGGTCTTGACTTTTGTTATGAATTATTATTGTGACATGAAATTTATTTAATATTTACATAAATATATATAAGTTATGTCATGTCTATCATTTTGTCTATTTATTGTCCCGACGTTTGTTGAGACACGACAAATTTCGAATTGTTATGATCTATATATGTATATCCTTGTATTATTATGATCGATCGGCCCCCACTTGCTGAGTACTATTTAACAAAATACTCACCCTTACACCTCTCACTCCCAGATAAGAATGAAAAACAAGTTGAAGAAGAAGAGCAAATGAATTTCTGGGGATGGTAACAAGGTTTCAGTTGATCAAGACATATTTTGGAATTTGGCTATCTTTTATTTTTACGTTGTTCGTTTCCCCATTCGTTTGTTAAGTTGATTACGTTGTAAAGACAATATATGTTTTATGAAAAAGACTGGTTTGGTTGTACACTGTACTACGAGACTTGTTGATTTACGATTGAATAATTGTAAAACAACGCCGGATGTCAACTCACCCCGGTATCGGGACGTGACAAAACCTGCATTATTTATCCCTTTAACAGGATCCTATATATATTGATTCACCTCTGGTGGTTAATGGACAATGGTTAGGGTTATAAATATCGATGCTTGACGATTTCATATAGTCAGAAATCGAATTTTCGTTTAAACCGGAACATGTAATTTTTGTTTTCACGAAAATTAGACATAAAATTTTAAACAGCAGAAAAGACAACTGTCTTGCTTCAACATATTAGTTTTACACGAAAGTTCAAGCTATTGCAGCCCCCTGCTTTTCTTGAAATCTCCGGCATCTGCATGTGGCACAAAAACTGCCCATTTTAATGTTTGAATTCTCTCTCTCTCTCTCTCTCTCTCTATATATATATATATATATAATCCCACGCATGAGTACACAATATTTCATGCAAATCTGGTTACATTTTTATGCATGCAACAATGGAAATGGAACCAGGAAACAAGAAAAACCCAAGCTTTTTCCAGATTGGATTGCTATGGATCAAGGGTTTTTCAGGGAAACCATCGGTACAAATTGAAATTTTTTTGGCGAAAGCGAAAGAGATGGCCAACGAAGATCCAAGAAAAGTGATCCATTCAATGAAAGTTGGGTTGACAATCACTTTGGTTTCTTTATTTTGCTATTTCCAGCCTTTTTATAGCAAAGATTTTGAAGTACTTTCTTCAATGTGGACTTTGATGACTGTTGTTGCCGTTTTTGAATTCTCTGTTGGTAAGTTGGCTATTTTGCTAATGTAGCATATTCAAGATTAGCGATTCGTTACATGTATCTCATATTGAATTTTTATTTTTTTTTTGGAAATCTTAACAATAAATCTTAACAATTGAGCTTTTGACATTCAGACTTGAGCTTGAGTGATACTTCCGGCCAGACCATGCAAGCCCATCCATTTTCTCGACTCCTTCCTTCCATGATTTTTTTTTCAGTTCCCTAAACCAAATTAGAACTACGTAAGTACCACCGAAGCTATGAGTTGCCTTGATGATTGAAGATTTTGGCGAAGTTCGAGTTGCTGGGACTTGCGAGGGAATTGTTGGCCTTTATTTACCTTTATGGATGAAGTTTTTTCTTCCTCCATTGGTTGCTCTGACACGACCACCCCAAGCTCAAACGTCGAAACCTTGGATATCCACTGGTGGTCGCCGAGATACGGCCCTTTCCAACTCTTTCTGGTTAAGCTAGTGATATAACTCATTAAATTCAGTAAATTTGATATTGACTTGAGCTGATCATGAGGCACTGCATCGTGATTAATATTCTGCTTGTGATTAATCTACCGATGTTCTTGAAATTGATTTGCCTTGTATTGATGAGCTTGAGTTCGAATTTTTTTTTAAAAATTTTAAACAGAGGTGTGTGTAACTGAATCACCCTGATAATTTCAGGAGCAACACTTGGAAAAATTTTAAACAGAGGTTTGGGTACACTAATAGCATGTGGGCTAGGTGTTGCAGCACATCACTTGGCTGACTTTACTGGAAAAACATATGAGCCCATAACTATTGGAACCCTAGTCTTCATACAAGGTACATTTTTTGCGTCAAGCAAGAGTCATTACCGATACATTTTTTCGTTCGATTAACAGAATTACCTCTAGGTTTCATGTAAATCTTTCCTAAATTTTACACTATTTTATACTAGAACCAACCGTAATCAGCATAAAATTTTAGCTACTCCTATGTTCTTCAATCTCATACAGTGTACTCATAGATATATACATTTTATACGTAACATGACAGCTGTAGCAACGACGTATGCACGGTTTTTTCCAGAAGTGAAGGCTAGATACGATTATGGGGCGACGATATTCATGGCGACATTTTGTCTAGTATCTGTATCTGGTTTCGAGAAGGATGAGATGGTTAAATGGGTTCAAGATAGGCTAGTTAGTGTGGTCATCGGTGCAACCATTTGTGTGATGGTGTCTATAATTGTGTTTCCTGTCTGGGCTGGTGAAGATCTTCACAGACTTGTTGCTCGAGATATGGAAAATCTTGGAAATTTCATGGAAGGTATATGTTCATTTTCCTGTTTGTTTGTGTACACCTTCTGTGTAGCTCATGAACTCATGTGTTTGACTATTTATTTATTTATATATTGTCCTATATTATTATATTATACTTGGTATTTTAATCGTATTCTTGATAAATCATTAATAAAAATATCAACACGTACTGATTTATATTCCTCATAATTTCGTTATGTACATTTTTTTAAAATTTCTATCAGTTGGTTTATTTTGACATTTGATCATGTTCGTTATCAAAGTTTGGTCTTATTGCAAAAATCTGCTTCTTTTGCGCTTCAACGTAACCCCATTGTCGAAGTGCTAGTATATATGATACCGGATATCATATGTCGATCAATGATGAGATCGTGTCAAAACAGGGATAATCGTATGAAAGAAGCCATTAACTCATGGTATTAAGAACCAAATTTTAATGACTTATAGGATCATAAATCAAAATAGACCAAATTCACATGACCCATTTTATATTTTTCTGTAATATGTGCGTGGTAACTTATTTGCATTCATACAATGATTGGTTTGTTAGGATCATAAAGTTTCTCTTATTTGAAGTATAAATAATCAAGAGTAAATTCAATTTTGATAGCCCTTAGAAATCTTTATTGTAATGGGGAAAAAGCTACATTATATAAGAAACCAATGCTTTTGAGCTGGTTTAAATGACTTTATATGCAGTCAGACACTCAAAAATGTATTAGGGGTGGTTAAAATGACTTACAAGTACTTTAGAACTGGGTAAAAGCTCATTTGTATAGAAGCAGTACTCCTGTACTCATGAAGAAAAGCCTTCTATATANGCGGTAGATAGCATTAAAAGCGGTTCATGATAGCTTCAAAAGTTGATACAAGTTGTCAAGTGACACTGTCAAATTATTATTCTTAAATGCTTGCAATGCATTGCATTGCATTCGAGTGAATCCTAATGATGAAGGTACGTGTAGTCAGGTCACAATATTCATCGGTAGCAACAGATTCTGATTCTACTTGTGATGCTGATCAGTTCCAGTTTTTCACAGATTTTGAAGCCAAGTGTTTCCCAACATCAACGGAGGGAGATACAACAAATGAAGAATCACTTTATTCTGGCCTGAGCAATGTTCTTGATTCGAAAACCAATTTAGAAACCCTGGTAGCTCAAAATCCTTAGTTATTTCTTTTTTCGAATATAATGAACTACGAATAAATTTGATATTTAATTAGTAGTAATACAATAACCCTCATTTCATATATTTTGCTATAATTTGCATTTTCTCTAGTTTTAGTCCGGCTAATATACATGTCAAAATGGGCTGGCGGGCCCGCCACCCACTGCAACCCGCCATTAGGGGTGGCGGGCAAAAAATGGCCAACCGAGCCTAACCCACCACCCACTTAATTTTTTTTAAGAAAAAAATACTAAATAGTATTACAATAAACATAGAAGAAATTAACTCATGTAATCTCACCAACCGTAAATACAATGAAACATTTAAAGGTGAATTCCAAATCTTTTTTAGTATACACTTTTCCCTGTTTCTTAAGGGTTTGTCTTCACAAGAAAACAAAAATTAACGATTTTAAGGGTTTATCAGCACAAGACACCTAGCTCTTACCATCCTCCTTTTCTTAAAAAGTGAGAAACATTGAAAGATAACAGAAAGTCGACGAAACAGACGGTTGTAAATTTCAGAAAATATTATGTGTACAACAATACACATAATTACTTTATTTACTATATTATTTCGATAAATCTGGATTAATTCGAGTTAAACATTATAGAAAAATGGAGGAGACTGTAGAGCATAACTTCTTCAAAAAAAAGTAGAGATTTTACCAGAGTGATAGAGGCCAGGCGCTGGAGAAAAAATAAGGAAGAAATATGAATTTTTATATAAAACTTAAAAATATAAAATTCTACCTTAATTTGATGGGCCAGCCCGCCCCGTCTTGGCCCGCAACCCAAACGGGCTCATCCCATTTGGCCCGCCTCCAAACAGACTGCTATTTTATCAACCCAACCCACTCAATTTNAAACAGTGTTAAATCATCAACCAAAACTATTTACATGGCTCTGATACCATCTGTGGCTTGGAATACAAATTGAATCTGATACGTGGCATTGTTTTACCAAATTTTCCCTTAGTGGCTTTCGCACACATGGAGGTTATTGGTTTCCAGCCGATATACCATATTCGATTTACTGAACTAATAAAAGGAGGTATTTAATTTCCAGAATAAGAATGAATATAAAGTTCAGCTATGGCAATTTTACAAAACATAAAAGGAATTACAAAAGATATACCAGAGAAATTAAACAACAGAGGATTTCCCGAAGACAACTTCAGAAACATAAATTCATAAAAATCACCCATGAACGCCTTAAATGCCATCTCTCGGCTAAGCAGGCTGAAGGGCACGTATCGTATGTGTGCGCAGTTACGCTAGTATATATATATGTGTGTGTGTCATCCCTTAATTAAATTTTGGGTAATATCTTCTGATTTTAAGCTCAAATCTCCAATATATATTTTTTTTCATCGAGAGGCAATAATTTTAAATATTTATTTCACTTAATTATCTATTAGGAAAAAAAATGAATTTATTACACTAGTCGAATATAGATTTCCAATCTGAAAGTTCTTATAGATTGCCAAATCAGGATTATTAATCTTGTTTCTGGCCATAAGAAAGAATGAATGTCAAGTGGTTGTCAATAGTGTCAAGTGGTTGTAAATATTGTTGAATTTTCAAATAAAGTTAATTAATTAAATTTACTACATCAAGAGTTGAATTTGGTTAATGGTTCCCATGTGTTATTTTTTTAAAAAATAGTGACATAAATATATGGTTAGAAACCATGTGTTAATAAAACTTTTTTAGTTTTAAATATTTTACTACGCTTAAAATTATATGTTTTTAATTAACATTAATACAAACCTCGACAAGGCGAACTCGAAAAAATCGGCATTGAGTTTCAATTAATATACTTTTGGCTTAATATTACTACAGGATACACAAAAAGTACGAGCTACCTTTCAAGAGGCATGTTCATTTCTATATTTAGAGTGTGGAAAGGCTCTAAAAGAACTAGCATGGAGCATTGATGCAATGACCAAATCACCCTCTCCCAACCACCATGTCACAAACCTAATAATCGCGTCCGAGAACATGAAATACTTACTAAAATCTGATTTTTGCGAAGGATGGACGAATTCACCGCAAATGATACTGATTGTTGGAGTTGCATCGTTGCTGACAGATATCGTTTCAAGCGTGAAAACTATCGACGAAGCTGTCAGCAAGCTTGGCTCGCTAGCAACATTCGAGGGGAAGGGCATAAATGAAAATTCACATATGAAAGATTGCGAATGTCTGAAGCATGGTCATGAAATCCCACATTATGTAGTTTCAATTAATTCGAAGCAAGAAGGCTGATTTCTTTAATAAAGTGGAAACATTTTATGTTATACATTTGGTCATCGGTCACAAAGAACTATACTTACCATAAACAAATTTATTTTACAAACTTAATTTAAGATCCAAGACCTCTAGCAAATGTTCTTCCATTTTATTCATAATTTCATATAATTCCATAACATGAATATTGTTTTGGGAAAGCTGTTTTTTTTATATGTATGTTTCTTTTTTTTTCTTTTTTTTTTTTGCGATTTTGATCATCTATATTATCAAATTTCAGTTTTAGTCCGAAATCTTCCTTTATTTGATAATTTTAGTTCTTTTTCAGATTTGGAGTCGATGTGGCACCGATTCAACGCTGATATAGCACAGACGTGTGTGTAGTGTCAAATCAACATTTTCAATTAAAAAAAGATTAAAATTGCCAAAAATCAAAAGATAGATGACTAATTGATATTTGATAATATAGATGATCAAAATCACGTAGTAACAAAATTATATTATAAGAACAAAAATGCAGTTTTCACTACTCTTTTTCTTCCATTAATTTTTTTTTTCAATTTAAATGCATTAAAAAAGTTTTTCCCCCCCTAAAACATGCTAATTTTTAATGTGGATATAATATTTGTAGTTATATATGATGATATATTCAATATTTTTTTTTGTAAAAAAATAAACATAAAATAATATTATTTATATTCGTTAACTTTTATCTATCTCATAAATTGTTTTTATTAGCTCTTTGAGCCAAAATTTCGAGAGTTAAATTCAAATCTTTGCAAATACACACACACATATTTAAATTTTAGAGATATCATNTATTTTTTTAAAAAATAGTGACATAAATATATGGTTAGAAACCATGTGTTAATAAAACTTTTTTCGTTTTAAATATTTTACTATGCTTAAAACTATATGTTTTTCGTTAACATTACAAATTTCGATAAGGCGAACTCGAAAAAATCGACATTGAGTTTCAATTAATATACTTTTGGCTTATTATTACAACATGATATACAAAGTACGAGCTACCTTTCAAGAGGCATTTTCATTTCTATATTTAGAGTGTGGAAGGCTCTAAAACAACTAGCATGGAGCATTGATACCATGACCAAATCACCCTTTCCCAACCACCATGTCACAAACCTAATAATCATGTCCGAGAACATGAAATACTTACTAAAATCTGATTTTTGCGAAGGATGGGCGAATTCGCCACAAATATATGATACTGAATGTTGGAGTTGCATCGTTGCTGACAGATATCGTTTCAAGCATGAAAACTATCGACGAGGATGTCAGCAAGCTTGGCTTGCTAGGAACATTCGAGGAGAAGGGTATAAATGGAAATTCACATATGAAAGATTGTCATGAAATCCCACATTATGTAGTTTCAATTAATTCGAAGCAAGAAGGCTGATTTCTTTAATAAAGTGGAAACATTTTATGTTATACATTTGGTCATCGGTCACAAAGAACTATACTTAATTACCCTAAACAAATTTATTTTACACACTTAATTTAAGATCCAAGACCTCTAGCAAATGTTCTTCCATTTTATTCATAATTTCATATAATTCCATAACATGAATATTTTTTTGGGAAAGTTGCTTTTTTCGATATGTATGTTTCTTTTTTTTTTTTCTTTTTTTTTTTTACGATTTTAGTCATCTATATTATCAAATTTCAGTTTTAGTCCAAAATCTTCGTTTATCTGGTTATTTTAGTTCTTTTTTAGATTTGGCACCGATGTGGCACCGATTCAACGCTGATGTGACACTGACGTGCGTAGTGTCATATCAACATTATCGATTAAAAAAGGACTACAATTACCAAAAATCAGAAGATGCCTGACTAATTGATATTTGATAATATAGATGATCAAAATCATCACAAAGTAACAAAATTATAATATAGGAACAAAAATGTAGTTTTTACTACTCTTTTTTTTTTCATTAACTTATTTTCCCCTAAAACATGCTGCTTTTTTATGTGGATATAATATTTGTAGTTATATATGATAATATATTCAATATTTATTTTAGTAAAAAAAATTAACATAAAATAATGTTATTTATATTCGTTAACTTTTATCTATCTCATTAATTTTTTTTATTAGCTCTTTGAGCCAAAATTTCTCTAGTTATATTCGAATCTTTGCAAATACACACACACACATATTTAGATTTTAGAGATATCATATATGTATGTTGTAAAACCCAAGATTTTATAATCGTGATAATATTTTTGTAATTTAAGTGTGCTAGGATTATTCAATCTTTAGGTATCTATCTCATTATTTTATTTAAGATGTAAGATTTGCAAGTTTATTTAAAATTGTGTGGATAATTATATCGTGTACAATAATTTTGGAGCTCGAAATTTAAGATAATATTGTGTATGTATTTTGAAATTGGGATAAATAAATAGATCATGATCTAATAAATTAAATAAGAAATTTTTGGATATAAGCAGGTAAATTTTGAGATATAAATTCAAAGTTGAAAAGATTATATATATATTAATAAGGATAATGAGATAGATAAGAGATGATAATATATCATAGATTCAAGATTTAATTCAAAAGTTTAAACGAGGAGATAATATACGATAAGGATAGTAGCCACCCCTCTATAAATAGGAGAAGCTCCCATTCAGAATTTGCACCTCATTTACACATCAAATTTTCGAAATTCATCTCCAAATTCTGCACGAGTCATCAACATTCTGTCCAAGTTCAGAAATTTGTTTCTCTCTCTTGGGTACTTGGAACCCGATCTCCACCGTTCATAATTTAGTTTACTATATTTAAACATACTGTGAAATTTTGAGTCCGATCCAATGGTTCAATAAGGCGCAATGAACTTTTCAAGACGGCTGATTTTCTAGGCGATGTGCTGATGCGTTTTCGAAGTGTTGGTTGCATGATTCTTCTATGATTTTCGGATTATTCATGTTTTCTTCAAGGTCTAAGGTAAGTGGGCTTGTTTTAAATATTCAATTTCGGTTATGTGCATTTTTCGTTTTTGAAAATTCGATCGAGTGCACATTTTTCTTCTACCCCTTCTGGTTACGATTGTTACATGAGTTATGTGTTGACGCTGTGAGAATTCAACTTGATATGGGAGAGAATCCCAACTATGATATGATCCTTATGCGGTGGGGATGTAACCGCTATATGGCATCGGAGTAAAAATTAGTGACTGATATCAGCAAACAATTGAAAGTAGAGGAATATCAGTGTCTGGTCGACGGTATGCATGTGGTTTAAGTCATGTTATGAAATGTGTGTGTTTCGAATTTTTCTTGCATGTTGTTTGTTGTGCTCGAACGCCCCCCACTTGCTGAGTGACGACTATATCATTCACCCCTTACTCTACTTTCTCCAGATAAATCAGAAGAAAAATTAGAGAAAGAAGAATCGGACACTAGTTTTTGGGCTGATAGTGGACGCTTGAAGAATTTTAATTAAGAATATGTTCTTGTGAGTTTTTAATTCAAGTTGTAAACGCTTTCGCATATTTTTATCTTTTTCAAAGTTAATATTGTAAAGACGATTCTATTTTTATGGTATTTATGATATAAACTGGTTTTGGTTTATACTGTACTACGAGGCTTATTGTTTAGTAATTATGTGATTGTTGAATAATGCCAGGGTCGACTAACCCCGGTCTCGGGGTGTGACATTTAAGTGGTATCAGAGCCGCCAGGTTCATAATCCATTTGGAAAAAATTTTGCCAAAAAAAAAAAAACGACAAGATTATGCAAAGAGCCGATGCGGTCCCCTCCTGAACAACCCAACGAGTAATATCCGCAACAAAGTTGAGAGGAATGGTCCGAAAACACAAAACTCTTTCGTTTAGGCCACCAAAATCGCGTTTTTGCTGTTTTAGGAAAGTTTCGTATATCCTATAACTTTCTGAAGGAAATTCCAAATTCGACTTCGTCAGTTGTTCTAAACTCCTCTTGACATATGCTTTAAATCCATATGTTTATCTCCAAACATTCCATTTTTGGAAAATTTCTCATAAAAATCTCGTTCAACGCGTTTCTTGTAGTGCTCGTCGGATTTTTATGGAATTGGATTAAGGAAATAATTAGTATTGACATATATTATTGGGATTACATCTATCTGAGATAAGTTGACTTAAGCTTCTAATTTAAGATGAAATATTTGATTTGGAAAAATAAATTATTTATGAAAAAAACAAGTATGTGAAAATCTGAGATAAGAGTTATAATAAGTTTTGAATATTCCAATATAGAAGTTGATTTTTGGGCAATAGTTAACTGTGTGAACATTAATTTGGGTTCTTAAGAATGCTAAACGTTAACTTTAAATATATATGATTTTGGAATATCTTGTTTAAAATGAAGTCCGGTGACAACATCTTCAGGTTTAGAAATTTATATTTGTTGGGTGCAATAATTGTCCCTGCTAGGTAGAGCGATCGAACCGTGGTGCTTGAGTTGCTGTGCGGTTTAAAATATTTGAGTTGCATCATTACCACCAGCTACAGCTTTTGGTAAAGTGGTAAGCACTCGGTCCTACAATATTATTTTGGGATGATTAATATGCTACGACCTTATGTGAATAAAATAAGTTACGATATATTGTTTGATATTGAGGAAAATACAGTGTAATAAGTTTTGACTTTTGTTACGGTACTAAGAATGATTCAAAGAGAAAGACATTCAATAAAAATAGTTTGTGTTGGAGCTCTCTAAGATCATTGTCTTGTTGAAAGTAAGATTTAACACAAGAATTAATTGAGGATTAATTTCATTCGTATAAGGTTGAATAAGATTTTATTTTATGACGACTGAGTTATAATTTTTGGGATTTAAATCAATAGGCTATAGATTGATATTGAGTTAAGTTCCAAGATTTTATATGAGTTTTCAGTTTTGAGATAGTAATTGTGATAATTTCAAGATAGATTAAAATCAGTATCAGTTCGCATATATTCAATGCCGACTTGATTCCAAGCATTTTGGTCGATTTCGATGTCATCATATGGAAGGATTGGTTATCCAAGATCAGTGCAATAGCAGATTGCCGGAGTAAGAATTTCAAACTCCAAACCGCGAACCTAGAAGAAATCAGGTATCATGGCAATGTCAAGAGACAGAAATACATTCTTTCTGCTTCTCAGACTTGGAAATCCATAAAATCGGGAAAGAATTTACCTAGCAATGAACAAAGTGCATGAAGAAATTGAGCTCAAGTTGGAAGACACCCCAATAGTGCGGGAATTCTTGGACGTTTTTTTGGAAGAATTACCTTGGATAGTCTTAGACCACGAGGTTAAGTTCTAAATCTATCTAGTTCTCGGTGCTGCACCAATTCCAAAGCTCAAATCTCTAATATAATACTAAATATATTATTATTATTATTATTATTATTATTATTATTATTATTATTATTTTATACACACGTATCGTATGTGCGCGCAGTTGCGCTAGTATATATATGTGTGTGTGTGTCACCCCTTAATTAAATTTTTGGTAATATCTTCTGATTTTAAGCTCAAATCTCTAATATATTTCTTAATTATCTATTAGGAAAAAAAATGAATTTATTACAATAGTCGAATATAGATTTCCAATCTAAAAGTTCTTATAGATTGCCAAATCAGAATTATTAATCTTGTTTCTGGCCATAAGAAAGAATGTCAAGTGGTTGTCAATAGTGTGTAGTTTTCAATAGTGTGTGGTTTTCAAGTAAAGTCAATTAATTAAATTTACCACATCAAGAGTTGAATTTGGTTAATGGTTCCCATGTGTTAGTTTTTTTTTTTTAAATAGTGACATAAATATATGGTTAGAAACCATGTGTTAATAAAACTTTTTTAGTTTTAAATAATTTACTACGCTTAAAACCATAGGTTTTTCGTTAACATTACAAACGTCGACAAGGTGAAATCGAAAAAATCGACATTGAGTTTCAATTAATATACTTTTGGCTTAATATTACTACAAGATACACAAGAAGTATGAGCAACCTTTCAAGAGGCATTTTCATTTCTATGTTTAGAATGTGGAAAGGCTCTAAATAATCGCGTCCGAGAACATGATAATACTTACTAAAATCTGATTCTTGCGAAGGATGGGCGAATTTGCCGCAAATGATAATGATTGTTGGAGTAACATCGTTGCTGACAGATATCGTTTCAATCGTGAAAACTATCGACAAGGCTGTCAGCAAGCTTGGCTCGCTAGCAACATTCTAGAGGAAGGGCATAAATGGAAATTCACATATGAAAGATTGCGAATGTCTGAAGAATGGTCATGAAATCCCACATTATGTAGTTTCAATTAATTCGAAGCAAGAAGGCTGATTTCTTTAATAAAGTGGAAACATTTTGTGTTATACATTTGGTCATCGGTCACAAAGAACTATACTTATCCTAAACAAATTTATTTTACACACTTAATTTAAGATCCAAGAACTCTAGCAAATGTTCTTCCATTTTATTCATAACTTCATATAATTCCATAACATGAATATTGTTTTGGGAAAACTGCTTTTTTTTTTTTTTTATATGTATTTTCTTTTTTTTTTCCCGATTTTGGTTATCTATATTATCAAATTTCAGTTTTAGTCCGAAATCTTCCTTTATTTGATAATTTTAGTTCTTTTTCAGATTTGGCGTCGATGTGGCACCGATTCAACGCTGATATAGCACAGACGTATGTGTAGTGTCAAATCAACATTTTCAATTAAAAAAAGATTAAAATTGCCAAAAATCAAAAGATAGATGACTAATTGATATTTGATAATATAGATGATCAAAATCACGTAGTAACAAAATTATATTATAAGAACAAAAATGCAGTTTTCACTACTCTTTTTCTTCCATTAATTTTTTTTCAATTTAAATGCATTAAAAAAGTTTTTCCCCCTAAAACATGCTAATTTTTAATGTGGATATAATATTTGTAGTTATATATGATGATATATTCAATATTTTTTTTTGTAAAAAAATAAACATAAAATAATATTATTTATATTCGTTAACTTTTATCTATCTCATAAATTGTTTTTATTAGCTCTTTGAGCCAAAATTTCGAGAGTTAAATTCAAATCTTTGCAAATACACACACNAAGTCGCATTAGTACTGGCCAAAGTCTTACCCACACTGAAATTAAGTAAATTAAAAAGCGCATAGCCTATATATTAGAAGTGGAAATCTTTTTCTTTAAGAATTGGAAGTTCTGAATTCAAGACTGTATCTGTCAATCTGAAATGACATTCGAGAAGTACCATATCAATATACAACTCAAATCACGACATGATTGATCAATCTCAATCTTATCAAATTCTGACGGCATAACGGTACAATCTCGACACACCCTCGACAACTCAATATCAATAAATAATCTCAGCAACTTATAATCTCAACAAATACAATCATAATTCCACAATCTCAAATCTGTATCATTTCATTCAAATATAATCTGACAAATAATAACAATCGCATAAACAGTCTGTTTTTCGATCCGGTCTCGTTTCTACGATTACCAGTATTCCCAGTATACATAATAATAATCAAATCACAATTTCTCCAACATCATATTTTTGAATCAAGATAAAACTTAATAAAACTTACGTCCTGTTGAAGCTGTCGACGAGAGGAACACGGTACTGTGTCCAGATTCAAATTCTGATAGACGGATCTTGTGAACTCATAATTCAAAATCAAAATGAAGTTTGAGGGATTTCTCCAGAGAATGTTTTCGGTTTCCTCCTTCTGAAAACGTTGAGGAATTACAATATATAGATATATCTCATGCATGGTGTGACAAGTGTCCCACTCAATCCCTAATTGCACTTTAGCCTCTGAAATCTTCACTATTTGCAATTTGGTCCTCACAACTCTTTTTACTTCAATTTCACTCCTATGGAATTGTAAAATCATGGAATATAACTCAACATTCCAAAATTCATAAATTAAATAATCTCGGATTAAAATGATAACATCTCGGGCCTTACAATGCCAGAAGTCATGTCACCAACACCGATGCTATTTTAGCACTATGGAGAAAAAAGAACTAAAAAGACGCCGCGATGGAAATATCTACCGATGTATCGGTACTATGGCGAAAAACGTATCAGAAGAGCAATTTCAGACATTTTATTAGTATTTCAACGAAAATATATTAAATATTAAAAATTTTGAGATAAAATTGGATTTAAATTTTGGTGATATAAATTGATCCGATTTAACTGAATTGATAATCGCAGATCCCTCAAGGAAATTATCTGATATGAAGTATTATAACGAGGACACTGAGCCATATCAAGAAATAATCTGATAAACTTATAACACAATGGTACTGATACAATCTTATTAGGTAGTCAAGTATATATTAAGACTAAATTGGATAAATAAAAAAATAACAATCGCGTTGATCCGAAAGAACTGATCTGATGAGCTTACAATAGAACGGAACGATTAGGGGTGTGCAACGGTCGGTTTGGTTCGGTTTTAATAAACCTCGGTTCGGTTTTTTGGTTTACGGTTTTTCGAATGCTTAATCCTAAACCAAACCATTTTAATTTGGTCCGGTTTGGTTTTTTTGTATTACAGTTTGGTTATTCCGGTCGGTTATTACGGTTTGTGTAATAAATTTAGTTATAAATGAAGTTGTACGTTATAAGTTTTTAAAAAATATAATAAAAAACCACAATCAAATTGGTTTTGATTATCTTACAAAAAATTAAACTAAAGTAATCAAAAACAGGCATAGCTATAATTCTTGTAACAAATTTGTTAAGTATCTCACAAACATCAAAATAAAATAATAAAAAATATAGCTATGACAATTGTAAGCAATAAAAAAACCTAATGAAATTACTTATATTAATTATTTTATGATTTATTAAATTAATTATATTAATTTTTTTTATTTATTATATTTTAAATGGTCGGTTCGGTTTTTTCGGTTTTAAAATTTCAAAAACCGATAACCGAACCGAAAAACCTAAAGTACAAAAAATCAAAACCATAATCGACCGAAAAACCGTTTAAACCGAACCAAAAAAACCAAAATTTATGGTCCGGTCGGTTTTTTCGGTGTAAACCGTTTAATGAACACCCCTAAGAACGATACTAATCTGAACTGATCTAAATTTCTCCGAGATGATCATCAATTGATCTGAAAACTTTCTCTGAGTACAACAGACATTTATCTTTGAATATAATTGAAATTCAATCAGCAAGGACATATATTATCTCTTTGTAACATAATAAAAAACACGTTGATTGCTTTAATCAGCTAGTTTCCAAAAAAATTTAATTACCCAGTACTATATTTGAAAAGACGACAAGAACACATGGAATTCTCTGCAAGGTTAATTGGTATCCAGTACGATTGTGAGTATCGTCCATATTTATGAACGTTGCATAATCATATATAAAAGGGGAATGCATCAGAAACAATTACAACAACTACTACTCTGAATCTCAATCATTTTAAATCATTTCTAAATTCTTAGCATCACTTAAAGTCTTATTTCATGCTGATTTGAACACACTGAAAAGTTATATCAGATCTTTTAAAGATCATCCACTAAATAATTTTATTGTAATTTATTATTTATTTACACGAGCTGTATTGTACTGTGAGAATCATTGTAACTGTCAGAAAAGTTTTTCTAAACAGATTGAATTGATTGAATATTATCTATGAGTTTCAGCTCAATAAGGTTAGTGAACCTATCTGAAATGACTTTGTACAAACAGTTGGCAATCAAATCTTCTAGTGGAATCATTCTGAAAACAGAAGAAAGAGAGACGTAGAAGCTTTTCCTTCGAACTTCCATAAAGAAACCATCGTCTCTATTTACTTTCAGTCCTTTACTTACCCGATCTTATCATTTTCGTGTATAACTTGTTCAGTTTGTATATTGAGCTATTTCCGCACATATATGTTAGTTGCTCTACGTACTTAGTTTGATCGAAAAATTCACTTGAGCTGCTCACACTGCTTAAGTTTGCAAAATCTATCTGTTTGTATTAAAAATTTTATGCATCCCCTCTAAACTACTTTTCAATCCTAACAAGTGGTATTATAGTGGGTTTTTACGATATCTGAGTATATACAATTATCGTTTCTTTCAATAATATTTTCATGTTTTTCAAAGAAGATTATGATGACTGGAAAATCCGAATGGATGTACACTTATAAGCTCAAGACGATGACTTGTGTGTATGTCATAACTGATAGACCCATGCAGATCTTAAAATTCAACACTCTTGTAGCCATATTAGACGAAGCTCCACAAATGATCGAGAAACGAAGAATGGAGTGGACTGCCGAGGATAAGAAGGACAATTTGGCCATAGATATATTTTATAAAACTTTAGATAAAAATATTTTCAGTAAAATTAAAATATGTTCTACATCAAACGAGATCTGGGAGAAACTAACTAAACTATGCAAAGAAAATGACCAGAACTAAGAAAACAAGTTGATGTTGGCTATTCAGAAGTAGACAATATCAAAACGAAAGATAGAGAAACCATGAATGAGTTTGATGAAAAATTCAGCGACGGATTTATGCAAAACCGTTGCTAAAATTATCAACAGTTTATTTAACCGTCGCTAATTTTAGCCGTCGATAATTTTAGCGACGGTTTGCCAAAAGCGAAAAAATTTATCCTAAATCGAAACTAAAATCGTGTAAGAGAGAAAAATTTTAAGTGTTGTGAAGTGATAAAATCGTGTAAAAGAGAAAAATTTTAAGTATTGTGAAGTGGTGTGGAGGAAAATGAACCGAAAGTGCATATATTTATAGACAATTTGAGACGATTTTTGCTTAAACCGTCGCTAATTGCAAAACCGTCGCATATTTTAAATTTGCGATGGTTTTGTTTACAACCGTCGCTAAATTTAACGACGGTTTTGCTAAAACCGTCTCTAATTTAAAACATGTGACGGTTTTACTTAAAACCGTCGCTATATATAGAGACGTATTATAAACCGTCGCTAAATTTAGCGACGATTTTAAGCAAACCCGTCGCTATTTTTAAATTAGCGACGGTTTTACTGAAACCGTCGCTAATTTGTCCAAAAATACCGTTGTCGATTGTCCAAAAAAACACGCTCAAAGAACCCTAAAAAACGCTCAAAGAAAACGGTTTTATAGAACCTTTGTGATTGACCCTAAAAACCGTTGTCTTTGACCCCCCAAAAGACAAGAGTTTTCATAAAACCGTTGTCTTTTGGTTAAAAAACGCACATACAACAACGGTTTTCACGAAAACCATTGTTAAAAAGCATATGACAACGGTTTTACTAAAACCGTTGTCGTATGTGCGTTGTTGATTTGGTTTTTTCTTGTAGTGGAATTACTTTGGATACAAAAAATGATAAGTAGAATCTTTGCCTTCAAATATCCATAAACAAATGCTTATCTCTATTTACTTTCAGTCATTTACTTACCTGATTTGATCATATTTGCATTGACCTTATTTACTCTGTATATTGAGATGTTTTTGCACTTATCTATTAGTTGCTCTACGTACTTTGTTTGATCAAAAAATTCACTGGAGCTGCTCACACAACATAAGCTGCAAACTATGTCTATTTGTATTAAAAAGACTTATTTACCCACTCTAAAATTTTTTTACATCCGAATAAAAAGGAATAAAGAAGCCAAATTATTATATTAAGGACTTATTTTAACTAATAGGAGGACTAAAATTTAACTTACACAATTAATTTTTACCTTTTTCCCCTTATATATATAGTATGGGTGTACTCCAATTAACCTAATTAATATACTGTATTTTAAAATTTTACTCTTCAAGTACCTATTACACTCATGACAACAAACTAAATATATGTGATATAACAGTATTAGTAGAATATAATTCATATAAAATGATATACAAAATAGATTATATAATTTTAAATATAAAAAAATATATATCACACCCCGAGTCCAAGTACAAGTGAAATTAATGGACCTCTATAACAAATATTTTTTAATATTTTTTTTTACCAAAATATTTAACTCAAGGTTTTGTATGAACAATTGTAAATTTTATTTTAAACCAATTTGGAACATATCACTAGCATGCGAGGGTTTGGCCTAAGCTGTGCTACGTGACTCCACAATGGACTCATGTAACAACAAATTTGTATTCGTCTTTACTCTAAGAAAATTATTAATCCATTTTACTATAAGAGTTCATTGTAACATATTATTTACTAATCCAAACATATTTTTCTAACACATATAGGATAAAGGCATCACATAATCACCTCTTTTTTTCAAAATACAATGTCCTTTTCACGGCCTAACCCTTTTAGCCACCGTTGTCGAGAATATGAAGTTGACTTCTACCTATTCTAGAGGTAACTTAATAATATTCCAAATGTGGTTCGAAAGATGACTCTCATAAATGTAATAATTTGTCCTACATATCATTTTTGCCATATGTTCCTCCAGGTCATCCATATCCAATACCACTCTTTCATGCCTCAAGTCCAGATCCACGTATGGACGACTATGCAATGGATTCTTACTACTAGGGATATAAATGAACCAAATCGTTTACGAGCTATTTGAAGCTCAGCTCGATAAAAAGATCGTTTGAGTTCTTTTGTTAATCATATCAAGCCAAGCTCAAGCTCGATTTTAAGCTCGAAAATTTAATCAAACCAAACTCAAGCCTAAGGATATTTGGCTCGTGAGCTCGCAAACATATTCGATAATTGGCTCGCGAGCTCGAGGTCGATCTCGACTCGTTTAGGTGGCTCGTAAGCTCGAACTTGACTCATTTGTTGAGTTGACAAATAAAAATATTACTAATAATGTCAATGGAAGGAATTGTACACAAAACATAGTTGAAAACAAGATGAATTTACACCATATAGTCACAATTACATTTTTTTTAATCTTACTTGCATATCATTATACTAAAATGTTATTTAAAACATAATAAATTAACAGAAATATACCAAATTATTCTTTTTTCTCTAAAAAATTTATATCACCAAGTCATATATACGTTGAGTGACTTTACAAATTATTATTCTAAAATATTATATTAAATTGAATATAATGAATTTATATTGATTAAAAAATAAAATTTATTTGAAACACGACGAATGGAGTATTAAAGTAGTGAAATTATTGCAATGTTATTTATATAGTGATATCAATGTATGACAAATATTTGTTATTTGGATGCTAAATGTATTATTTTGGGATGTTCAATAATATAATGAGTTTATGTTTTTTTAGTTGTTATTTTTGTCTTTTTGGTTATTTATGAATAAATTTATATTTTTATGTCTGATTTAAAATTAGCTCATACTTGGATTTAATTTTTAACAAGTTCAAATCAAGCTCAAACTCGAACTCAATTATATACTTTACGAGCTCGAAAACTAGTCGAGCTCAAGACATGGCTGTTAAATATGATAAACGAGCTATTAATGAATCAAGCTCGAGTCCGGCTTGATTAACATGATAAACGAGTTTTTAACGAGCCGAGCTCGAGCTTTTCTCGAGCTTAGTAATTTCAATACAAATCGAGCTCGAGCCTGATAATAGAAGCTCGAATGGAGCTCGAACCAAGCTCGAGCCTCAAACAATCATAAATGAACCAAGTTCAAGCCTGATACTATTTGGTTTGGTTTGGATCATTTACATCCTTACATATTACAATAGCTTGATATTTATTCTCGTTTTACGAAAATAATCAAGTCAAATTACTGTATGAGTCCATTGTCAACCAATTCACAGCATAATTTTCTAACACATATGAGATACAAAGGACATCACAATGTCGGTTCAATTTATAAAAAGACACTTTTTCCATAAATGTACGAAATAAAACCACATGTAGTTAAGTCATGCTTAATTTGTGGTTCCCTTAAAGCAATCAATGTGCTGTGAATCCACTAATTGAGTGGCGCATTATTGCACTCCACCAAAGACAACTGATTTGAAATGCTTCAAAATAATTGATTCCAACTCTCTGTCTCCGTTGTCGACAACCGTGTACGTGTGATCTTCATAATTCCTTCATATAAATGTTTCCAATATACTCCATTCATATTAATTAAATATATAACTTTTTCACACATATAAAAAAAATATTTGAAAAAATTAGTAAAAAAAAATTATTAAATATAGAAACGTGATTATATATTTAAGAAAACCAAAAAAGAATATATAAAATATATATAACTGAGACGGGAGAGTCATTTATTTAATACATTATTATATATGACATAATCCTTCACTAAATGAGTCGATGTATCTTGTCATCAGTGTTCTCTACAGAGCAAACTAAGGAACGATTAAGCTAGATTAAATGTAAAATGCAAAGTCAAACATGATGATTTTATCATAAAACTGTTATAAACAAACTTAATATGGAAAAAAAAAATAAAACGTGTCTGCCATTTCGTTTCAATACTAATACTTTAAGAATTTAATGTTACTCTTCCCAAGGCAAAAATATGAGCGCATTCATTTTTCGCATTAT
Source organism: Primulina huaijiensis (assembly GCF_012295235.1). Taxonomy (NCBI): domain Eukaryota; kingdom Viridiplantae; phylum Streptophyta; class Magnoliopsida; order Lamiales; family Gesneriaceae; genus Primulina; species Primulina huaijiensis. Next base: position 14,363,142 of record NC_133311.1, on the reverse strand, counting down.
AAAATTTATGGGTTTAGTCTTAAATTTATTATGTTTGTATTAATTTATCTATTATTTGACACGAGATAATTCAAATTATATTTGTTCAAGAGTTATACAATCTACTTTGTTTAACCAATGGATCAAAGACCATGTAACAATCAATATGCACTTATATGTTCGTGATGCTCCGGAAAGAGCTCGCGTCATCCTCGGACTCGGGACATATTAAAGAAATCGGGAGCTTGGGGCTACCACGGGGAGAACCAATCCAAGTAAAAAAAAGTGTTCTTATATAAACCATCCATGTGTATGCAACAATTAGGGAAGCCGATTAGACCAACACATATTTGTACAATCCTGTGCTAGCTTCCAGAATAGTCCGGGCAGTGTAAAGAGGCTATGATAATGAATCTGGGACCCTATCTGTACCCTCACATCATGACTACTGCCCAAACATCTCGGGATATGCATCGACTTTGGGCTCACAAGAATGGATCGCTATGCCTCAAAATCAGTAATATATCAATCAATGCAAGTGGGACGATGTGACAAGACTAGAAGCAATATGAGTTTTCAGACGCAATAGTGTTAGAGGGCATAACGTGGGCAACCGTCTGATCATGAGGAGTAGCAGGGTACTGAAAACAATGTCATCATTATATTTTCTCCTATAAATACTCAGGTTTTCCCGATCATTTAGGATATATATTTGTCCACTCAACTTTTTTCACAAGCACTCACTATATACTCTCTATATCACACATTCCTCTGTGTGAATATCTGACTGACTTGAGCTTCGGAGTGGCTATGCCAAAAATATTCTGGTGCCCCGCTAATGTTCTTTGCTTTCCAAGTGTTCAGAACACTCGGCCCGAGAACCCTCTGTCCGATTTCCAGCACTCCCAGGAAAGGAACATAACCCAACTCGGTAAATTACCTACCCAGCTCACCCAATTTACCATGATTTATCATCGATGCTGTCTATGGGAAATAAATCGATAGACGTAGCTATGGTTTTCATTCAAAAATCAACTTGGAGGGATGATTCCTGAAGGGAGACCATGGAGTCAGAGGTCCCCCGAGGAAATTCGCCCCCAACAAAATTTTACCATCAATCTAGAGTAGTTGACCCAGTGTAGAGTACAGGCCATAGTATAAAGCCATGGGGTACCCAGGGTCTCGATCTTTGTTTTGGAGAGAGCACGAACTTTGCCCTTACCCTTCTCCTGGGCATTAGAAATCTCGACAGCCTGGTGGAAAATTTTGAATTTTCGGGATTTCTTGGAAAAAAGGGCGATTACTGGTTTCTCAGAGGTTATGGGAAAGAAAGTAGCAGGAGACGCAGATGGGGTAGATTCTGAGTGAAACGTGGTAGACTCTAAATCCAAGGAGTCACGAGCTTTGGCACCCGAAGTGGAGGAGGTAGAGTTTGACATGTTTAGAAGGAAAAGAAAACTTAAGAGAATGAAGAAGAGGAAAATGCAGCCGGAATTTAGGAAACAGATTCGCTAGAATCACATGAGCAAGAGAACAGGAATGCGAGAATGGAAAAATGTGAAATGAGGTAAGAAGATTAGTATTTATAAGCGGAAGAAGAGCGATCCTAGCCGTTGTTCTCGAAGAAAATGGACGGACGAGATACATCTCGGAAATTGAGCTGGGTCACCCGAGAAGACGAAAAGTCAGGTAATGAATGCAAAGCAGTGTCTATGATATTTCTGTCTTTTCGACTGTTAGGGCTTACGTCGTGTTTCCATCAGCCCTAACCTGCCTAAATATCAAAAAATAATTGATCGCCCACCCATGTCCAATCTAACCATTCGGGCTCGGAAGCATGATTCTAACTCAAATATATAAGGTGGGAGTGGTGATGCCCCAGAAAGGGCCTGGGTAATCCTCGGACTCGGGCATAGTAAAGAGATCGGGGGCCTTGAGCTATAGGGAAAGAAACAGCTCGGGCGAAGAAAGTGATCTTATGTAAACAATCTCCAGTTATGCAACAACTAGGAAAGTCGATTAGACCACCACATACTCATACAAGCTTGGGCTCCCAGACTATTTAGGACTATGTAAAGAGGCTATGATAATTAATCTGGGACCCAGTCTGAATCCTCACATGATGACCACTGCTCGAGACTCTGAGCCCACAAGTATGGATCACCATGCCTCGAAATCATTACTATATCAATCAACACACTTGGGACAATGTGACAAGAGTAGAAGCAGTATGAGTTGTTAGTCGCAACAATGTCAGAGGGTCGGATGTGGTCAAATGTCTGATCATGAGGAGTAGCTGGGCACTAGAAACAAGGTCATCATCATCTCTACCCTATGAATATTCAGGTTTACTTGATCATTTAGGATATATATTTTTTCACTCAACAGTTTTTCACAAGCACTCACTATACTATCTATATCACACTTTCTTCTATGTGAATATCTGGCTGACTTGAGCGTCGGAATGGCTACGCTAGAAAATATTTAGGTGCCCCGCTAACTTTCTGTGCTTTCCAAGTGTGCATACACTCAACTTGGGAACCATCTTCCGGATTTCCAATAGTACCAGGAAAAGAACACATCCCCGACCCTGTAAATTGCTCACGTAGCTCACCTAATCTGCATGGGCTTATTATGTGCATTTGCGAATATGAATGCAGAACTTAATCCATGACATTTATGAACTCAGAGGCATGAAGGCTTATGTGGTTCAGCCGTAAGGCCTACATCTACGAGAGAACAACCACTTATTTTTTTTTATTGATAACAAGTTTGCAAGAAAAAATCATTTACATAGATGAATCGATACACCTCGAGAAACTCTTATTTACAAGTTTTTCTCATATTTCTAGCTTTTTTCTTTCAATCTTTCTTCTGTAGTATTTTTGGAGTCTTGTGAAAAAACGTAAGCTTTCCTCTCTGTCCAGGAGCTTTTAGACTCTCACTTGTATTGTGAGTAACTAGTCTTTTTTCCTTCATATCCACATAGCCATCTTCTTCGTCAATCCAGTTGTAACTAGTATTGACTCACTTGTTATGTCACTTGCTGTTTCCACTCGTATAACCCACAGATTTGCTATGTCCAGAAGTGTTCTTTTCTTTGGTAGACACTCGACAACAACCTCCACCTTTTCTTCCAAAGATAGCCTGTTTTCCAATCCCCCTTATGGGATACTCTGACTCCACTACATTAACTAAGTTCAAAAAATGCTTAATCTTAGCTCGAGTTAGTTTTTTTTTCATTATATCCGCAGGATTCTCATGTGTTGAGATTTTCTCCACCTTAATCTGTCATTTTGATATCATATATCTCACAAAGTGTAACTTGATATCAATGTACTTACATCTTTAATGAAAAACTTGGTGCTTTGCTAGATGGATAACACTTTGTTGTCACAATGAACTACAACTTGTTTTTACACAATCCAAAATTTTTCCAGAACTCTTTTGAACCACATTGCTTCCTTAACTCCTTCGATGAGAGCTATGTACTCTGCCTCGGTTGTGGACAAGGCCACCATATATTTTTGAGATGCTTTCCAGCTAATAGAAGTTCCATAGAGAGTAAAAGATAAAAACAGTGAGTGACTTCCAAGTGTCTAGATTACCAGCATACACTACTACAAAAACAGCAAACGACATTGTCGTAGTCATTTTAAAACTGTTGTAACTGAGGGTGTTGTTGAAAGTCCGTTCAATGACAACGGTTTTTATCCGTTGTGGTAGATCAAATTTGCGATTGATTTTAAAAACCGTCGCAAATAAAAATAGCGACGGGTTTGAATAAAACCGTCGCTAATTCAAAATTAGCGACAGTTACAGAAACCGTCGCTAGTTCAAATTAGCGACGGTTTAGATAAAAATTAGCGACGGGTAGCAATGAAGTCCGTCGCGAAAATTAGCGACGGTCAGTAATCAAGATTTCTGTCGCTAATTTGTTTCAAAAAATAAAAAAAATACTTTTAATAATTTAATAAATCTAAAAGAAACTAATATTCCAAACTAAAATCGTATAAAAGGAAAAAATTTTAAGTGTTATGAAGTAGTAAAATCGTGTAAAAGAGAAAAATTTTAAGTGCTATGAAGTGGTTAGAAAAATTTTAAATGTTGTGTGAAGTGATAAAATTGTGTAAGAGAAAAAAATTTTAAGTGTTGTGTGAAGTGATAAAATGGTGTAAGAGAGAAAAATTTTAAGTGTCATGAAGTGGTGAGAAAAATTTTAAGTGTTGTGTGAAGTGATAAAATGGTGTAAAAGAGAAAAATTTTAAGTGTTGTGAAGTGTTGGGGAGGAGAATGGATCGAAAATGGAGATATTTATAAACCGTTTGCGACGGGTTTTGGTTAAACCGTCGCTATTGGCGACGGTAAATGTTAAACCGTCGCATATTTTTATTTGGAAACTGTTTGGATTTAAACCGTTGCTAAAATTAGCGAAGGTTTTAAAAAATGTCGCTAATTTTAGCGACGGTTTTTATTAAACCGTCGCTAATTTTAAAGATGCGACGGGTTTTTTTAAAACAGTCGCTAAAATTAGCGACGGTTATTTTAAAACCGTCGCTAATTTAAAATTAGCGACAGTTTTGATAAACTGTCGCTAAATTTAGCGACGGTTGTTGAAAAACCGTCGCTAAATATTGCAACGTTTTCCAAAGCCGTTGTTGTTTGTCAAAAAACTACGCTAATCAACAACGGTTTCTTCAAACCGTTGTCAATTGTCCAAAAAAAACGCGCTAATAAACAACGGTTCATAGAACCGTTGTCGTTGACCCTAAAAAAACGCTCAAAGACAACGGTTCTATAAAACCGTTGTCATTGATCCCAAAAACCGTTGTCTTTGACCTCCTAAAGACAACGGTTTTTAAAAACCGTTGTCTTTGCCCCCCAAAAGACAACGGTTTTCGATAAAACCATTGTTAAAAAACATACGACAACGGTTTTTGTGAAAAACCGTTGTCGTATGTGCGTTGTTGTATGCAGAATTTCTTGTAGTGATAATTCGAGTCCACGAAGCCATCCAACGGTTGATCCCTCTCATCCTGTCTTCTGAACATTAGTCACAGATTTGTTGACCCTTTCCAATATATCTCCGTCCACTTCAGTGCTTCCCAGTGTAACTATCTTGGATTGGCTATGAACCTTGACTCTACACTCATAGAATATGCAAGATATAGTCGGCTACACACCATGATATACATAGTACTTCCCACAGCATTAGCATATGGTCTATTCTTCATGATTTCTTTCTCAGACTTACTTGTTGGTGACAGATCAATTGACAATCTAAGTGTTGTCCTATTGGAGTATTCACTTCTTTTGATTCATGCATTCTAGACCTTTGAAGCACCGTTCTGATATATTTGACTTGAGTTAGGAATAAGGTCCCTTTGATCCTGTCCATTTTAATATTCATCCCAAGTATTCTCATTGTTTCTCTTAGTTTCTTCATCTCAAATTATGAGCTTAACTTTCTTTTGAGAGCTAGCAAGTCAGTTTTAATTTTGTTTGAAACTAGCATAGCACAAACATATAGGAGTATGAAGATCTTGGGTTGTTCTATGTCATTTCTCAAGTATTCAGAGATGTCAAAATCGCTCCTTTTACAAAGGATTTGTGTCATAAATTCATCAAATCTCTTATACCATTGTCTAGGACTTTGATAGAGGTCATATATAGATTTCTTCAACAAAAACATTTTATCTCTATTGTTAGTTGTTATGAAACCTCAAGTTGATCCATGAATATGGTTTCTTTTAAGTTTTCGTGGAGGAATGCAGTTTTAACATTAAGTTGCTCCGACTCTAGTTCCAACTAAGTGACTAAGGCCAACATTAATTTGATAGATTCATGTTTAACATCATAAAATATATTTCATTGAAATCAACATCTTCTATTTGTGTAAATCTCTTGGCCACTAGCCTGGCTTTGTATTTCACATCACACTTCTATGATCCAATGTCTTTGAGCTTGAATATCAATTTACATCCCACCACTCTATGACCTTTTGGTTTAGTAACCAGTTCGCAGGTGTTAGTTTTCCTTAATTAACTTATTAATTCATTTATGGCTTCCAGCCATTTGTTCTTTTGTTTGTTTACTCCTCATGACTTTTTTATATGATGTTGGTTCAGAAGACTCTATAAGTTCAGCTACTGTTAGAACAAAAGATATCATTTCAGCTTGTCTAAATCTTTGCGATAGTCTTATTTCTCTCTCTTTTTTGTCCCTGGTTAGCATATAGGAGCTAACATCATCTCTTGAGATTGTTTCTTGTTCACCACGACTTATGTCCTGTTCAGTTTCAGTGAACTTGAGAGTTTCACCTTTGATATCCCTTGAGTTGTCTGCCCAACTTGTGTTTCTTTGTAGTGATTTTCTAGCGCCTTTAAGGTGTCCATATTTAATGATTTCCCCATCCTTAGTTCATCAAAGGTGATGTCTTTGGAAGGCCAACATTCAACAACACAGATCTAACTCTTTCAAATAAAGTTCGATTCATGCGTTCTGATAGCCCATTTTGTTGAGGCATTCCAAAAATAATCATGTTCCTAGAGATGCATTTCTGTTTTACAAAGTTGATTGAACATCTTAGAACAATACTCCAGTCCATTGTCTGTTCAGAGATGCTTGAGTTTCATATCCAACTGATTTTTATACAGGACCAACCATTACTTAAACTTGGTAAAAGCTCCATCCTTTGTTTTTTAGTACATAGATGCAAATTCTCCTTGAGTAGTCATCCACAATGGTCATGAAATAATTTCCACCTCTGTGTGTGGTTGTTCTTGAGGAAACCCAAATTTTTAAGTGAACATACTCAAATGGACTTGAAGTAATGTGTTTTCCATGTCCAAATTTTACTCTCTTTAACTTTCCTAATATGCAATATTCACATACTCAAATGGAGTAATATTGTTTTCCAAGTCTTTGACCACCAAAAGACAACGGTTTTTATAAAATCGTTGTCTTTTGCTTAAAAAAACGCTCTACGACAACGGTTTAAAACCGTTGTTAAAAAACTTTTTAACAGAAAACCGTTGTTGTATGTGTGTTATTGATTAGAAAATTTCTTGTAGTGTATGTTTTGATAAACAATGATCTGTTATATATATTACACGAATTTAGTTTATTGAGATAGATGAATGGAACATTGGATCGGGATATTATGGAACAGCTAACTTTGTGGACAGGACGTGTGAAGTTACACATTATCTAGATCCAATAATAGTTCTAGAAAATTATATATGTATTTTCAATTTCAAAATAATGAATTATCTTATTAAAATAAGTCTCGAACAAGGGAAATAGTATATCGTTATTCATATAATATATTATGTGTAATTTTATTTCATTAGTTTTCAGTTTATCATTTATTTTCACATTTAATTGTGAACCATATTGCCCTAGCTAGTCAAACGTAGGTAGGCAGCCATGTCCAGTTGCCACCTTCATTGTACACAGATGGTTCGCGTAATCCCATCGTTCTATTGCAGAACCGTGTATAGTTATTTTCTGAAACTAGAATCGAGTTCATACATACGGTTCGGTTTTTGGTTTTTAAAATATTAAATTATACATATGTGGAACCGTAACCACAACCATAGAATAATTTTAAATTTTAAGTTCTTGTAAATTACACAGACAGCAAAGTTAATTTACATATATATTTAAAATTTGACCCTTATTGTTTTTTTTAGTAAAAATCCAAATATTCATAATATTTTGTAACACAACTATCAAATACAATTATAATTAAACAAAAATTTAGATAGCTTTATTATCTCACCAGTTGTATGGTTATTAATTTTTTCTTGACCACTTGAATAAATTTTAATTGGATTCGATTCAGACCATACCCAAACATAAACCAAAACAATCAAAAACTGGAATAAGGTGTTCAGTTTTGGTTCCATCTTTTATTGAAATGGGAACAGTTGGTTCTACAGACATGGTCGGGAGTGAACTTAGTTACCATAATTCCCATATGTTTACTCGGCTAATTGAGGAACATTTAATATATTTTGTAGTATAAAGTTTTCATGCGGCGAAAAGTTGCACTAAATTTATATATCAATATTATTCTAAAAGAATAAAAACAATCAATATATATATGTGTGTATATATACAAAAAGTTTGATTTATGGTTGTGATTTTTCCAGGTAGCATGACCACATAGGGCCAACGTACAAAAAAAAAAAAAAAAAAAAAAAGAAAAAACACCAAATAAAAAAAAAAAAAAAAAAAAAAAAAAACTGTGATTTTGCGCCTTTTCCCACCTATAAATATCCCAAGGATCTTCCATCCCACTCACTTCCAGCTGAGGTTTAGGCAAACATCAAACAAGAAATTTTCTATGAAAATGGTCTCTGAAAATCAAGAAAACGTTGGATTTACAAAAAATACATGGAATTCGGTAAAGGGTTTGATAAATAAGCTCGTTAATGCTGTGATCTATGCCGCGAAAGAAGCCAAGAAACTGGCGGAGGACGATCCCAGAAGGGTCGTTCACTCATTTAAAGTGGGATTGGCAATAATTTTAGTATCTTTATTTTATTATTTTGATGATCCAATATACGATGGCTTCGGTGTTTCTGCAATGTGGGCAGTCATAACTGTTGTTGTTGTCTTCGAATTTTCAGTAGGTAAGTTTTTAAAACTCATATCATATTCAATCAACTTTTTACGTATAATCTTTGTTCTGTATAGTTTTGAACAACATTAGTTGTTGGCTTCCTGAATTTGCTCTTGTTTTTTTATTGAAATCTTGTTCTTGCTTATGCATTTGATAAATGGCAAACTTTTGTGTGATTGAATATCAGGAGCAACACTTGGAAAAGTGGTGAACAGAGGGATTGCAACACTTCTAGGTGGCGCATTAGGGGTGGGAGCACATAGATTAGCATGTTTTTCAGGGGACAAAGTAGAGCCTATTTTCCTAGGTCTCTCTGTCTTATTGATAGGTAAATTCGTCCCCGAAATCTAGCGATTTTCGAGTTTTTGAATCGAATTTTCATTTCATGAATTTGTTTGTTTGTTTGTTTTGCAGCTGCTATGGTGACATTTATGAGATTTCATCCTAAGTTGAAGCCAAGATATGATTACGGGCTAATGATTTTCATCCTCACAGTCAGTCTGATATGTGTTTCGGGATACCGGGACGATGAAGTATTAAATATAGCATATATTAGGCTATCCACGGTGTTGATTGGTGGTGCTGCTTCAGTTTTCATCTGTGCATTTATAAGGCCAATTTGGGCTGGTGAAGATCTCCATAATCTCACTGCTACTAATATTGAAAAGCTTGGGATTTTCTTGGAAGGTGCCTTTTTTCCTTCTCTATTCTTTTTTCCATTTTCTAATTTTCTGCACTATCTGTTTGTCTATTAATATATATCATTGTTTCATCCTTGATTTGGAGCTGGAATGATTGATCTTTGAACCTGAATGGAATTCACAGGTTTTGCAGGTGAATACTTCAAGTCGTTGGAAAGAAAGGATCAAGAGAAGACATCACTTGCTGAGTATAAGTCTGTTCTGAATTCTAAAGGCACTGAAGAATCATTGGTGAGTTATACAGGTTGATTTAACGCAAGAATCAAAATTGTTCTTAATACAAATGGGACTTTTATGCTCTATTTATATCTGAATTCTATCGAAGGAAACGATAGAAAAATTCGATCCTTATTGAATTTGGATGAAACCATAGAGTGATCACTGGTTAACTTTAGTGAGTTTCTGTAAATGCAGGTAAATTTTGCAAAATGGGAGCCGAGGCATGGTAAATTTAGATACCGCCAACCATGGGGCCAATACCTGAAGATTGGTGCAGTTACACGAGAATGTGCATACCGAATCGAAGCATTAAGTGACTATCTGAACTCAGAGATGCAGGTGAACTAACCTTTTTGTGATTTTCTTTAATCAGCATATAAAGCAACATGATTTATGTTGTTCAGCCATATAATATATGGATATTTTTCTTCATAATATCAATCTTATTCTAGATATACTCTTTAAATTTTTTAAAGAAGTAGTTGTTTGCTGTAGACGCCAATGGAAATCCGAGCAAAGATACAGGAATTGTGCACGAAAATGAGCGCAGAATGTAGTTGTGCTCTAATAGAATTATCAGCTGCAATCAAGAAAATGACTCGGGCAACTCCAGCTGATGCACACATATCTAATGCGAAAGATGCGTCCAAGAATTTGAAATCTTTATTCAAAACCAAACTTTGGCCTGACTCAGATCTTGTTGACATAATCCCTGCAGCAACTGTTGCTTCACTACTCATAGAAATCGTCTGTTGCACGTCCCAGATCGCGGATTCGGTGCACGAGCTTGCTTCTTTGTCAAAATACAAGTGCCCTAATGATGCAATGAGGCAGAGTCACATTGGGAAGGAGAAAATTTTACCCACTTCTAGTATGGAAGTATCCCATAATTTTAGCATTACAGTTGAGTGACTATGAATGGCGAGCCAGTGATACTAAAACAAATAATAATTTCTACCACGTAAGAGGCGACATTGTGTATAAAAATGTGAGATTTATTTCAGTTGAGAGAGGATTCATATTTCTTAGTCCCCGGTTCATATTTTTTCTCTCAATGAACAGGAACATCACTGAGCCTCGCGTATTTGCTTCTATAAAAAGTTCAATATAATTTGTGGTTTTATTCTATACAAAAAATCAACAATATTTTATACATTACAGACTCATTTTTTAAAAAAAATCTTACAAAAATAATAATAAAAGGTCAGAAACCGTTCTCTTTGGGGTAATGCTGGGAAGTGAATCGGGTCAAATTTGTAGTTAAAACTAAGATTATGAGTTAGAAAATTCTTAAGAGTTGCATAAAGCTGTTTGTTGGATCAACTGAGTTTTGAAGATTTAACAAACTGGACCAAACTAAATGGATAATCAGCTAAACTGAACGTGAGTTAAATTGAAGGTTTTGTAAGACCGTTTGAAACTTAACTGATATCTAAGTGTACCAAACTGACAGCTGAAGACCAACTGGTCTAAATATAATTGAGTTAACTGAAGAAACATTTCTGAAAAATCAATTAGATTACTCAGAGTTACAAAGCTGAATTATTGGATAAAGTCTTCAGTAAAACAATATCTGAATTGTCAGAAATCCACGAGCACTGCCTACAATACACGACTTGTCATTAGGGACAGTGACATGTAAAAACGGGATGAACGACAATCATATTTGAAATAGATATAATATTTAATTTTACTGAGTGTTGGATCCAAATCTATAAATAGAAGAACTTGTAAGTCAGTTAAGCTCCCTAGAATCATCGCATAAGTTCAAATATCCAAGCTTTAAATAGCCCAATTGTTTTCAAGATTTCTTAACACACCCTTAAGTATTATATCAGATAATTAAAGATCGATTTGTGCTTAATATTTTTCAATTCGAAATACTTGTAAACTGACAGTTAGTATACTGTTAAGTGTTGTTTAAGTAAGTAAGCTAAACTAAGAGTTTCAGTTAGACATTGATAAAGCTTTATTGAATCTGGTTGTTACAAAAGTTGTAATTTCCAAAGTTTTTTAGTCAACATCTATCCCACAAGGAAGAAGGGATGACATAACAGTTATTCAAATATCCGAACATCCAGAAACTTCTCTGTGTTTTTTACATTTCACTTAGCCTACTCTTGATAACCCAACTGTTTTTTTTACTTAGCCATTTTTGATAGTTCAATCTCGAGTCTAACTTCCCTCCGCACAAAACTTATCTCATTATCCAACTGACATTGACTCGGCGAGAATTACAAAATTCAAAGTTGTTAACCGAATCAAAATTCGAACAAACTAGTGTGATTGTTTATTCATCCCCCCTTCTAACCAATCACCCGATCCTAATAAGTGGTATCAGAGCGAGGCTAATTCTCATTTCTGAACACTGTCTATTTAATGGCTTCACTAAGTAAGATCTTCATGTTCTCCAAAGAGGATTTTGATTACTGGAAAATCAGAATGCAGGCTCACCTAGCTGCACAAGATGATTATATGTGGTACATCATTACTGATGAACCAATGACTATAATGAAGGATAATATAACGGTTGCAGTTACTGATGGTGCATCTCAGATGATTGAAAAGACCAGAGCTGAATGGACGAGTGAGGATAAAAAATAAGCAAACTTGGACAATGTGGCTAAAGACATACTGTACAAGAATTAAGACAAAAATACATTAAGCAAGATCAAGATGTGCAAATCAATCAAATTAATATGAGATAAATCGATTCGACTATGCAAGGGCAATGTTCAAACTAAAGAGAATAAATTATCTATCGTGATACCAAAGTTTAATGACATCAAGATGAAGCCTGGAGAGTCTATGTCAGACTTTGATGAAATAGTCAGTAGCATTGTGATTGAGCTATGTAACACCCTTATCCATTTCAAAAAAAATATATATATAAACTCTATAATGAGGAAGCTTTAAAATATAGACTTGGAGGAAAGTATGAGCTTTAAAAAATTTTGGCAAAGTTTCCCCGTAAAAAGGACTTGCCACCTGTCTCAAGCAAAATATTTCAAATATTGTCAATAAGACCACATTCCATATAAAAATCAAAATACTTATATTAATAACCAAAAGTAGCAAATGACATTATCAAAAACCATTACAAATCAAGTTTGCACTTCAAAATAACTTTTCAATTTTTAATATAAAATATACTTCATTATCATTTCCTCCAAGATTGGCACTAGTTCTTCTTCTTTTGTCTTGACACTCCGTCGTATCTATTCTTTGTTACCTGCATCTGCATCTCATGAACATAACTGAAATGAATTATAAAAACTCAGCAAGTAGACCTTTAAATAACAAGTACATATACCATAGTGTAAAGAAGGAATCCATATCATTTCTTAACCACAATATGCCATCAGTCAATAAAATTCATAAATAACAATTATAAGATGGCATCTATAGAACAATTCATTTTTTTTCATTTGTATGGCATTGATAGGTCATCCGTTGATGGTATACATGTACGTCTCAGTCAAAATCAGTCACAGTACATGTCATTATGTTGATCAACTTTCGTCAAGTGGGTTTAGAATTACCATAGGTAACACCACAATACCATATAACCATCAAGCCATAAAGACATTCATTGAAACATTTTATCAAACATGTGGTGTGCGTGCTAAAACCTTAGCTCATTTACTTTGCCATTGGCATCAATTCCATTTCTTTCCAATATATCAATACATACAATATACATAATCAATGAATTAAAGGAGCTAAAATCAAAAGAAACTTCATTTATCATATACATAGATCATGAGATGCATTCAAAGGAAAGGTCTACTTACAACCCAATACACAAGTGCTTGCTAAGTTCATGAGGGATTCCTACAACACAATAATAATAATAATGCCATCAATCATTAAATTAACAATCTTACCTCAACATCCAAACCAAATAACCCAATATTCTCCTTTCAATCACTAACCCAAGGAAACAAGCTTTCTTACCTTGCTCCTAAACTCTTGAGGAGAAGAACTTCTAATCGCCAAGCGAAGATTAAGGTTTCAACCAAAGATTAATTTCTTGGATGAAGTTGGATTGAAGAGAAATGAGGAACCCTAGCTTCCAAACCGTGAGAGAAGAGAAAAAGAAGGGAGAAAAATGAGTAAAAATGAATCCCCATTCGATTTTATGCCTCTCAAACTTCAAAACACGTTTTTTAACTTGTTGGGCGCTCGGGCGGTCACATATTACCGCCCTAGCGCCGACTTCTGGACCAAAACACCAAATTTTCAGAGCGAGGCGCGCTCGGGTGGTCAAATATTACCGCTCGAGCGCCGGTCTGCGCACAGCCACATAAAAGATTGCTCCGGAAATGCCTCTTCCCTTAAGAATTAGGAACAGTGGTAAACATAAAAGTTGTAGCCCTATGTCTTGGCTTGCATCTCCAATTGGTCTCATGTCATTTGAAGATCTGAGTAAAAATTTATGCTCAATCTCCCAACATGTGTCAGTACAGGAACGACGATGCGCAAGACAACATTCGGGCCACTTTTGGCACGTCTTTCCTAATGATTTGAACAAAACTCAAAACATGAAAGTTATAGCCTTATATCTTATCTTTCTAATGGAAGTGGCCTCACATCATTTGGATCATAATACAAAACATTATGCTAAAAACCACAACTACTGCCACAGTTTCACACCGTTTCAACACTTCCATTACCTATTTAACTCAAATTCAACCTTCTATTCTACCCATCCATTATCTATTCCATTCTATAACATTCATTACCATTCATATCATAATGTAAAGCTATAAACCATCACCATAAAATACCGTAATTCATAATAAATGAAATGAACGATCGATTATTACAATTCTCTTCCCCTTATAAAAATTTCGTCCCCGAAATTTTCCTCACGACGTAAACAAGTCAGGATAACGTTGCTTCATCTCTTCCTCGGGTTCCCATGTTGCTTCTTCGATGACATGATTACTCCATAACACCTTTACGATCGCAATCTCTTTGTTTCTAAGCACTTTAACCTTTCGATCCAGTATTTGTACCGGTCGCTCACGATAACTCAAATTTGGCATTAAGTCTAGTGGTTCGTGACGAAGCACATGAGTTGGATTCGATACATATTTACAAAGCATTGAGACATGATATACATTATGCACCCTATCCAAATCCGGAGGCAAAGCCACTCGATAAGCTCGCTCGCCAATTCTGTCAAGAATCTCGAAAGGTCCAATAAAACGAGGACTCAACTTTCCCTTCTTTCCAAATCTCATAACTCCCTTGAGAGGAGCTATCTTAACAAACACATGATCACCTATCTCGAAAATCAAAGGCCTTCTTCGAACATCTACATAGCTTTTCTGTCGAGACTGAGCCGTTTTCATTTTTTCTCGAATCAATGCTACAACATCAACCATTTGTTGAACCAACTCTGGGCCTAGCATCTTTCTTTAGCCTACTTCAACCCAAAACAAAGGTGATCGACACCTTCTCCCATACAAAGCTTCATAAGGTGCCATGCCAATCGAGGACTGATAGCTGTTATTATATGTGAATTCAACAAAAGGCAGCTTCAAATCCAAACTTCCAGGAAAATCAATAATACAAGCCTATAACATGTCCTCAAGAATCTGAATAACTCGTTCTGATTGTCCGTCACTCTGAGGATGATAAGCTGTGCTGAAGGCCAACTTTGTACCCAAAGCTCTATGCAAACTCTTCCAGAATTCAGATGTAAATCTTGGATCACGATCAGAAATGATTGATACTGGTATCCCATGAAGTCTAACAATCTCTTGAACATAAGCCTCAGCATATTGATTCATCGAATAAGTTGTCTTCACAGGAAGAAAATGTGATGACTTGGTTAAACGATCAACAATGACCCAAATTGAATTATAACCTTTCTGCGTCCTCGGAAGTCCAACAACAAAATCCATTGTGATGTGTTCCCATTTCCATTTAGGTATCGGCAATGACTGCAACAAACCTGCAGGTCTTTGGTGCTCAAACTTAACCTGCTGACATGTTAGGCATTCAGAAATATACAACGCAATATCCTTCTTCATACCTGGCCACCAAAAGAGTCGACGCAGATCTTGATACATCTTGGTACTACCTGGGTGTATCGAATATGGTGATGTATGCGCCTCAATCAAAACATCTCGTCGAATATTATCGCCGATAGGAACACAAATTCGACCTCTGAAGGTCATCAACCCATCACTGTTAAAACCAAACTCAGAATTTCCTTTCAGCTCAGCCTTAGATTTCATTTTCAGCAATTGATTATCATTTTGTTGTCCATCTTTAATCCTGTTATTCACAGTAGGTCGAATCACCAAAGCTGAAAGTCGAGCTATCGTACCTTTCTCGACCAAAGCGATCTCATTCCTTTGTAAGTCCAACAATAAAGGTTTTTGAATCATAGAACTCAACACAACTGCTGACTTCCGACTCAAAGCGTCTGCAACTACATTCGCCTTCCCAGGGTGGTAACTAATAGTGCAATCATAATCTTTAACAAGTTCCAACCATCTCCTCTGACGCATGTTTAATTCTTTCTGAGTAAAAAGATATTTAAGGCTTTTATGATCTGAGAAAATCTCACACCTCACTCCATATAAATAATGTCGCCAGATCTTCAAAGCGAAAACCACAGCGGCCAACTCAAGATCGTGAGTCGGATAATTCTTTTCATAATCCTTCAGCTGACGGGAAGCATAAGCAATTACCTTACCACGCTGCATCAATACAGCACCAAGTCCTTTCTTAGAAGCATCAGTGAACACTACAAAGTCTTCAACTCCTTCAGGAAGTGACAACACTGGAGCCGATGTCAATTTATCCTTCAAATCCTGACAACTTTGTTGACACTCATTTGTCCATTCAAATTTAACTGTCTTTCTTGTCAATGTGGTTAATGGCAGGGCTATCTTTGAGAAATCAGCGATGAAACGACGATAGTAACCTGCTAAACCAAGAAATTTTGTACCTCTGCAACTGTCGTAGGAATAAGCCATTTCCTCACTGCTTCTATCTTTGTTGGATCCACGGTAATTCCATCTTCAGAAACAATATGGCCTAGGAAAATCACTTGGTCCAATCAGAACTCGCACTTCTTTAACTTGGCATATAACTGGTTGTCCCTCAATTGCTGCAACACAGTTCTCAAATGTTCTCGATGAAGTTCTCGAGTCTTCAAATAAACCAGAATATCATCAATAAATACAATGACGAAACTGTCCAAATAAGGCTTGAAGACTCGATTCATAAGATCCATAAAAACTGACGGCGCATTCGTTAATCCAAAAGACATTACCAGAAATTCATAATGACCATACCTAGTTCGAAGAGCAGTCTTAGGTATGTCATCTTCTTTCACTTTCAATTGGTGATATCCCGATCGCAGATCAATCTTGGAAAATACCGTTGCCCCTTGTAATTGATCAAAAAGATCATCAATTCGTGGCAAAGGGTACATGTTCTTAATTGTAACTTTGTTGATCTCTCTGTAGTCAATACACAAACGTAGTGACCCATCTTTCTTTTTCACAAACAATACTGGTGCCCCCCATGGTGAAGAACTCGGTCTAATAAAACCCTTATCTAACAGCTCTTGCAATTGGTTCTTTAATTCTTTCATTTCAGTAGGTGCCATTCGATAAGGGGCTTTAGAAATAGGAGCAGTACCAGGTACAACATCAATGACAAACTCGACTTCTCTATCGGATGGCAACCCCGGCACATCATCGGCAAAGACATCCAAATATTCTCGAACAATTTCAATATCATTCACATCCACATTATANTCTATTACTGCACGATACGATGATAGCCAATCCATACCCAAAATCACATCAAACTCTATCATAGGAATCACAATCAAATCAGCAAATAATGTTTCCTCGTTCACTTGAATAGGACAAGCTCTAACCACACTTGTTGGACAAATCACATCACCCGAAGGAAGCATAATATTATACTGGAGATGTTCACATATAGGTGCAATATCCAACGATCTCATGAAAATTTCAGACATAAAAGAATGCGTAGCTCCAGTATCAATTAAAGTAAGAGCTACTTTGCCTGAAATTATAATATTACCTGATATAACCGACATATCAGGATTAACACCCTTTTTGGTCAAAGAGAAAATGCACCCTTGGACTCGTACTCGGCCTGAAGATTGGGTGCAATTGATGGCAATGTGACCTGCACCCCCACATCTATCACATTTGTTGGTCCCTACAAAGCATTCACCCTTGTGTGGCTTGCTGCATTTGGGACATAAAGGCCTATTCGTCTCAGACTGAACCACAGGAGCTTTACCTCAATGTTCTTCTTTTCCTTTTCCTTTATATCCCCCTTTCCAACTTTGATTTGAAGCTTGGCTCTTTTGATTAAAGCTCTGTCTTCTCAATTGCCTTCCTTCTCAATCTCTTTCTCGTCCTGTTCCGCTAAAAGAGCTTTCTCCACGATCTCTTTGTACGTTGCAGCTTTAGACATTCTGACATCCCTCCTGATCTCAGCTCTCTAACCTCTCATGAAGTGTTCCCCTCGATCTTTGTCATTCGAAGTAATAAAAGGAACGAACAGACATCCTTCTTCGAACTTCAATATATAATCATTCGCATTCAAGTTGCCTTGCTTTAGTTCCAAGAACTTCTTCACTTTCTGTGTCTTGACATCCGTGGAGAAATATTTGTCATAAAATAGCTCCTTGAACTCATTCCATTGGAGGGTTTGAACATTAACAGTTACCTTCGTGGCCTCCCACCAAATGCGTGCAGTCTTGGTCAGAAGAAACACTGCACAACTAACTCGATCATTATCTTCAACGTGTAGGTAGTTAAAGATTGCTTCAATAGCTTTAACCCATTCCATAGCTAAGAAAGTTTAAAAGATTAACTTTGACATTCAAAACATGACGTGTGCGTCGTATAATTCAGATCCAAACATAGGATGTTTAGGATTATATACCTTTTCGTTCTAAATTTTGGACACCAAACTATTCCGGATTAGCAGATATGGACTTTCTTGTAAGTCTCTACGAACGATCATATTGATTTTCTTCGTTCTTCAATCCTCCAAATCAAGTCCACGATTGAAAGATGTGTCCCCAGGTCTCACTAGATATATAGACAAAATTTTGTGTTTGGATCAACCGTTGGAAGGCGGCATTCCGACAGTGAACGACGAAGTTCGACAGTGAACGACGAAGTTCGACAGTGCAGAGGTGGACGTGTGGCAGTGTCGTGGTTGTCTTGACCGTGATACTTTTCTCCAAGGAGGTCGGTATTGGCTTTTGTGAGGGGGAGAGATGGAAGGAAAAATGAAGTCCAGATTGTGTTGATTGATGTGTGTTATCGACTATTGAAAACATATACATATAAGTATAGTCTCTCAACTATTCTAGAATTCCCCTTCTACTAGGATTAGGTGATTTCCCATTGTAAAAACTCCTATGTTGTATTTTCAACTTTTGACAACACATGATATAATTAAATAATAATTATTTAATTAATTGATTCTAAAATTTTCAACAATATTCCTTGAGCAATTTGACTAGATTTTCCATGTTCGTTAATCAATCATTTTAGGATTATCGATTCATCATATTTCCAATCAACGAACAGAAAGCGCCGATGTGACGAGAGTACAAAACTCATTAATATAATGAAAAATAAAAATTTTGAATGTCAAAGTTTTCAGCTGTTCAATTTGGCAGTTGCTTATTTTGGAACTCCTTCACAAAATTAGATAGTTGCACTGTCCTAATTTAATTAGCATCTAAGCCAACTTCCACAACTTACAAATATGGAATACACTTATAAACTCTTTCATAAGAAATATGTTTGATCTACATCAAACTTAATAATCAAATTCAACTCCTTTACTTTGACTATCTCAATGGGAACATAAAATTCAATATTTTTGTGAGTCTCAATGGTTCGGGGATACAAATAGTGTGGATTCACAACTTCATGTAATTAAGTACAACATTTATCCTTATTCGGGCTTACCTTAATTAACCCAATTATTTTCATCAACTCGTTGATCAAGAATATCATAACTCAAGTCTTATTACAATCATCGGATCATGGTAAGAATCATGGTAAGAGCACCAAGTAGCATCACCCCATGATCCCTAGGTATCATTGATACTGTCTGCAAAAACCAATAAGCTATGGCTAGTGTACAATACAGTCATTTTATCTCAGATATCTCGATCGAATCTGCAACCATTGGTATATTGAAATTCGTATATGAATTTGATAATGATATGATGTATCTTTGAGTGATTATAGTGGAATCATGTGTGGAACAAAGAAAACATTTTTCAGTAAAGAACAACTCATATTCTGACCAGATATCTCTTGTACTATAAACTCATCAGATCACATAGGATAATCATATATACCCGTAGGTGAGAGGTGAATCCACAACTACAATGCATCGGCTCTTACTTATGTCGGAACTGCACCCGACCTCGCCACATGACAACCCTCGTGTAGTCGGTAAATGAATAAAAGTATAGTGCTAATACGTAGAGTCTCTATGTTATCTCGGATCAAAAGACTACTGGTGTACAATCATGACTGTGGGCTTAATTCACTCGATATCTGATAACCACTTAAAAAGTTTGAATGAGGGTTGTTCAATGCAATCATAATATGATCACCAATTTGTATATTTGGACATCTTCATGCTTATACCAATGGACATTGGCGTTAACATCATAAATGCTAGTCTCGATCTCGAACGACCTTTATCCTTATTTTATGCAGCTGAATCGACTAAGAACGAATTTAGAATATACAATACACGTCTTAATGAATTCCATGGTCTAGGTTGCAAGATAGACCTTATAGTACTATAGTATATTTAAAAACTTTATCTAACTTACATAGATATACAGATAAATCAAATGTTATAGTTGGATAAAATTATAAAATATTACTACAAGTTGGTTTGCTAGACATCTACCCCTTCTTCCGAGCTTTCTGATGCATCAAAAACCTAGCCCAAATCGTAAAGCCCTAATTTCAGTATGAAATCTGAAATTTCAGTACCTAGATATGAAAAATCAAATGAATTCGATAGTAACGAAAAGAAGAAGAAAAAGATTAACCTCTGTTGGCTCAGCTCGGTGGTTTATTGGTGATGATTCTATATAGTTTCGTGGCATAAAAGACCACAGTGCTGAAAGATTTTATAAGCACCGTGATGGGGAACACCGGTCCAGCGGTCCTTCGGATATTGGAGAAGCTCTCCGAGACTGAATCCACGAAGTCTAGGCTTTGTTTCTCTTCAAGACTGGCATTATTTTCCTCTGTACTCTAACCTTCACTTCCGAATGACACAAAGAAGTTAGGTTTCCGTGTTCGATAACTTTGAGAGTATTTGGATTTAAAAACATCATGGTTAAATAATTGTTTTTAAGTTTGCTTTTAAAAATTCATTTTTAAGTAAATTTTTTTTTTTTTTGTAGTTTTGTGTTTGATATATAGATTAAAAAACACTTTTATTTAGTATGACTTATTTAAAAATCACTTAAAAGCTATAATTTTTGTTTTTGAAAAAGAGTTATTTTATTTTAATTAAGTACTTTTAAAAGTACTATAATGCTTATCCACACACATATAAAAATACAAAAAAAAATTTAAAAATATATTGTTAATAAAAAAAGCTATTAAATCCAAACGGACTCTTTGAAGCCCAAAATCCATTGGTTATTTTCCTTCTCCTCAACACTTTGAAGCACAAAATCTCATCAATGGGGGTTGAGAACCAATGTCACAATTATTTTTTCCAATTAATTAACAACTTAAAAATTCAAAAAATACGAGCCAATAGAAAATCGTTGTCTTTGACTTATAAAATAAATGATCATAGATAATGGTTTACAAAAACAGAAGTCTTTAATAAAAAAAATTAAAGACAACGATTTTTAAAATCTGATGTCTTTGACTGGAAAAAAAATAATAGACAAGGGTTTTTGAGAAACTAATGTCTTTGTTAAAAACAAACGCTCAAAGACAACAGTTTAATAATTAAACCGTTGTTTTTTTATATATTTTCTATTAGTATTTTTCTTGTACTGATGTTTTGTGGTGTTTTGCTGGAGTGTTCAGGTGGAAAGAAATATAGTGGTTTTTCAAGGAAACTTAATTACCTTCGAGTGATGAGGTAGTGGCAAGAGCAGGTTGATCGGTTTTTAACTTTTTCTTACTGCCGCGTGCTATACATCCAGCCACCAGATTAGCTTTGATCATTCAAAAGTGGCTGCCACCTCATGCAGGCTTCATAAAGATAAATCTGGATGTTTCCCTCAAAGAATCTAAGGATTACTTCAGTGTTGGCATGGTTTGTAGGATCACGTGGGGTGGGATTTGTTTTCATGGCTTTTGGAAAATGTTTATCCGGATGTTTCTTCCATCACCTCGCGGAAATGATGGCAATCAAGGAGGCCCTTTCACTCGTAACTCACGTTGGGATGGACTCGTTGGTTGATTGAATCAGATGCCCTTGTAGTGGTTCAAGTAATTCCTTCACCATCACCGTTCATGTTAGATTATTTTATTAAAGTGCTTAAAATTATTTAATTGTGGTCAATATTTTCATCAAGATAAATGTGTAAGACGTCAAGATAAATTAAGAATATTATATGCATTAAGATAATAAATATCTTAAGATAAATACAGAACAATGTGGATTAAAATGATAAATATTTTAAGATTTGATTTATCATATCCGGATATGTGTTATCAAGATATGTTACAATCAATTTAAACTACTCGATAGTCAGTACGAGTTGTCTATAAATAATGGCATGCATGGTCGCTAAATCTATGTAGGTATTCAGAAATACACAATCTATACGATTGCATAAAGGTTTTGAAGATCTATGTTTTCTCGTTTTCATGTGTTTTCTCGTTTTCATGGGTTCCCTCAAGTTCTTGTATCAAATTCAACAATATTAATGGCTAGATGTTAGAATTCATTCATGTTTATATTTACACATATCGATATTTATGTGTGATCATGTTAGTGCGTATGTATATCAAATTTAGTTCAATATAATGTTAAATATTTTCTAACAATTGGTATCAGAGCGGTTTTATCTCCCATTGGTATCAAAGCGGTTTTGTCTCCAATCAATTAATTTTGATTGTTGAGAATTTCAACTTTTAAAATTAGTTGATAGCCAAATTATTAATTTGAGAATTTTATTCTCAATTTTCAGTTTAAGTTATTTTCAAATTAAGAATTTCAGAATTTTGACTTATAGTTATGTTGTATTGTTAATTTATGTAAATTATGAAAATTCTAAAATTTTGTTTTAAAAATATTGTCATTCCAAGATTATGATACTACCTTATTTTGAATTTTTTTCATGAAATATATTTATGCAAAAATTATGTGTAACTATTGCTTGGTTATTATGAAATTTTAATATTATGATTCTCATAATCATACATGCAAATAAAATTTAAGAATGCATATTGAGATTCACATCATGTTCATATTAAATTATATATTTTGTTTTCCTATAAATTTATATGTACAAATTAAGTTAAAATGTAAATAATAAGGTTACCAAATAAATAAAATTTTGGCTTATAAAGATTCATAACATGGATAATTAAGTAATAATAATTATGAAATACTCATGTAAACATAACCTGGAGAGTTATTCATAAACAAGTTTAAATTGCCTTGAGTTGTCACCGATCTCCCTGAGGAACGTTACTTTGTCTAGGAATTAGGTACTCAAAGGGTCTTAATCTTATCTATCTTTCATGTGAGCACTTTTGAAAATTGTTTATTGTATTATTAAATAATTATTATATAAATAATTAAGTAAAGTAAAAATTATATCAAGTGAACTCGTATAATTTTAAATAATTAAGATTTGTCACAAAACTCTTAATTATGCAAATTATATATTAAGTGGTTGAGAATCACATATATTAAGGACATTTATGATGGTAAATTATTAAGAGCATAAATATTTATAGGTTTGAATTTTATGTCTTAGTGAATCCTATAATTTTAATTTATTAAAGAATAATCACAACATCTTTAATTGAATTAAAATTAAACATTAATTTTTGAATCATATTTAGATGTAAAAGACTAAAAATTATTTATCATTTTGGTAATACTTGGAGATGAATAATTATGGAGAATAAATATTTTAAGGTAAAGAATTAAATATCCTAGTGATTCATATGATTTTAATTAATTGAAGAATACCCACAACATTTTCGAATGAACTAAAATTATACATAAATTAATTATTAAAAATCACATTTGGTCATAAGATATATAAATTATAAATAATTATATTTGAATAGTAAAATTTATCCCATAGAAAATTTTATTGTGTTAAATATAATTAATTAAGATATGATATTGAATTATTTTCTAATTTACCCACTTAGATTAATAATGGATATAATTCAGTAGTTACATCATTAAATTATATGAATCTATTTTAATTAAAAATTTAGCCAACGAGCAATTTTTATGTCAGTAATTTATATTTATAACATGATTTACATAGGTAAAACATGAAATATGTTTTATTGCTTAATTTGGTGACATTAGCATGTATTTTATTTATTTTGCATCATTTTTCAAGTTAATTACTCTGATATTAATTGTGAAATTTCCAAAATTCAAGATTTTAATTATTAGGTACGGAAAAGAGAAGATTATTCTTCATTAAGTTTAATGAACACTGATTATGATATTAGGAAATTTGAACCACATATCATTTAAAAACTAGTTATTAATGTGATGATCTTTATGAAAAGTAAAAGAGATTTAATAGTTTCTTATGTGGTTTCATTAAGGTCAATATTTCTCCTGAGATCACATGTTCAATAAAAAAAGTAAGTTAGTGTCCACACAATCACAAGCACCATAATTATATATTTTTCTTTTTGTAAAAAAAAAATCTCAACAATATTCGAGTTCATGACCATGTCATGCGCATAACGATATGTAACAACTCGATTTAAAAATATTGAGGCTAAGATCTTTGAAATATTTCTAGTTCACGATATTTTGAATGCTCTCGCTCAACATTATTACACATTTAAAATCTTCTAAAACACACATAAGGTTAATGGTAAATAAATGAGATTTTGACCATATGTGCTTAAGAAGATGGTGGACTTTTGTGCAAGAGGGATAATGTGTATACATGACTACTAAACTCTCATTAGTTATGATCCAAATGGTTAATTTTAGTTAAAACATTTGGTGGATTAATTATGATATGTATTCCATGTTATCAATATCGTGCAAAGATTACAATACTCAAAGAAGCCATTAGGATGTTATTCATACATCTATTCAGTGAATTAGATGATCTCATGTATGCAGGCTATTGAGACTTGCATCGTGCTTTTATATTTGTAGTTGAAAATAAAAAATTTGAAATATTTTATTTCAGTTTCAACACTATCAGATAGATATTCTTTATTTTTCATATTTATCATTTAGTTTATTGTATAAATTTGATATTTTTTTAAGTTTTACTTTGTCTGATGTATTTTTACATTAATTTATAAAAGTATATCCATTTTTGCATGTTCAAAAAAATATTGGTATTAAGAAATGTGTTATAAATTAATATTACTGTAACGTCTCGAAAATTTGAAGGTCCACATGAACTACATGCATACAAGTTATTAAATTTCTTGTGTATTTCATTTAATTGTTTTAATTGCATAAATTAATTATGTTGTGCATATTGACATGTTTAAAATATACTTTTCTGCATGGTTGCATTAAAATGTATTTTTAAAGGTTATTCGAGTTGCGATCGAGGAACGGAGACCAAGGGCTGAAAATGGAAAAAAATTTTATTAGATAATTGTTTTTAATTATTTAAAATAAGAGTGATGCTTTTTCTTATTTTTAAAAATAAGTGTTTTGAGATGATTTTACACGCGGGGACGTAATTTTTATCGGTATACGATTTTCGTCAAAAATATGAACGTTTTGACAATCTGGCAAATAATTTCACAAAATTTATTAAACGAAATAATTTTATAAAGGACTAATGGGATTATTGGGCCTAACTAACCTTGTTATTGGGCCTAAACTATTATCAAGTTTTATTTTAGCAAAATTAAGCCGAAAAACCATACCTTTATCTATATGTGTTATACTCCCCACACCATAAACAATTTACAAGACCCCTTCTCCCACCAATACATGGCACAAACGATTCTCTCTTCAAGGAAAGCATCGAATTCATGTTCTTGAGGATTTCAGCCAAGGTCCTTACGTCATCGTTCTTCGATTTGTCAACGTTTATTAGTGCGTTAAAAACGCAAAGACACGTCATATTCTTCCTTTTACTCATCCATCACACCATAATATGAATTTGTATATGAATCGCATGAAAAACAAGTTACACTTTTTATTATTTTCGTAACTATGCATATACATGTGCCAAACTCGTGATTTTATGTTCTAAAACATGTTTTATATGTGCAAGAAGGGGCTGCCATGATCATGAATTGTTATGGGATGTTTTTGCATGCCTGAAGGAGTCCTAGAACACACGCAAACACGCTGCACACGTACATGAACTAGCTGGAACCGTGGCTTGCATTTTTGGGGCCAACACTACAAGAAAAATCGGTTTTAACAACACATCAAAGACAACGGTTTTTATTAAAACCGTTGTCTTTTTACTTTTAACAACGGTTTTAACAAGAATAGTTGTCGTAGCCTAAAAAAATCCGCTCAAAGACAACAGTTTCTTTAAAACCGTTGTCTTTGATATATCTACGACAACGGTTTTTACAAACCGTTGTCTATGAGCGTTTTTTTGGGCTACGACAACGGTTTTTTAAAAACAGTTGTCTATGAGCGTTTTTTTTCTAGCTACGACAACGGTTTTTAAAATGTTGTTTATTAGCATTTTTCTTCAAGTTACGACAACAGTTTTTTAAAAACCTTTGTCTTTCAACTGGTTTTTCAATAAATTTATTGTCAATATTACATTTTGCGATCGTTTAAGTAAAATCTGTTGCTAAAATTTGCGATGGTTATACTATACCGTCACTAATTTAAATCTTGCGACGGTTAAAGTATAATCGTCGCCACATTTAGCGACGGTTTTAAGCAAAATCGTCGCCGATTTAAATATAGCGACAGTTTGTAAAAAGTGTCGTTAAAATTAGCGACGGTTTTTGTATAACCGTCGCTAATATTAGCGACAAATTTGGTTATACCGTCGTCGATCTATAATTTGCTACGGTTTATACATAACTGTCGCTATATTTAACGACGGATTTTAATAACCGTTGCTAAATATAGCGACAGTTCTTGTATAAGTGTCGCTAATTTTAAATCGACGACATATAGAAAAATAACCGTCGTTATTTACGACGGTTAAAGTAAAAAATGTCGCAAACTGTCTATAAATATGCCCACCCTCGGTCCATTTGCTACCATATCACTTCACAACACTTAAAATTTTTCTCTCTTCCACAATTTTAGTTTCGATTTTCTCTTTAAAGTTTAATAAAATTTTAAAATCAAGAATATAGTATTTTCGACGATAAATCAAGAATATAATTAGCATATTAGATTGTGAGTTTTTTTGTATATTTATTAAAATATTAAAAGTGAATTTTTTTTTTATTTTACTGAAAACATTAGCAACGGAAAGCATACAAAACCGTCGCTAAAATTAGCGACAAAGTTATAAAACACAGTCGCTAACTTTAGCGACGGTTTAATAAACTGTCGGTGTTTAGCGACGGTTAAATTACGACCGTCGCTAATTGTAGCGACGGTTATCGATGATGTCCGTCGCGAATTAATTTGCGACGGTTATTTAAAAACCGTCGCAAATGGTAACTACCACATCACTCCAAAACCATTGTCTTTCAGCGAATGCTTTAACCACAGGACCTCGCTAATTGTAGCGACGGTTATCGATGATGTCCGTCACGAATTAATTTGCGATGGTTATTTAAAAACCGTAGCAAATGGTAACTACCACATCACTCCAAAACCGTTGTCTTTCAGCGAATGCTTTAACCACAGGATCTTTAACAACGGTTTTATATACCTACGACAACGGTTTTTCACCGTCGTCTTTAGACGTCTATGACAACGATTTTTCACCGTTGTCTTTGAGCACACCTTTTAACCAAAGGGCTTTTAACAATGGTTTTATTTGACCTACGACAACGGTTTTTAACCGTTGTCTTTTGCTTTTTTTTTAGTAGTGCAAGGTTCGAGTTTAAGGGGATAGGCTTTGCAGGGCTTGGCTTGGGACATGGCTAGGTCATGGTCTGAGTCAGGGAATGAGTTCTAGCCACGTTAGGACTCGATTCGAGTGGCTGGGAAGAGTCCTAAGAAGCTAGGACTCTACCCGAGAGCCACTCGAGAGGAAGGCACACGATGTCCAGCAGCGCGCAGGGAAAAGAGCTCGGCCAGGGGGCTTCGGGCTAGGCTAGGTTAGGTCCTTAGGATCCTAAGAGGGTGCACAAGGTTCTGGTTCAGGGGCTGGTCCAATGGCTAGAGTCCTAGGTGTGAGATCGAAGAGTCCTAGAGCTAAGGGTTTCTGGGCCGAGAGCTTGTTCTGATATGTGGCTTCGGTTTTAGGCTTGGGGTCGAGTCCTAGGGGTGCTAAGGGTTCACGAGGTTCCAGGGGAGAGCTGGTTTGAAGTTGGCTCAGGCTGGTTCGAAGATGGCTCGATGAAAATCGAAGTTGGTTCATAGGTTCCTTAGGTGGTTCGAATTAGGGTTTTCAATGAACAAAAATTCGAAACATGGCTCAACGGCGGTCAAGTCATTGTTCACGAGGGCTAATTTAATATAAAATTTATAGGTTTTTAATTTGGAAATTTTATATTAAAGTTTGATTTAATTCGGGATTAAAAAGCAGTAATATGTTCTAATTAAATATTAAATTAAAAGTCATCGATTTAAGCTAAATAAAAATATGAGAAAATTAATGTAAGCTTAAATAATTATTTGGGATGGTCTAGAGTCAACAGAATTAAGAAAATGTCAAAAACGTGAAATTTTACAACTATGGGTAAAACGATAATTTTACGTCTTAAAATTAGTAAACATCATGGTATTGCTCTGAATGTTGTTTTATATATTAAAAGGATTATTATAATTGTTTATGGAATTTTATGATGAAACGATAACGTTAAAAGACATGTTGTATGCTTGGTTTAAAAGAAAAATGCTATATGCATGTTTAATTTTATTAAGTGATGAGAATACGAAATGGTGAAGGAAGTGAAGTAATTGTGACTAATACGATGATATGATTGGAGATATGGTGAGGAAAAAGGCCCCAGAGGGAGCCCGTTTGCGGGAGAATACCTCAGAGGGAGCCCGACGATCGTATTTCCATTGACACAATATGTTAATACGTAGGCCAAGGCTCAGTTGATGGGTGAGAGTATCGCTGATGTCCCTGCTGCCCAGTACTATGATTACATGTAGATGGATTCATAACCCCAATACGAATACAAATACGAAAGTCACAATTAACGTTCTGAATTCAACGAAAAAAGAATACGTATATGTATACGAAGAATAAGAATATGAATATGGATATGAATATGAATATGATGAATATGAAAATGTTTATGATGATATGAAAATGTTTATGAAAAATGTTTATGCTTAAAGTTTATGCATCTTCATGAAAATGTTATTTTACCTACAAGTATTTTCACTATTGCCCGTGATCTGTATATGTAGTACTTTTGATCAAGATTATGGTTTTCTGAGTCTTTAGGCTCACTAGGTGTGATTGATGCAGGTGATTATGAAAATAATGGTAATGGAGGTCTTGATGGTTGATCTGACTGGACTGAAGGTGCACATAACCCGAGGACCAGTGCTAGTTTTCTGCAGTAATTATGATTTATGATTTTAAGATTATGTTAAAGATATTTTTACGACTTTGATTATGCTTGTGACTGGTTTTTGAGAGGTTGTTAGTTTTAGAAATTTTGCTAAGTTAGGATTTGAAAACGATTGACGATTTTATGATTCAAAATATTTCATTTGGATTTTTAAATGTTAGTTGGTTGTTTTATTTCTGAAATGGTGCAAAATTATTTATTATATATATGTATGTATCGGCCTGGTGAGGATATAAAAAAAATATTTCTAGTACTTTTTAAGAAAACGAATAGTGGACGTTTCAATTACTCTATTATATGACATCTTGATTTTGACTAGTTTTGACACTTATTTAGACTACATTAAAAGTAAGTGGTCCATTATTTCAAAGAAAGATGCTAAGAGGGATTTAAACATATTAAAGATCATTCATACGATTATTTATGGATTTATATGATCATAAATAGTTTATTACATTTATTTATGATTGTGCACCACATACATATTTCCACTTGCTTCATAATAACTATGAATTGTTGGATGTTTAACAAAAACATATAAGGTGGAAGTACATAAATGATATGAGATGAGATGGGGTAAATAAAAACTCTGGTAGATACATTAAGGATGGACATTGTGTGGCGCGTGATTAACCGCTCCAAACTTTTTAATTTCTTGTGAACTTAAAATCTCAGGATAATTTTGCATGTGTTAAATCAGATTCCAATGGTTGTCCATAAGATGGAATTTGAATTATAGAAAAGTTGGAAACCGAATTCGGGACATATACATGTTTGACTATGCTTTTCTAATTGGTATTTCATTGGATATTCTAACAGGTCTAAAGGAATATATATATATATATATATTACTGTCCATCGTAAATCATAAAGGCTGTGAAAATCAAGAGATGCGCAAATTTCTTGATAATGACTTGATTAGTTGGAGTGATCAAAATTTGAATATTGACAATTATGATGTTAATTCATCAACACAAGTTATATATTGATTGCTATTCATAATATCCTTCAAGTTAAAAAGTGTGTTGTGGGAACAATCATACAAATTTCACAAATTATTGATCTTGATCATGTGGATCTTAATGCTCATCAAGATATTGAGCATTCGGTTAAACAACATGATCTAGCTCTACGGGATTACAATCATTGATAATTTTGTCATCATCCAATTGTTTTCGAATGAGTCCATTCAACGATGTAAAATATCAAAATTTAATAAAAGAATCAATCAAAATGACAAAAGATCCTCTAATTTCAATTAAGAATCCGTTGGGGCTTTTAGCAACAGCCTTTCTAATTTTGAATGTAAAGTTTTGATGCAACATTAAAAATATTTAGTGGAATTAAGATATCAGCAATTTCAAGTAATTATTCTTGAATCTACTATTTATTTTGGAGCCGAAAATGATCCTGATATATTTTTACAAACCATGAGCAGTAAGAAATCTAATTTCTAGAATAATTTCATGAATGATAAGGAATTAAGTATATCGACATAAAGTATTATAGCCGTTGGAGAACACGTCAAGCCAAATAAAGTGGTCATTGAACACATGAGCTCCGAATTGATGATTCTTTTACCTAAAGGCATACAATTTAAGGAGTAGGTCTTTCATAAAACGGTCTCACAGATTTTATTCGTGAGACGGAAGAATCATGTTCATATTTACAATAAAAATTAATATGTTTGACATAAAAAGTAATACTTTTTCGTGGGTGACCCATATAGAATATTTGTTTCACAAAATTGACCCGTGAGACCGTCTCACAGGAGTTTTTGTGCAACTTAAGATGTTTAACGATCATGTGGTAATTAATTATTGACTTGGTTCCTAAACGATTTTTCGTATATATATTTGGTTTTGATTATGAAACTCATTTAGTTATGCCATTTCTCGTATTAAGTTATCTACATTTTCAGTTATCTCGAGAAAATATTAATTACGTTATACATATAATAAATAATTGGTTTTATTCATTAAGTTATATTAAAGAATATGATACATGTAATACATGGAAGATAAAACTTACTATAAGAGGGCATATTGCCATGATCCGTGTATTTGTTTCTTAACTCTAGATGATGATTGATTTCTTAAATATTCAGTAATTTGTAATATGCAGACAAGTGCAGACAAATTGGAAGAATGTTTTACTTTATTAAAGTACTTAAAATAATTTAATTGTGGTCAACATATTTCATTGAGATAAATGTGAGAGACATATAACATTTAAAGAAATAAATCAAGAATATTATATGGGCTAAGATGATGAATTTATTAATATAAATACAGAATATTATTTGGATTAAGATGATAAATATTTTAATATTTGATTTATCATATCCAGATATGTATCATCAAGATAAGCCACATTCAATTTAAACTTACTCGATGATGGCACAGGTTATTTATAAATTGTGGTATACAAGCTAGTGTCCCTAAATCTATGCAGTTATTCAGAAATACATAATCTATACAACTGCATAAAAGGTTTAGAAGATCTCTGTTTTCTCGTGTTCATGGGATCTCTACCGCTTCTGTCTCAAATTCAACATTAATAACCAGATATTAGAATCTGTTCATGTTTATATCTCCACATATCAATCATTACATGTTATATTTGTATGTACGTTGATTAGATTTAGTTCAATATAATGTTAAATATTTCTAACACATTTGCCATGGATGAACTATTAGCAGATGAACTTCTTCGACGTCCCTTCTTTCCGGCGACTACGACTACGACTACGACTTCTATTTCTCACTGCCCATGACTCGCCGACCATGCAACTCATATACTTGCTGGCACAAGCTTTAAACATTGATATGATTTTAAATTCCAAGACTATGTTCCTTTATTTTTTAATTATATTGTACGAACTGAAATATTATCCGTTAATATCATCTAGCTTTATATATTTATACAAAATTATATAAATAATATATAATATTATATATAATACAAAAACAATGTCGGTTCAATTTATAAAGATACTTTCTCTGAAACGCATGCTTCATTTGTTGTGCCCGTAAAGTAGTTAATGCGCTGTTATTCCTTTAATGTAAGTGGCGCACTATTGTATACACAAAGCATAATCGCGGCGCCTCTTATGCATATATGGAGCAAATGTCATTAATATAAATAATAGCTCTTTTATCGATTTGGTTCATACATGCACTGAAAAATAATATTTTCCGCGGGTTGAGTCGTGCCGAGTCTGAAATCCACACCAAAAAGTTGACCCGTGAGATAGTCTCACAAAAGTTTTTGTGTTATATAAACTATCCGGAAAATAACAAACTTACTATATAATTTCTAATGGTTTTCAAATCATGATCTTTAAAAAAGTTAGATACATTTGCCTCATTTGTATGAGATTTTACATCTAATTTTCATAAACACGGTGTTGAACATTTACTTCTCGTTCATCCAATACTGAATTTGAGATGGTAAACATGATATGATATCATCCAATACGTCATGCAGATATGCTCTATCTTGGGGGAAAAAATCTGGATCCACTAATTATTAATTTATTTTGAATATAATGAAAAATTGGTCAGTAATAAACATCACTCACATGTAGACATATGTACACGTATGAATTGGCTAATGAGAAAACATGAAATTCAATAATAAAAAAAAAATTATATGAGGGAACATAGAAATATTAATTTCACATAATCATTGCGATAATAATTCTTTATGTTGTCAAATTTCAATTTCAATTTTAATTTTAATTTTAATTATTGACAATTGTAATCGTTTTTTTAATAAAAAAATATTGATGTAACTGTACGTACGTTAACGTCACATCAGTGCATATTAATATCACATCAACGTCATGTTGAAAAAAACTAAAATTGTCAAAAAATATATATACCTGTTGAAATATTATTTAAAAATGTGTTAAATATTTGTGTTGAAAATGTGAATGTTGAATGTTGAAAATTAGGTAAAATTAGGTGTTGAATATTGAAAATTAGTGTGTGATGATGTAGGTAATGATGTATTTTATTTTTGGATTATTTGTAAAAATTTTCTATAAATAGATCTCTCATTTGTGAAGAAAATCACAATTGAGTTGAGAGAAAAATATTATAAAGTGTGTAGTGTGATAATTTTGAGAGTTTGAGATTTTTACTTTTTTACCGTAAATTTTTACTTTTTCACAACACGTTATCAGCACGAAGCTCTAAAAGTCCTCCATATTTTTCCAAGCTCCGAACAGAAGAAAAAGGTAACAAAAGTAATAATATTTATTTTACTGTTATTTATTTATTGTTTATATATGTAATATATAATATAATGTTATTGTTAGAAATAATAAAAATAATTTTTTCAAAAACTTGTTATAAATCCTGGGAGGATGTTAAGACGACATCCCACACTCCCGGTAAGGGATACGACAAGTATAAAAGCCTATAAGGTTTTTTAAACAAAATAACTTATGACACCTAATTATAATAATGTGATATGATATACATAATTATTTAAATATGACTAATATTATATACACCATATTATTACCATAAAATTATACAAATACATACATTTATTTTCTTATACACCAACGGTAATAAACGGTAACAAAACGGCTAGTTTTTGCTCTATAAATACAATCTCACAAATACATTCAATCACTCCAACTTTCTCTTCTTCTCTAAAAATTATTCTTCATCAAATTTTCGAAGAAAAAAAGAAGATGGCTTTCACGAGGTTATTTTTAATTATTTTGGTTATCATACTCACCAGTCTTGTATTTATCGGAGAATATCCTCCTCGTGTGTTTTCTTTATTTTTACGAATACTTGTACTTGTTGTTTATCCATTACTTTGTATTGCAATATTCATTAACTAATAAAATGCATCGTAATTTTTAGTACCACCATGGCAAACTTGGCAAAGCTCGAATTCATCGCTCTTGATATTACTGGGAAAAACTATATGCCATGGACTCTTGATGTAGAAATGCATCTTGAGTCATTGGGTCTAAGCGAGACCATTAAAGAAAATGGTATATCTTCATCACAAGAAAAAGCAAAAGCTATAATATTTTTACGACGACACCTTGATGAAGGTTTAAAATGTGAATATCTCATCGAAAAAGATCCCATGGCTCTGTGGAAAGGATTAAAAGAGAGATTTGAACATATAAGGGAAGTTATACTTCCGACCGCCCGTGATGAATGGAATATGTTAAGATTCCAAGACTTTAAAAAAGTCAGTGATTACAATTCAGCGATGTATAGAATAATCTCGCAGTTAAAATTTTGTGGACATGAGGTTACAGAATCGGAAATGCTTGAAAAAACATTTTCCACGTTTCACGCATCAAATATAACACTACAGCAACAATATAGAGTGCGTGGATTTGCGAGATATTCTGAACTCATCGCCTGTCTTCTTGTGGCGGAAAAGAACAACGAGCTATTAATGAGAAATCATCAGTCCCGACCCACTGGATCAACAGCATTTCCAGAAGTAAATGCTGTAAGTAAAAATGAATTTAAACCTGGAAACCAAAATCAAATTCAAAGACAAGGTTTTGGTCGAGGTCGAGGTCGAGGTCGAGGTCGTGGACGTGGACGTGGACGAGGAAGTGGTCGTGGTCGTGGACGCGGCCGTGGTTTTGAAAATAATCGAGATAGTTATTTCTATAACTCATCTCAAAATAACGTCCCAAACCATCCACAGAAAAGGCATCAAGAAAACATGAGTGTTAATGAAAATCACTCGAAAAGATTTGAAAGTTCTTGTTTCAGATGCGGTACTCCAGGACATTGGTCTCGTATTTGTCGAGCCCCTGAGCATCTTTGCAAACTTTATAAAGAATCGATAAAGGGGAAAGAAAAGGAGACCAACTTCACTGAGCGAAGTGACCGTTTGAGTGATTCAACTCATTTTGATGCTGCTGATTTTATGAATGATTTCTCTGGAAATGATCAATATGTTGGTGGGATAGAAATGAACAATATTGATGCTGCAGATTTTCTCAATGATTTCTCTGAAAATGAACAATATAGTGGTAGAATATAAATGTACAATAATTTATTTTTCATGTATTTATATGATAATGTTTTATTGTACAATTATGATATGTGTTATATTTAAATATGTATTGTCATTAATTTTTTTTCATTGCATATTTTTTGAAGTTCAAATATGGAAAATGCTATGAGCAAAGCTGAAGTTTGCATACCCGATAGTGGTACAACGCACACTATCCTCCGAGATAAAAGATATTTCTTGGAACTAAAACCAACAAAAACAACGGTGAATACAATATCAGGTCCTGTAGACTTGATTAAAGGATGTGGTAAAGCACAATTTTTGTTACCTAATGGTACAAAATTTTTGATCAATGATGCTTTATATTCACCACAATCGAAAAGAAATTTGTTGAGTTTTAATGATATATATTCCCATGGGTATGATACTCAAACAATGAATGAAGGGAATGAGAAATATATGTGTCTTACCACATATAAATCAGGAAAGAAATATGTGATTGAAAAACTACCAATGCTCCCTACTGGATTGCATTATACACATATACGTCCCATTGAATCAAACATGGTAATTGATAATTCTTCAATATTAACCAATTGGCATGATCGATTAGGACATCCTGGTTCAACAATGATGCGAAGAATTATAGAAAATACACATGGTCATCCATTGAAAGACCAGAAGATCTTTCAGAATAATAAGTTTCAATGTAAAGCATGTTCTCTTGGAAAACTTATTATAAGACCATCACCAGCCAAAATCCAAACTGAATCACCAATGTTTCTTGAACGTATTCAGGGTGATATTTGTGGACCAATCCATCCACCATGTGGACCATTCAGATACTTTATGGTATTGATTGATGCCTCCAGCAGATGGTCACATGTATGTTTATTGTCAACTCGAAATGTTGCATTTGCAAGATTACTTGCTCAAATAATAAAATTGAGGAATCAATTTCCCGATTATACAATCAAGAAAATTAGACTTGATAATGCTGGTGAATTTACTTCCCAGACTTTCAATGATTATTGTATGTCTATGGGAATCATTGTTGAGCATCCTGTTGCTCATGTACATACTCAAAATGGATTGGCTGAATCATTGATTAAACGTCTGCAAATGATTGCTAGACCAATGATTATGAAAACAAAGCTCCCTATTTCTATATGGGGACATGCAATTTTACATGCTGCTTCATTAATTCGCATCAGACCAAGTGCATATCATAAATACTCCCCATTGCAGCTTGCATTTGGTAAAGAACCAGACATTTCTCATCTGAGAATTTTTGGATGTATGGTGTATGTGCCTATTGCACCACCTCAACGAAAGAAAATGGGACCTCAAAGAAAGATTGGAATTTATATTGGTTATGATAGTCCATCGATCATTCGATATCTTGAACCACAGACAGGCGACGTGTTCACAGCACGTTTTGCTGATTGTCATTTTAATGAGGAAATCTTCCCAATGTTAGGGGGAGAACAGAAACATACCGAAAAAGAAATTACATGGTATGTATCATCATTGTTACATCTGGATCCAAGAACAAAACAATGTGAAAAAGATGTACAGCAAATTGTGCACTTGCAAAGAATAGCAAATCAAATACCAGATGCATTTGCAGACACAAAAGGGGTAACTAAATCATATATACATGCTGCAAATGCCCCTGCTCGAATTGAAATTCCGAAGAAACAAATTGAAGATAGTCATGATGTCATTAAACGCCTGAAGCGTGGAAGGCCAGTTGGTTCCAAGGATAAAAATCCTCGAAAAAGAAAATTCATAGAGAAACACAATGATCACAAAATAGAGAATGATGTTCCTGAAGAAACACATAATGATCACAAAATAGAGAATGATGTTCCTGAAGAAACACATGATGATGAAAATGTTTTGTCAGAACCACAAACTGACGAGAATCATGAAATCTCTATCAATTATATTAATACTGGAAAAATATGGAACCGAAAAGATATAGAAGAAATTGATGATATATTTTCTTATAATGTGGCAATCGACATCATAAATGATAATGAAGATCATGAACCAAAATCTTTTGGTGAATGTAAAAATCGGCAGGATTGGATAAAATGGAAAGATGCCATCCAGGTTGAATTGGATTCGCTAAATAAACGTAATGTTTTTGGACCTATAGTCCTTACACCTGAAGGTGTAAAACCTGTTGGATACAAATGGGTTTTTATTCGAAAGCGAAATGAGAAAAATGAAATAGTAAGATATAAAGCTCGACTTGTTGCACAAGGTTTTTCTCAAAGGCCTGGAATTGATTATGAAGAAACGTATTCTCCTGTGATGGATGCAATTACGTTTCGGTATTTGATTAGCTTGGCAGTATCTGAAAATTTAGAAATGCGTCTTATGGATGTTGTTACAGCCTACTTATATGGATCACTTGATAGTAATATATATATGAAAATCCCTGAAGGATTTAAGATGCCTGAAGCACAAAGTTCAAAACCCAGAGAATGTTATTCTGTGAAATTACTAAGATCATTATATGGGTTGAAGCAATCCGGCAGAATGTGGTATAATAGGCTAAGTGATCACTTGATGAAAAAGGGATATGTAAATAATTCAATATGCCCTTGTGTTTTCATTAAGAAAACAACATCCGGATGCGTAATTATTGCTGTATATGTTGATGATTTAAACATCATTGGAACAAATAAGGAAATTCAAGAAGTTGTGTCATACTTGAAAGAAGAATTTGAAATGAAGGATCTTGGAAAAACCAAGTATTGTCTGGGTTTACAAATTGAACAAAAAGAATGTGGAATATTTGTTCACCAGACAAATTATACAGAAAAGATCCTTAAACGTTTTAATATGGACAAATCAAATCCTTTAAGTACTCCAATGGTTGTTAGATCATTAAACATAGAAAAGGATCCATTCCGTCCATGTGAAGATGATGAAGATATTCTTGGTCCAGAAGTACCATATCTAAGTGCTATCGGTGCCCTTATGTATCTTACAAATTGTACAAGGCCTGATATATCTTTTGCCGTAAATTTATTGGCAAGATTTAGCACATATCCAACAAAGAGACATTGGAACGGAATTAAACATATATTCCGTTATCTACGAGGAACGACAGACTTGGGACTTTTGTATTCAAAAGATGCTAATCCAAGTATAATTGGTTATGCCGATGCTGGATACTTATCTGATCCACACAAAGCACGTTCTCAAACTGGATATGTATTTACTCGTGGAGGCACTGCAATTTCTTGGCGTTCACAGAAACAAACACTTGTAACAACTTCATCAAATCATGCCGAGATTATTGCACTACATGAAGCAAGCCGTGAATGTGTGTGGTTAAAATCAATGACTCAACATATCCAAATCTCATGCGGATTATCATTCGACGAGAAGCCTGTGATACTATATGAAGATAATGCTGCATGTGTTGCTCAAATGAAAGAAGGATACATAAAAAGCGACAGAACTAAACATATTCCTCCTAAGTTCTTCGCATTCACCAAGGAGCTTGAGAAGAATAAATGTATTGATGTTCGTCACATTCAATCAAGTGAAAACTCATCAGATCTCTTCACAAAGGCACTTCCTACGACAATATTCAGAAAGCACATATATAATATTGGGATGCGCAATCTACGAAATTTGTGAAGAATTGTTCGTGTCAACATGAGGGGGAGTTTACGTGACTGCACTCTTTTTCCCTTACTATGGTTTTTATCCCAATGGGTTTTTCCTAGTAAGGTTTTTAACGAGGCAGTATAAAAACACGTAATGTATACAATCATTATGATCATCATCACAAGGGGGAGTGTTGAAAAATTATTTAAAAATGTGTTAAATATTTGTGTTGAAAATGTGAATGTTGAATGTTGAAAATTAGGTAAAATTAGGTGTTGAATATTGAAAATTAGTGTGTGATGATGTAGGTAATGATGTATTTTATTTTTGGATTATTTGTAAAAATTTTCTATAAATAGATCTCTCATTTGTGAAGAAAATCACAATTGAGTTGAGAGAAAAATATTATAAAGTGTGTAGTGTGATAATTTTGAGAGTTTGAGATTTTTACTTTTTTACCGTAAATTTTTACTTTTTCACAACAATACCGGATTAATATTGAAATTTGATTAAATAGAGAACAAAATCGAAAAAAACAAATATATAGAACCAAAAATACGAATTTCTCAAATATATGTTTCCCTATGTAATAAAAATAATAATATAAAGAAAATGCAAACTCCACTATACTAGCTAGTGTAATTTGTTTGATTTTATTTTTCAAAAACTATTATTTGATTTCTATAATGTTAAATATTTTTTTATTAGTTTGGTATTTCTTTTAAAATTTGTGAACATAATGCCTAAACAAAAATACTTGTCCAGCCATATTATCCTGTTAGGTGCGTGCTATTTTCCATACTGAAATTTTTTACCAATTGTACATGTTTAAATTTTATTTACTTAAATAATATATTTTGTTATAAAATATTTAATAGCTTGTTATAAAAATCTGAAAGCAAGAGATCTCGGTGCGAATACAGGCCAACATCTATGATAGAAGTATCTTTAATCTCCATTATTATTTCTTATCTTTCTTAGATTTTTAGTTTGATGATTTTGCGGAAGAACATGTGGATTGTTATTTTCTTAAATTCGTCATGAACTAATTTAGTTGTTTAGAAAAATGATGTAGCTTGAATTGAGACTATGTCATTTATTTGAATTCTTCCCCATTTTATTTTTGTTATTATGGTTTAATTTTTTCAATTTGCTAACTATAGATTAAATGATTTAATATTTAGAATCTATCACTGGTAAGATAAAACTTTGAAAAGGATCGTAAGAAAATACATCGTGAGTGTTTGTAGAGTTCGAAAGGCGGCCTGTAACTTCATTGAAGCCAAGGAAAGAATTATTGTGTAAATTTCATTATTTGATGTTTGAATTTTTGTAGGAATACTGAATTCAATAGTTTGATAATGATCTTTATTTATCATTTGAGAAAGATAGAAATAATTAAGAAATTTTTTTCTAGTAAACTAGAAGAATTATGATATAGAAGTCGATAGGAATTGAACATAGTTGTCGGTAGAGTGAAATCGAACTTCTAGAATTTGTGAATCATTGAATTTTCTTCCAATTAACTCTTTATTAATTATTGCGATCTTTATTATTTATTGTCAAAAACCATAGTCGAAGTTATAAATAAAGTTAAGATTCTTTTAATTATAGTATTTAGTGTAGTTTTTGAATTATTCATTTTTTGTGGAACAATATCAATACTGTCACGCCCCGAAACTCGGGATTTGACACCGGCGTTGTTTAACAATCACACAATTGAAACAACCAGCCTCGTAGCATAGTATAAATCGAAAACCAGTTTATTATTCATAATTTCTCAAAAAAACAACTGTCTTTACAACTGAAATAAGATAAATTTGCGGAAAAGTCTAACATCAAATTTAAATTGTTAAAATTCAAAAATAATCATGTCTACTAATTATCATCCCCAAAACTGTTCCGATTCTTCTTCTTCTACCTGTTCTTCGGATTTATCTGGGAAAGGTTGTAAGGGGTGAGTATTTTGGGAATACTCAGTAAATGGGAGAATTATCGAACACCACATAAAATTTTTCATATTTTCAAAAATAACATATATTTACAACATGCTTTTCATAATTTTTAACACTGTAATTTTTCACCTTTCATGGTTTACTGACGTCAGTCACTAAGTTTTAATCCTCTAAGGGGGCGAGGTCGTAAAACAGTTCTATCCCACTGTTAAGGGCCATATGTTGGAATTCCACCCATTTTCAGGGAATCCTCACAGTGTCCTCACAAAAACGTAACAAGATTTTTAAAAAAACGTAGACGTTGTTCGACCGCATTTTTTTCTTTAAAAAGAAAAATACATAACCCAAAAATTTAAAATTTAAAATTTGCCCACTTACCTTGAATTCTTGAAAGAAAAATGTGAATAGCTAGGCTTGCTTGTACAGGAATTTTCGAAATTCCTACTGCAACGGCTGGACGGCGGCAGCGCTTCGCTGTGCTCGGAAATTCCTAAGGAGACTAGAGGGGAGTCTCGAAATTTTGAGAGAATTTTGGGTGTAATTTTCGAGTTATAGGCCCTCCTATTTATAGGGGTTGGCTGCTATCGTGATCGAGAGTTATAGTGCGTTTGAACTGTGAATCAAATCTAAAATCATGATATATCCGTGATCTAGGTAGATATTCGAAATCTCCTTCTTCCTTCCCCCACCTAGTTTTCGAAAATTCCCTAGTATATATTGTTAGATTTCGAATTCTAGGGATTTTATTCTCTTGCTTGATCTTTTATCCCGGTATCTCAATATCAACTTAAATCTTAGACATTTATCTGCTTATTTTCAAAATTCCTTCTTTAATTCCTTAGATTGAGATAAATTTATTCCTACCAAAATTTCAAGTTTACAAATAAATAATACTATCTTAATTTTGAGCTTCATAATTCTGTACACGATAAAATTATCTACACAACTTAGATAACCTTAAAACAAATCTTATATTCTGAATGATTTAAATATTAATATCTAAGATTACACCATCAAATTATTAACCTGATATTAAACTGATATGATCACGATATTACAAAATCACGGGTTTTACAAGTACTCAATTATATATTAAAACTTAACACTGTACATTAGC
The DNA here is from genome assembly GCF_012295235.1 of Primulina huaijiensis. Classification (NCBI taxonomy): domain Eukaryota; kingdom Viridiplantae; phylum Streptophyta; class Magnoliopsida; order Lamiales; family Gesneriaceae; genus Primulina; species Primulina huaijiensis. The sequence goes on along the minus strand of NC_133311.1, from coordinate 14,320,984 downwards.
GGTAAGAAATCACGCAACAAGATTTTGGCACCGTTATCAGGGAATGAATTATTTGAATTATGCTAATATTGTTACCGATTAGTATTGATTTTTATTTAGAGAATATTTTTTATTTTAGTTTAGTTTTATTTCTCTCTGTGTGAAGTTAATGCGAAAATCTCAAAGTCTAAACTCATTTCTCTTTGTCCCAGAAATTGAAAAGACCGCAAAGGCACCAAGAAAATGAAGAAAAGAAGAAAATCACTGAAAACAGATAAAACGACAATGGTCCGGTTCCAACCAGGGTTCACTTCAAGCTAGTGACCAACAATAATTATTCTGAGTCACTCATCAGATGATCAATGCCCACAACTTTGAACTGAAACAGACATTGATAAACATGGTGCTGTAAAATTAGTTTAGGGGTGCAGCTTCAATGGATCCTAACTTATATCTGCCAATTTTCTGGATAATCTACACTGTCAAAAGATAAATAGTTTTACTGAGGACATCATCATACTACGGTTGTTCACATTCTCTATTAGGATGCAGGAAGTTGTCTACAGTCACTACCATTACGTAGTATCATGAGATAGATGGACATGCACTACAAAAAAAAAAGGCAAAAGAAAACGGTTAAAAATCATTGTCGTAGGTCAAAAAAACCGTTGTTAAAAGCCCTGTGGTTAAAGGGTGTGTTCAAAGACAACGGTGAAAAACCTTTGTCGTAGACGTCTAAAGACGACGGTGAAAAACCATTGTTGTAGGTCTGTAAAACCGTTGTTAAAGGCCCTATGGTTAAAGAATTCGTTCAAAGACAACGGTTCTAGAGTGATGTGGTAGCTACAATTTGCGACGGTTTTTCAAATTTATTAGCGACGGAAATCATCCAAAACCGTCGCTAAAAGTAGCGAAGGTATTTATGTTAAACTGTCGCTAAATAGCGACGGTTTACTCAATTTATGTTAAACTGTCGCTAAATAGTGACGGTTTACTCAACCATCTCTACAAGTAGCGACGGTTTTTTATAAATATCGTCGCTACTTTTAGCGACGGTTTGGGATAGTTTATGTCGCTAATTATTTCAGTAAAATAAAAAAAATCACTTTTAATATTTTAATAAATATAAAAAAAAACTCACAATTTTATAATTTTGATTTTAATAATTTACTAAAATTAAAAAAAAATTTATCCTAAATCGAAACTAAATTGTGTAAGGGAGAAAAATTTTAAGTGTTGTGAAGTGGTGTGGTAGAAAATGGACCGAGGATGGGGATATTTATAGAGAGTTTGCGACGGTTTTTGATTCAATCCTCGATAATAGCGACGGTTATTTTTTCGAACCGTCGCCGATTTAAAATTAGCGACGGTTTGACAAGAACTGTCGCTATATTTAGCGACGGGTGGTAGAAAACTGTCGCTAAATATAGCGGCGGGTCTCGCTAAATTGTCGTTAATTTTAAATCGGCGACAGTTTTATTAAAATCGTCGCTAAAATTGGCGACGGTTAGACAAAAACGGTCGCAAATTTTAGCGACATTTTTGCAAAACTGTCGCTAAATTTAAATCTGCGACGGTTTTGCTTAAAACTGTCGCTAAAAATAGCGACGGTTTTCAAGTTTTAAATTAACAACGGTGTGGTATAACCGTCGCTAATTTTAGCGACAGATTTTGCTTAAAACCGTCGTAAAATTTAATATTGACAACAAATTTTATAAAAAAAACCAGTTAAATGACAACAGTTTGTTAAAAACCGTTGTCGTAGCTTTAAGAAAAACGCTAATAGACAACGGTTTAAAAACTGTTGTCGTAGCACAAAAAAAAAACACTCATTGACAACGGTTTTTAAAAACCGTTGTCATAGCAAAAAAAAAATGCCCATAGACAACGGTTTTTAAAAACCGTTGTCGTAGATATATCAAAGACAACGGTTTTAAAGAAACTGTTGTCTATGAGCGGATTTTTTTAGGCTACGACAGCGGTTTTTTGTTAAAACCGTTGTTAAAAGTGAAAAGACAATGGTTTAAAACCGTTGTCGTTGATGTGTTGTTGAATGTGTTTTTTTCTTGTAGTGATGGCCTCTAAAGTTCTGACTAAATATCTTTCACCGGACAAGTCAGCCCAACTGAAGATCGATGTCACGACATTCAAGCAGCAAGACTTGGAGCAGCTCTATGAAGCTTGGGAGTAATATAAAGAATTTCTTCGGAGACTCCCAAACCATAATTTTGAAGATTAGGTTCAGATTGAGTTGTTCTATAAAGGTTCGAATGGACCAACAAGAATGTATGTGGATGTTGCAGATGGAGGGACCGTACTGGCCAAATTAACTGAGGATGCGTATGAGATGCTAGAGCGGATGACTATCAGAAGCTACCATTGGTCAATTGAATATCTATTGTAAATAAACCTACTAGAGTCTATGAGGTGGATTCATTCACACCACTTTCTGTCCAAATGTTAGCTATTGCAACTCAGTTAGCAACAATGAACAAGGAAAATCAATTGATAACCGAATCAACTTCTGTGGCAACCTGAATGACTCCAGCTAATGTGTCACGCCCCGAAATCGAGACGTGTCATCGGCGTTGTTTAACAATTTAAAACCGTATAACAACAAGCCACGTAGTACATCAAATAGCCAAAAGCCAGTCTATTACATAAATCAATAATCGTCTTTACAATGCGATTAAAACGAAATGCGGAAGCGTATAACACGATAATATAACTAAGAGACAATGATAAGACTGGTCTTGAATTGGATTGACTTCATCACCATCCCCAAAAGTATTCTTGTTCTTTATCTTCGATTTGTTTCTCGTTCTTATCTGGAGGTGGGAATGTAAGGGGTGAGTACTTGGGAAATACTCAGTAAATGGGGGCCGATCGGGCATAACGAATATCAAGGTTATAATTATACGAATACATTATTATAATCTCAATCTTAAGCATGTTGAATCGAATATGAACAAGATACAAACATAGCACTGAAAATCATCTCCTTTTTCATGGTTTACTGATCAGTCCCCTATATGTTACTCCTCTAAGGGGCGAGGCCAAAAGAACGGTTATTATAACCCACCGCATCAGGGCCTTAAACAAAACATATCAAATATCGGAATTTCCTTGCCATTTCTAATTCGAATCATTACAGTGCATTTCAAAGATTTCAAACATGCTTTCAAATATTATAACGAATATCAATCAACAAATTGTTCAAAGATTTTCATAACAAATAGGAACGAATATATCATGCCGATCGAATTTCAAGAAACATACTTAATTTATTTTTTGAGCAAATGTGGACATACTTACGAAGAACAAGTATGTCGATATATATATCAAGTAGTACACTCATGAAATGCAAGTGTACGTAAAAGTATAACAAAAACCCACTTACAAAGAAATATATATAGCAAAAGCCCACTTACTTGATGATAATCTTCAAAGATTTGAGGGAAAGACAACTAAAATTCGAACACGAAAGCTGCTGGACTGCGTCGAACCGGACAAGAATTATGCTACTGCGATGCTTCGAAAATGGACAAGAATGAGTTGCTGAAATTTTCAGAATGTTGTGAATGTTTTGTGCCTTCTTTTTGGTCATCATGCATGGTATTTATAGGCTCATGGAAGGGAGGTGAAAAAGCTCTCATTCAAGGCCATTACATCCATGTTTATGGCCTTCTTGATGGCCTTAAACACCATTAACATGTTGTTATGTCTCTTCAAATTCCTCCTTGAATTCATGGCTTGAAAATGTGGTTTAAAGGCTTGGCTTTGTGGCTCTTCAAATATGGCTCTTCAAATTCTTAATGTGGCTCTTCAAATTCTTTGGTCTTCACATCCTTCCCACCTTATGAGGAGTTTCGTCCTCGAAACTTGGCTATACTCGATCTTCAAAGAGATTCGGATATTGTTCTCGCATCATTCCTTCCAACTCCCAAGTAGCTTCTTTTTCGGTGTGATTGGACCATTGTACTTTGACATATGGAATAGTTCGTCGTCTCAGTACTTGTTCTTTGTTACCCACAATTCGGATTGGAATTTCTTCGTACTTCAGCTCCTCATTTAGCTTGCCCTCAACCAGAAGTGGTCCAGCCTCCAGAATATGACTTGGATCGGAAATATATTTCCTTAGCTGCGAAACGTGGAAAACATTGTGGATTCTTGACATATCAGATGGAAGTGCTATTTTATAAGCAAGTGTTCCCACTTTCTCTAAGATTTCAAAAGGTCCGACGTATCTAGGATTCAATTTCCCAGTTTTATTGAACCGCATCACACCCTTCATGGGTGACACTTTCACATATGCTTTTTCACCCACTTCAAATTCCACGGGTCTTCTTTTCAGGTCAGCCCAGCTTTTCTGTCGATCCTGTGCAGTTTTCAGTCTCTCTTTGATCATAGCAACTTTATCCACTGTTTCTTGGATCAGTTCGGGTCCAACCATGGCTTTTTCCCCTACTTCATCCCAATATAGTGGCGATCGACACTTTCGTCCATACAGAGCTTCGTACGGTGCCATTCCAATACTGCTGTGATAACTATTATTGTATGCGAACTCGATTAAGGACAGATGTTCGCTCCAATTACCATTGAAGTCTAGAGCACACGCTCTCAGCATGTCCTCCA